>NC_080190.1:1528055-1831666 GCF_030028045.1 Hippopotamus amphibius kiboko
GTTCAGGGGCAGACTGGGCTGTCAACGTAGACCTGCCCGAGGCGCCCGCAGTTCAGGAGGGCGAAAAAGAGCAGGACCCTGAGAAAACCCACCAAAGAGGTTTTGCTCTCACCCGGCAGCCTGTGATTAATCAGAGTCCAAGTGGCCTTCGACTGAGGTGGTTAACTGGGGCCACGTACCTGCTGGGCTCAGCCAGGTTGGGCAAAGGGACACAACTCCTGGAGCCTGGTAAGTGCTGTCAGTGCTCTTCTCTTGTAGAAGGGAAGAGGAGAGGCATGGACCGCTGGGCTCAGACCAGAAAAGTGTTTCCTCATCGGCATGAGGAAACAGACGATGTTTTGCGGGATTACTGCCCTGGACATCTCCTTCTTGCCCAAAGCTTTGAATCTTAAGGGTGCAAAAGACAACTCAAATGGTGGCTGAAACAGGCAGTGTTTCAGTCACTACTGCCGTGTAACAAGTTACTCTAGGAGTTAGTAGTCATTTCACTGTGCCTACGGATTCAGAAGGTCAGGGCTCAGACAGGGGATGGGGACGGCTTGTCTCCGCCCCACAGTGTCTGGACCTCAGCTGGGAAGGCTGGAAGGAGGGGATGATTGCACTGGGGTCATCTGGACGCTTGGCACCGTCTGGGTGACCAGAGACCTGGGACTGCCAACGGGGCCTCTCCAGGTGGCCTGGCGTCCTCACAGCAGGGTGGCCTGAGGTGGCGCACAGCCCGGCCCCTGTGTTCGGTGAGCAAGTGGAAGTGACACCATATTTTGTGACCCAGCATCAGAAGTCACCTGCTTCACCTCTGCCTTCCAGGACCTCACATGTTTGCCTGTGGCCGACCCCAACCTGAAGGCCCCCTGGAGAGGCCCCTGGGAAATGCAGCTCCCGCCTGCGGATGGTACCACCCACGGGGCCACTCTCGCTGGCGTAAACATTTTCTTCTCTGGAGCCTGGGGGTTTTGCAAGGGCAATGCATTGTGCGGTGGTTTATGAAGATGTGGACTCCAGTGTCAGACATGAGGAACTGCAGTGTGCTGGCCAAGATTTCCGTGCGAGGATGGGTAAGTTCACAGTGTGGACCATGGGAAACAAGGCAAATGCACGAGCCATCTCGCTGTGCCAGCCGGGTCCCCGATCACATGTGGGGTGCTTCCCTACCAGGCTCACCTCGGGGAGCTTGGCCTGGAGAATGATCAGAGAGAATATGGACAGAGCCGAGGGTGAGTCTAAGTGACTGGGTGCTGACCCCTCAGGGGCTGTCCAGACATCAGAACAAATGCAGGGGGCCTGTCCTGGCTGGATGTCAGCTCTGCCAACAGCTGGGAAGGTGATGTGCGCCAGGATGTGATGATGTGGAATAAACACTGGTGTTCCGGTGGAGGTTCGGGGCTGAGCTCGAGCTGGGGCTCCTCCCTCCTCGCCTGCACCTGGCCCTGCCCAGCCCGCTGGGCAGCCACGTGGGCCTGGTCCGTTGTCTGGCTGTGACCGGCCGTGTGGCCTGGCACCAAAGGATGGTTCTGTCCTTGGGGACTGGCCTCAGGGTTGGCCAGGCTGAGAAATGCTACAAAGGGAGGCTGTGCAGACTGCACGCCTGAGACTCGACTGCCCCCACCGTGAAGGTCAAGCCCCTTTGCCTGCCTGGGGCAGCCCCGCCTGTGTGTGTGTGTGTGTGTGTGTGTGTGTGTGTGTGTGTTCACGACACAGCAGTGCTGAAAGTCCTAGCTGATAACTGGTGCTCTGGGCAGATCTGCAGCTTGGTGGCTGGTTTGTCGGAGAAGGTTGGCCAGGACCTGGCAGCCTACTGCCTGCTGGCTTCATGGGGACCTGGGAGCTTGAGCCAAAGCTAAGTATGCCTAAGGTCCCCATGCCGGCTACAAACCGTCCTGTGCTGTCAGACCGCAGGGGGCCGAGGCTGAGATCTGAGTAGTGGTGGCCGCTGTACCTGGACAGGGGCGGGCATCTACGTTAGCTGCCACCCAGGGGCGCTTTTGACCTCTACAGCGTGTTCCAGGGCAGGGCGCACCAGTGTGACGTCTGGAGAGCTAGGAGTTCAGACAGCCCGTGTCCTTCGACAAAGGAACTGTGTTTTACAAACTTGGCCTTCTTACTACTGTCCGTTACCAAAGCTCGTAAATCCTGCTCATCAGAGAAAAGGCCAGTGGGGAAAACGCCATCCAGTCATTTGTCTGCTACACCCGTGTGCCATGCACTTGACTTGCTGTAAATCTTCCCCATTACGACCGCGGCCAGGAGCTTGTGTGAGCGCCAGCGTGCAGGAGCAGATCTGGGGGACCTGGGTGGCTGGAAGTCTGCACAGGACAGGCACCCGCAGACGGAGCGGCTGCCCAGGAGGCCTCGGAAGAGCAGTTACCAGTGAAAGAGCAAGAAAAACCATCACGTTCTGCGTGCTTATTTGCATCCAAATTTCTTCTTAGGCAAAGTATATGTTCAAATCTTGCCATTAAAAAAATTGGGTTGTTAGATTTCCTATGATTCAGACAATTGTTTATGTATTCTGGATATACGTCCTTTATCAGACATGATTTTAAATATTTTCTATTGGTCTGTGACTTGTCTTTTTGTTCCCTTAATAGTGTCTTTCAAGGAGTAGATATTTGTCATTTCGATGATGTCTAACTTATTGAGTTTTTCTTACGAATCGTGCTTTTGGTGTCCCATTCAAGGACTTTTTGCCTAACCCAGAGAGTTTGATTTTTCCCTATGTTTTCTTTTAAAGTGTTATATTTTTTCACATTACTTTTAAGCTGATGATCTGTTTTGAATTAGTTTTTGCATAATGTGTGGGGTATAGGTCAGGGTCCATTGTTTTGCATATGGATGTCCAATTGTTCCAGAAACACTTCTTGAAAAGATAGTCTTTTCTCCATCGAGGTGCCTTTGCACTTTTGTCAAAGCTCAATTGATTATATTGTTGTGAATCTGTTCTGGTCTCTCTCTTCTGTTCTGTTGATCTATGTGTCTATCCTTTTACCAATATTACACTGTCTTAATCATTGCAGGTTTATGGTAAGTAAAATCTAGCAACATGTCTGCCAATTTTATTCTATTTCAAAACTATTTTGTCTATTATGTTTCCTTTGCCTTTCCATATAAATTTTAGAATAAGCATCTGCATATCTATTAAAAAATCCTGCTGTGAATTTCTTTGGGATTGTGTTAAATTTATAGATGATTTTTGGGAAGAATTAACATCCTGACTATATATAGTGTTCCAATCCATGAACATGATATGTCTTTCCATTTATTTGGGACGTCTTTGATTCCTTACACCAGCATTTTATAGTTTTTAAGCCTATAGATCTTTCACTTTGTTTAAATTTATGTCTATATATTTCATTTTTTTAGAATATTATTTAAAATTTTTTCTTTTCTAATTATTCATTTCTAGTATATACAAAAATAGTTGATTTTTGTAAGTTGACTTTATATTCTGTAAGTAGCTTCATAACTTATGTATTTATTCCATAACTTTTGTAGATTCCTTGGGATTTTCTGCACAGGCAACCATGTTATCTGTGCATAGGGACAGTTTTTCCCCTTCCTTTCTATTCTATGCCTTTTATTTCATTTTCTTTCCTTACTGCATTGGCTAGACTCCAGTAGGATGTTGAACAGGAATAGCAAAAGAAAGAGAAGACATCCTTGCCTTATTCCCAATACTATAGCAAAAATAGTTAGTCTTTTATCATCAAATATGGTGCTATTCATAGTTTTATTTCAATTTGTTTTTTTGTTTTTTCTTTTCTTCTTTTTCTTTCTTTTTTTTTTTGGTCAGTGCTCATTATCAGGATAAGGAAGTTCTTTTCCTCTTGAGAAAGAAAGGTTGTTGAATTTTGTCAAATGTTTTTCTTGCTTCAACCTACATGACCATGTGGTTTTTGTTTCAGTCTATTAGCCTGGTAGATTCCTTTGCTGAATTTACAAATGCGCATCAACCTTGCATTCTTAGAACAAAGCCCAGTTAATTGTGATGCATTATTGTTTTCATAGATTGTGGGATCCAAGCTGCCTGCAGTCTAACCTGGGAGAATGGGAGGAAATAAATCAGGAAATTTGCTGCTGTGTTTTCTCCCTTTGACTCTTGATTTTTGTCCCCAATTCTCTGCTGTTATTTACTTTTCAGTGTTCTCAGATGGGTGCCTTATGTCTTCTGCCTGGTGTCTTTACTTGTAGTCAGTGGAGGAGATGGGTATAGTATGCTAACTCCATCTCAACCAGAATTAGAAGCTTCTTATTTTTCATCAGTTCTTAAAATTGTCTTATTTACCAACTTAGCTTTGACTCAAGTACAGTTACCAAATTTCTTTTAAGAAAATTGCTTTCAACCAAACATTGTGGATAAAGTGCATCCACCTCTGCCCAATGTCATGGCCTGAGCCCCTTTGCCTGCAGCTTTCTGTGAACTTGCAGCCAGATGCAGGGGGCTCCTTCCTGGGGCACCCCCCCCCGCCCCACTTGGGGTCAGCGGTGCTGCACCAGGCTGCCCCTGCACTGGGGATGCTGTGGGCGGGAAGAGACAGGCTTTGACGCTCAGCCCAGGTTTGTGGCCTGGCTTCTTGCTGTCGTCATGGTTTTGGGCACGCCTGGCCCCCTGACACCAGTCCTGTTCCCATCCTTTTCCTGACACTGCTGAATGACTTGGAGTGTCATGCCAACGGCCTCTTCTGCATGATGGACGAGCTCCAGAGATGTGGGTGCCTGGCCTTAACGACAGAGGATGCTTCCCGAGCTTCTAACAAGAGTGGAATCAGCCCCTGGGGGTTCAATTACCAGGTGTCGCTGTAAATTCTCTCAGCAGTGCTGTCTGCCTGCAGAGGCCGGTCCCCTCATTAGGGGACCTGAGTCACCAGGCAGGCTGCCTGGCGAGCCCTGCAGGCAGAGCTGGGGAGGGGACTCCTCCAGAGACCCACGGATACAGGGTGGGACCCACCGTTTGGCCACGGACGGTGGACCTTGTGGGGCTGCTGGGGTGGGACGTCGTGTGAGGATCCGACCCCAGCCTGGTTGTCCCCCTTTCTTCCCCTCCCTCAGTTTTCCAGGATACGGCTCGGGCCAGCTGTGAGGTTTAGGGCGTCCCCGCAGGTGGCCTTCAGGTCACACACAGCAGCCGTGCGTCCTGGGGGCTGGTCTGGGGGAGCGGTCAGTTATCACTCAGCTCGGAGGACACTGACGAGGGGTCTGCACCCTGCACCGTCCCTCATCTGTCATTGAGTGTTTCCTGACGGAAGCTCGGCTTCCTGGAGCACCTGCAAAGACTCCTCCCCGTGAACTGCACGAGCGTCCCGGCCGTTAGGCCCGTGGCCCGGGCTGCGCGTCGTGTCTGCACCAGCATCGTTGTGGGGAGGGAGACGCACGGCTTCCTCCCCCCACCCTGGCGGCGCGGCGTGGGGACGTGAGGCCAGGGGACTGGCAGTCTCCGCGTCCCGAGATGCTGTCCCGCCCCCGGAGGGTGGTGCGTCTCAGGCTCACCCTCGGCCTCCCCTCCCCACCATGCAGGCAGGGGCCTCCCCACCGCCGCGCCCTGCACCCCCACACCCTCCCGGCGGTCTCTGAGGCAGAAGCGGGGCACCCCTCACCCCGCACTCTAAGCCCTGGTGCCTTTGGCTTCCTGACTCTGGGCGGGACCCCGCGGGGAACCCCCGGGAGGCCTGCGGTGCCGGCACAGCGGGGGGGTGGGCACCCCCTTTGCAGGACGGGGCCCGCCCCCTGCAGTCTCCTGCTTCACCCGTGAGCTCGGTGGCTCTCAGGCCTGCCCCCGAGGCAGAGCCTGCGGGCAGACAAGCAGGGACCCTCTGCTGAGCCGTTGGCCTGGGCAGGCATGGCCACAGGCCGCCCCTGGACTGTCAGGTCCAGAAGGACAGGAGTCCCTTGGGAAGAGGCTTCTGCTTCCTCTGAGGGGAGGGGTGTCGGGGGCAGGGGACCAGCGCCTGCACCACGCTTCTCCTGGGAGCCTGCGTCTGGGGCTTGAGGACTCAGTCCCTCCGGATGGGGCTTGAGCCCAGGGGTGGCGGCAGAACAGAGAGAGCTCCTTGCAATTCCCCGCCTCCCTCCACTCTTCCCCGACGTCCACCCTCCCCTCCACTCCCCCCTCCCCGTACTCTCCCCTCTGCACTTGAGGCTGCTTTTTTGACAGCCACTATATTCAAAAGTGTGCTGTGCACCTCATTGCATTTCCTTTCCCCTTAAATTTGTAAGCATGTTGCTGCGGTGGTCATAGTTTCACATGTGTCTCCTTTACTGGCAGAAGGCTGCCACCTGGGGGAGGGACCACGACTTATGTAAACTCCTTAGGCAGACGGGCAGTCGTCCTAATTTTCAGGTGGGCCTCTGGGCAGCTGATGGCGGCGCTCTGTTCTGAGCAGGGCTGGGGTCACAGTGGGGAACGGTGCTGAAGGAAGAGTCGTCTGGTCCTGGGGTTCGGGCTTCACAGGGGAGGGGCGAGCTGGGCCCCAGGTGGGGATGACTCTGAGGCACCTGGGGGGGTCGGCAGTCGGATGTGGGCGCAGGCGGCAGGGATGACCCGACCCCCGCACAGAGCAGAGGGGCAGCGGTACTGCTGGATGCGGTTTGGGAGGTGACGTCTCCAGGCACATGGCGCCTCGTGGACGTGCCCAGTGGCCGCGTAGGGGTGCCCACGAGTGGCCGGGGAGGGGCTGCTCTGCCCTCCCTGCATGTCTGAGAGCAGCAGCAGGCTGCGCCCCTGGGGGCTGCTGGGATCCTGGACCCCTGCAGGCCTCCTCCAGATCCCAGCCGCAGCTCTCCAAATTGCTGCAGTTGTCACCAAGGTGCTCGGTGGAGGGGCCGCCTCGGGGATTTCCTGTGTCCCAGCAGGGTTGGTGACCCGGGGAGGGGGAGGGGAAGGCGTTGGTGGCAGCTCCTGCCCAGGTTGCCGGCTCCGGGCCCACCTCTCCCTTGCTGCGTGGATGCTGCTGGTAATTCGGCTGAGACTGGGCAGCAAACGTGCCCGGGGACAGCCTGGTGGCATTGCCTGGCCGTCTTCCTCCCTAGTTCCTCGGCTCCAGCAAGGAGAGGCTGCGCAGCTCTGGACGGACCAGCGGACGTCTGGGTGGAGGGACATCAGCCAGGCGGTTGCTCTGAGTGCCCTTCTCACGTTTGTGCTGAGGCCCCGTTTCCATGACCGTGACCGATGTGACCAAGCTCGGGGATACGGAGGTGGGCTGGGCGGTGCTGGAGACGCGGATGCCTCTGATGGGGACTTTGGGCAAATTCCCCTACGCTGCACCGAGGTCAAGACTTCCATCAACCTCCTTCATCCCTTCCCCTCCTCCAGGGTCACACAGTCCAACGGGTTACTAGCCTCCCGAAGCTTTCCCCACATTTCCCTGAAGACATTCCGAGGGTGGGTAACCCTGATCTGGGTCTGCTTCCCAGGGGAGCCAAGAGCAGAGAAGACTCCGCAATGGACACAAACGCCAGCGAGGATGAAACTTCCCTCTGAAAACCGCTCAGGCCGCAGACCTGGTGGGCGGTCCTCCTGCTGGGGATGTCCTGTCGTGAGGCTGAGCCTGGTGACCACACATAATGGTGGGTGGGGAGGGAGGGCCCGAGAACGGACGGGAGCGGCCGTGAGGCTCATCTGGCACCGAGCTGGTCTCAGACAGGCTCCCACTTCCCAGGCCTGGCTGGGGCGGGACTTCAAGTGCACTGTTCTTCCTTGTACATTGAGAGACCTGAAACAGACAGCAGGATGTTTGATTTGCACTCACAGCTCTGTTTACTTGAAGGAGATTTTCACTGACATTCACGAGGTAGCAAAAGCACTACCTGAATTTGGCGTGGGGGTGGGTGTGGGTACGGACGTGAGGATCTCCCGTGACCCTCTGGGCATCCAAGCTGGTTCCGGCAGAGCAGTTTGTGTAGCTTTGCTTTCACGTTCACCAGCTCAGCTGGCTTATTTACTTTCTTAGCTGTAGACTTTCCCCTCGTTCTTATTTCCGTGCTTGTGAAGAAGAAATAATTTACGAGGAAGAGACCTCTGGCTTCCCCTTGTTTATCTACATGACTTTGGAGAAAACGTCCACTGCTTGGACCCGGAGAACTGCTGCCACCACAGAATGAGAATAAGCCTTTTTAGGACAAGCCGAGCCCTTTCTGACACCCAAGCAGCAGACACCGGCTCCCCTGTCTGCACGAGTAGATCGAGTCCATCGCCACGGTTTCAGGAAGGATGCAGCACAGACCCAAGAGCAGGAACCTGCAACCGAGGCTGCTTAGTGATGGAGCTGGGATAACGCCCGTTTATCTGGAGAGCACTGATTCCAGAGCCACTCTGGGCACTTTGTGTTGACGCATTCAATCCTGCGAGCCTCCCGGGACCCGGTACTGTTACTGTCTCCCTTTGGCACAAGGGGAAACTGAGGCTCAGGGAGACCCTCAGCTAGGAGTGGCAGAGTCCAGACTCCTGTCCCCCGAGTGGCTGCAGAGGGATCCCCGCCCACCATCCTCGCTGCCCCACGGGCTCCCTGCTCTTTATGGGACATGCCTGACGTGGGTCAAGGGGGCACTCGTGTGGCCAGGTGTGTGTGCACCCCTCCAGAGGCCAGCGTTCCCTGGCCCAGGGGTCCCCAGCTCCCTCAGGTGAAGGCACAGGTGAGGCCCTGTCACCCTTGTCGTCACGGGGCTGGGCCTCAGGGAGATGGGCGGATGGAGGCAGCCTGGGCAGGTCCTGCCCGTGTCTGGTGCTGTCCAGGCAGCGAGGCCCTGCTGGGCTCATTCAAGTGGGGAAGTTTCTAGCCTTGGTCACTGAACTGGCCTTAATGGGGCTGAACGGCTCTGCTTTCTGAACAGCAGGTGTGCTTTTCTCCATGACGGACCCTGGAGGGGGCACCTGCGAGAATTCCTGGGGATCGTGGTGGCAGCAGGCGTCCTGATCGGGGCTTGTGAGCCCTGCTGGAAATGGGTCTTTTCAGTCGTTCAGGTGCCATTCATGCCGAGAGGAGGGGATCTGTCAGCCCGAGTCACTGCCCGGGCCATGCGGGCTACGGAGGGAAGCTCGTTTCCACCCATGTCACCCTTGGAGCCAGTCAGCGCTCACATGATCACCACCTTGCCCACTTTTCACCCATCTGCATTGTGCACCAGGATGCTCTTTTATAGGGACCTTCTTAGACACACAAGGTTTTGGGAGGGGCTGGGCGTGGTTAAGATGACAAGGGACGGGAGACAGGCTCTACCTGCCGGCTCTGGCAGGTGGGCAGAGGCTGAGGTTCTTCATGGGGGCAGATGGAGCATGCGAGACGAGTCCTCTTCCTCCTGGATGTGTTCCAGCTTCTAAAATCCCTCACTGGTCACGCTGATGTATTTAAACAAAAGACATCTCTCCTTCAAGTGGCTTACACGACCTGTCTTGTCACTTCCGTGTTTTCAAATATCGAATGTCAATCTGAATAAATTTGGGTGCAGTATTTTGTAACCATGAAAATGCTTCTCCTCCCGTCAGGCTATTTATGACTAAAGGGAAGCACTTTTCCTTCCAAATATTTGTGTTTTGTTTGCTGGTCCCGATGACGCTGGGCTCTAGTGTGGGGCGAGGCCGCATGCTTTCAGTGTGCACTTCTGCTTTCGTTCTGCGTGGGGGCTGCTGGATGACAGCTCCTTGCAGGGAAGCTTAAGGTCCTAAGTGCTCTTGGATGCAGCGTGAGTGCAGGGGGCATTGTGGACCACCAGGAAAATTCTGCAGGGCAGCCCAGCTGCTTCCGGTGCCCAAGGGAAGATTCGAACAGGCGTTAATGAGCTGATTGGAGGGTAATGTTTTGGAGCAAGTTAAGAAGTCTGTGCTAAGGGGATACGGAGACAGGAGGCCCGCAGGATGGGCTGCCTGGGCATCAGGCATCGTCTGAAAGATGCTCGGGCCTCTGCTGGAGGGAAGCTGGACGGCCCTAGCTGGGTGGCTGAGGCCTGCCTCTCTGGATAGGGCTGTGCTGGCTGCCGTCCAGGGCCACGGCCTCTGCGCCCTGTAGGTGCCACTGTCCCTGGTGGGACGTGTGGTGAGTGTGGCAGTGCCAGGCACCCCTCTTTGCATTAAAGCTGGTGCTTCGTCTCTTAGGTGTAGCTCCCCTCATCGGCCGGCTCGGGGTAGGGCCTCGGGACGGGGAGTCCCCAGACCAGCCCTTCTCAGGGCGTGGACACAGATGCCGGGGGCCCCGAGACCCTCTCGGGGTCTGGAAGGTAAAAGCTAGGCTCATAATCCCATGGAGACGCTATTTCCCGTCCTCACGTCGCGGACGTTGCCCTGATGGGGAGACTCAGAGCCTCGGTGGGAACCAGGCTGTGGCCCTTGGTGACACACGCGGTCACACGGAGCCGGCTCCCCCTCAGAGTGCCCTCGCCGGGGCAGAAGTGTCGTTATCTTTTGTAATCTCCACCTTTGAGGACACCTTTTGTTGCTGGTCTGTCTGTCCCACAAAGCGGGAGGTGCACGCAGAGGGCGTCTGCTGCAGGGCTGTGGTTTTAGGTGTGAGTTGAAATAGCTACTTTTTTTTTTCCTTTTTTAAAAATGAAACACCATTTATACTTGAAGGAAAGACCAACAGGCAAACTAAGGTTATTCTGGCTTTGATACTTAGCAGATATTTTCTCCAAATGAGCACAGGAAACTTGCCACTTTGAGGAAAACATTGGCCAGTATTTGTTGCCAATGATGAAATTTCACCTTTCAGGCAAAAATTGGAATTTTGGAAAACTGGTGTCTGTCACCGTGAGTCTGATGGCTTCCCAATGTTTAATAACTTTCCTAGTGGGATTAGAGGTGATTTGAGCAAATGCGGTTTTTGGATATTGGACGATGGATCGAGTCCACATCTGGACCCATGGGTCTGCACAACTCACAGAACCAGTGTTTCCTGATGACCAGGGCCTGAGGTCACGTATAAAAAGCATCACGTCCACAGAAGACCCACTCAGGGTGCAGGACACACCTGTGGAGCTCCGTGCACCAAGCAGGAGGTACTGATTTGGGGTCAGATGCCGCGGCCAGCCTCTCGCAAACCCCCACTTGTCCAGTTGGGTGTAGTATCGAAGAAGATTGCAATTCTCTGAAAAGGCTTTTACACGCTTCTCTCCTTCCTACCCACATATTTGTGTGGGGTTGCATTTTCTTTGACAGTTACAGACAAAATAACGTAGCGTGAAGGATAGAATGCAGAAGCAGTTGAGAAGCGGTCAGCCAGACATTCAAGAGATGAACGTCTATACAGTATTGCCCTTCTCAGAACTTTTTTTTTTAATAAATTTATTTGTTTGTTTGTTTATTGGCTGTGATGGGTCTTTGTTGCTGCGCGCGGGCTTTCTTTAGCTGCGGTGAGCGGGGGCTACTCTTTGTTGTGGTGCACGGGTTCTAGGCGCATGGGTTTCAGTAGTTGCGGCACATGGGCTCAATATTTGTGGCTCATGGGCTTAGTCGCTCCGTGGCATGTGGGATCTTCCTGGAGCAGGGATTGAAGCTGCGTCCCCTGCATTGGCAGGCGGATTCTTAACCACTGTGCCACCAGGGAAGCCCCTCAGTAAGTTATTGTGATTTTGAAAATCTAGTTTTATTTCATAAAAATAAGTTATTTATGTTAACATACAATGGGTTTATAATTGTTATTTTTAAATGAATCAGTTGATAAGTATTTAAAATTCTCAGCCTTAACCTATACTATGATATGAGTAGACAGAATTAAGCCAGGTAAACAGAAGCTCTTCGGAGCCACCCTGCCCTCCCCTCCCCCTGGAATTTTTAAGTGTGTGTGTTTGAAACCTGCTAAGTAGACTGAGCGGAGGCCCCAGGGGACTGGTGGCCGTGGCCGTGGCTCCTGGGAGCAGAGCCGAGGGGAAGCGGATGGGTGTAAACGGAGGCCCCCACTCTCGTGCTCGGTGGGTGCTGCCTGCAGATTTAGCAACCGCTGGGGAAGCGGCCCTGAGCAAGGGCACCAGCCTGGGTGGTGGGCGACCCCCAGGCAGCTCTGCAGCCCCCGTCCCTGCCCGGGTGGGCCACCACCTCACCGCGGGCGGCGGCTTTCCCTGCAGCTGTCTCTCTGCAGGTTGTTATGTTCGGGGCAATCGCCCTGTGTGGCTTCTGCCAAAGCCCACATTAGCAGGAAGGGCTGATTAACACCTAGACCTCGGAAGAGAGAATAAATGAAATAGTCTGTATTTTCTCACTGTAGGTTAGGGCCTCTGAAAGCAGAGGACAGTTATTATTTCTTGAACCCGCTTAATAATAAGTTCTTCATAATACCCACTATTAGATGGGTTTCTTTGGCTAATGTTAGAATCAGTTTCCCATAATGGTCCTTGGCCAGCCTTGGCGCCTTAGTTTTCGTTTGATGGACACGTATGTAAGGAACACACTGTGGTCTGCCAGCAGCTGGATAAGCTCTAAGTACTGCAGGGTGCAGTCTATCCGGCGCCCCCAGAGCACGGTCTGCACCCAGAGGCGGGCTCTGGGCAAGTACGCGGGACGCACGTCCTGCAGAGGCTGCGTGGAGCCTGCAGGGCTCTCAGAGCCTTGGTTTTCCAGGGGAGGCCGAGCCCTGACTTAATTCCAAAGAGCAGTCATGCCCCTTTTCACTGTGACGCTGCAGTTTAAGGTGCATCGGGGTGCAAGCTTCTCGGCCTCATTGAGTTACCCGCGCTTTGGTTTCCCAGGTGCCGGGCTCGGCATCTGTGCAGAGCAAGCCTGGGCTTTGCTGGGGAGGAGTAGCCCCTGCCTGCTGGGAGCCACGGGAGGTGCCTCATGGGTGGCCAGGGCAGGGCTCCCCGCATTGCAGGAAGCCTGGACGGCGCAGGGGCCATCTGGCCTGCAGGGTCCCTCCTGGGCTGCAGGGTCCCTCCTGGGCTGCGGGGTCCTTCCCGGGCTGCGGGGCCCGGCTCCAGTCTCTATGGGGACAGTGAGCACCCACCCTCACTCTGAAGGGGTGGTACTTGAATGCTTTTTCTTACTGCTGTCCTACTAACTAATGCTGTGTAATCACCACATAACCTGCTACGTTGAAAAAACTGTTCAGACACAACTCCTGTTCGCAAAGATCTTACAGTGTGGAGGAGAGAGACGTGTCGTCCAGGAGTGGTGCAGGCTGCTGTGGTCTAAGCTGCATGTTGTGAAGCAGAGGCCAGAACATACAAGGCAAAGGGCCCAGGAGACAGTGAGACCTTGAGAAGGGCGGTGGGGTTCGTCACAGGGGGCTGGACCGAGAGGGCCTTGAGGGTTGTATAGGAGTCCGATAGACAGACACGGGGCAGGAGAGAAGAAGGAATTTGAACAAAGGAGGGTGCGTGTGTCTAGGGCAGAGGGGACCCTGGAGGTCCTCCAGCTTTGCACGCTGTTTCCATATGGTTTTGGCTGTTACACCCTTTGCCATCTCATCTGGATTTGGAATCAGCTCACCCTGCGGGTTCTTGGTGTCTTCCGTCCGGACGCTGCCGTGGACTGGGTGTCTCGTGCTCTGGCCTGACCTTCCCCAGACACGGGTCTGTGTCCCCAGCACTTGCTACCTTCTGCCACCTTATGACGTGGGATGTCCTCTTTCCACGGAGGCTCTGGGATTATCCCATCGTTGAAATACTCTGTGATTCAAAGGAGCAAGACAATTCCATTGTCCCTCGTGCCTGGGTCATGATGTTACACGTGCAGTTGTTTTCTTTTTAATCCACTTTTGTTCCTTACAAGGGTTAACTAGAGTTATCGCGCCTTGTTTGCCTGAAATTTGTTTCTGTCAAAAATATAGGTTAATGGGAGTTTCCTGGTGGTCTAGTGGAGAGAATTCGGTGATTTCACTGCTGGGGCCCAGATTCAATCCCTGGTTGGGGAACTCAGATCCTACAAGCCATGTGGTGTGGCCAAAGGAAAAAAATCCTCAGAAATGCTGATTATTAAATCTACAGCGACGAAGATGATTTGGGTCCCCAGGAGGTGAACAACGGTGATCCCGTCCTGCTCCCGGTGGCTGACTGCACAGCGGCCGCACAACCCCGTCAGTCCTCCCTCCCTCTCTCCCCCCCTCCCCGAGGCAACACGTATCTTCTATGTTACCAAGTGGTAAAGGTCGTCGTGGAGCAAGTGACAGAGTTTGTGTCTGAACCCAAATGGCCTGACATGGGATGAGCTCAAGGCAAAGCTTGTGGCGCGCCCTGGGGCCGGGTCCTGAGTCCCGGGTGTGAGTGAGGAGAGGGCAGGCTTAGTCACCACCCGTCCAGGGCGGTCAGTCCCCTGCAGCCCAGCTACAACGCTTGTCTGTGTGGCATTCTGGTTTCCTTCCACCAAGTTGTTAAGAGATGAATGTGCATTTCACAATGGATAGAGTCCAAACGCCAAGGAACTGGGCCCCGTTCCCTCTGGGAGGTCACAGTGTTTAGTGAAGGCCCTGAGAAGGTCGGCAGTAAGGATTCTAACCCACCACTTCCTGGCCTTGGAGCACAGGGCCCGGCTGGCAGGGACCCTGCTGCACCTGCAGAGTCCTGGTGCCTGGGAGGCTGCTCTGGGGACAGGGCAGCTGTGCAAAAGCCCTGGGAGCACAGAACGTCTGCCCTGCTGCAAAGAGCCTCAGCTACTCAGGCACCGCTGCCTTTGGGGGAGGTGGGGTATCCAGAAACCAATTAGTGAGAGGAAGGGGAAACTGCTTTATCAACTAAAAGCGAACAAACGAATCTGGGTGTAATTGCTCTGACTCTCAGGGGAGGAGGCGTCTGTCCGTTCGCTCACCTGACGTGTGTTTGTGGAGGTGATGAGCGGGCTGGTGAGTGCCTGCCCACGGAGCCTCTGGTCTCCCGGTAACGGAACATCAGACACTCGTCCCCAAAACGGGACGCGTGCCGGGGCCGGGTGGGCCTGTGCGGCTGGAGGAAGTGAGCGGGTTCTGGGTGGAATTTGGAGGTAACTGGGGCGGAGGGCTCAGGGAGAACCTCGCCTCCTTTGGGTTTGGGGAGCCTGGGGAACCAGGGCATTGGGGGCAGTTTGGTGAGAAGGGCCAATGGTGTGGCTTCTGGAAGTGACCGTAGATGACTTTCCCTGCACCTGCATGGGACAGGTGAGTGCGGGGGAGGGGGAGCTCTCCAGGGGACGATGATGGGATAGTCTGGAGCCTCTGAAGGTGTCCGAGCGGCTCGCAGGTGAGACCCTCAGTGAAAGGTCTCTGGCTGAGCAGGACCCTGGTGAACTGCGGGATTTGCAGAGAAGGCGGTGCTGGGTGAGCGGGGGCTGAGCTAGTCCACTCGGTGGGGGAGGCGACTGAGTGTCTGGAGTCGGTGCCAGGGGCCCGGGAGGGAGTGTGGAGGAAGGGCTGGGGGCGGGGGGAAGGAATTCCGCCATCGTGAGAGCCCCACCCTGGAGTGAGCATGCGGGGGTAGCTCAGGCAGGGCCCCCAAGCCCCCCAACCCCCAATCCCCCCGAAGACGCAGACGTAGATGCAGGAAAAGGGGTGAGTCCCTCGCTGGCATTGGGGGAGCACAGCTAATACACCAGGAGGAGCCTAGTCGGGGGGGCGGGGGGCTTCCTGAGTGAGCCAGTGAGGGGGCATCAGAGAGGAGGACCTGGGTCCCACCCACCAGGAATCCCAGGGACCCTGCAGGGACTCTGAGGCTTCTGGGCTCGGGGGGGGGAACGTCCCCCTCCGCGTGAAGGCTGGAAAGACTGCGAACCCGGCCCCCAGGCGGCCCGTGGGTTGCGCATGGCAGCCCATGGTGGCGGGGGAGTGGGGGGCACACGTGAGCAGCCCTGGGCTCACACGTCCCAGGACCAGAGGTCTGCAGGGAGGCTGAGCTTCTGCGCAAATCCTAAGCCTCTCCTGGGCCAGCATCTCCTGTGTGTGTCAAAGGAGGGGTTTCCTCGGGTCTGTGTTTGAGGAGGGTGCCTTCCCTTGGGACTTGGCAGGAATGTCCCTTGGAGAGTGAGGGGCTCTTCGCCTCACAGGGCATCAAACTGGCCCGGCTCGGGGGGCACTGGAGGCCTCTCGGGGCGACGCTGAGTCGACACAGTGCTGAGAGCCGCTCTCCTCGGAGCCTGGCTCTTTCCGGGGAGTCCCTGGGGAGGACGGGGTGGGGGTGGAGAGTGGATCAGGGTTGCGCCCTGGACTTCAGGAGCGCGGGCTGACCTCTCGGACACACAGCTTTCTCTGGAATGTGGATCTTAACTCCTGTGCCTCAGCGTGCTGGGAGGGTGACCTGGGGGGACGCACTGTTCCGGGGGCACACGGGGGGCACGCAGATCCCCGATCCCAGGTGGGGGGGGGGCGGCTGCGTGGGGAGGTGCTGCCTTTGTCACACGGTCCTTTGGGTTAATTCTTCCTCCCCCAGGAGGAGACGAGGTTAAGTGCCTGCTGGGAGGCTGGCCCGAGTCACGGTGATTTTGTGTGGCTGAAGCGATTACAAATGCCAGAGATCTATGGCTTGATAAATATAATTCCAAAGGATAACATCAAATAAATCATCACTGCTGTCAAGTTATGTTTAAATATGCTCTGTTTACGAAATCAATTGCCCTGTACACAAAGCAAATAATGTCCTCAGTGGGCCAAGTGAAAAGTTATGGCCCAATGAATTATTAATAAACATCTTCTAAGGAAAGTGTCTCTAAATGTGGCCGTCTGGGTACTCACAGAAAGCTCTCAGGTTTAGAAAGCACTTTACATTATATATACATTCTGGGGGGTCAGGCACTGTACGTACCTGTCCTTAATCACCCTGTGGGATGGTTTCCAGAATTGCTCCCTGCACCCGAGGCCCCACCAGGGACCGTGCCTCACCTCACCCCACGAAGCAGGGGATGCTTCACAAGCTTTTCTGAGATGAGCTGTATCCCACCTGTCATGCAAACTTCTGGGCACAGAGAATGCGGGATTTTTAAGCTACTGTTGATCAAACACTTACTTTGAGTATTTCCATGCACCAGACATTTCCACACAATGTGTTATTTGATCCTAAAATTTCCTCTAAGGGCAAAGGGTGTTAACTAGAGAAAGAAGAGTATTTTTATAAATAGTGCTGAATAATTGGATATATAGATACAAGAAAATTAAAAAAAAGAATTTCAACTCAGTCTTTGCACCATAAACAAAAATTAACTCAAATGCATTTGGGATTAACATATACACACTACTATATGTAAAATAGATAACCAACAAGGACCTACAGGGAACTCTACTCAATATTCTGTAATAACCTATATGGGAAAAGAATCTGAAAAAGAATGAATATATATACATGTAAAACTGAATCACTTTGCGGTACACCCGAAACTAACACAACATCGGAAATCAACTATACTCCAACATACGATAAACATTGAAAATAAAGCAACTCAGATGCATCATAGACTTAAATGTGAAGCCTAAGCCACAGAACTTCCAGAGGAAAGAAGGAAGGAATCTGTAAACTTGGGTCATGCGAGGCTCTTAGCTGTGACGCTAAAATCATGATCCACAGCAAACTCAGAGATTGAATTTCATCAAAACTAAGAATTTTGCTCTTCAAGATAGATTGTCCAGAGAATGGAAAGACAAATGCACATCACATGCGTGTCAAAGGGATTGTATTCAGAGTGTACAAGGAACACTGAAACCCAACCATAAGAAAATAAAAACCCAGCTGAAAAAACGGGCAAGAAATTTGAACAGATGCCGCACCAAAGTGGAAACACAGATGGCAAATGAACACACGGAAAATACTGCACATCCTCAGTCACTAGGGAAACGCCAGCTGAGGCCACGCTGATACACGGCGAGCACAGGCACAGACAGAACCGCAGCACAGACAACGTCAGATGCTGGTGAGGATTTGGAGAGACTGGAGCTCTCGGCTGCTGGGGGGCATGCAGAGTGTCCTGGTAGATGACCTCGGAAACCAGCTCGGAGCCTCCTCATATCGTTTATACACTTACCACGTGATCCAACAAGCTCAGCAGTCGGTGTGTTACTGTAATAACGTTTACTCTGTGCATCGAGGCCGAATAGAAGTGCAGAGACGGAGGTTGTGGAGGAAGAGAGAGATGGCTTTATTTTTCTGCCAGGCAGAAGGGAAGACAGCAGCCTAGCACCTCGAGAACGGTGCGTCCCCCTTGGGAGTTGGGGAAGATTTTATACGTGAGGCTCCCTGTTCAGGGTAAATGATAAGGGTCCAGGTGGTGAAGATCTTGCATTCTTTTTCCTTCGTGTTATTTCAAGATAGTTGTAGCTGGCATCAGGCCGCCGGGTAACTGGGGTCCGGCAGTCTGTTAATTGTCTGTTTGCCTCTGGTTTATGGGCTAGAGACTTTCTGAAATGCAAGAACTACAGGGGTGATTTGTCACAGTGGTCGTAGGGAATGCAGCGTCCGCGTTGTACTAGGTTAGGGAGTGAGAGGCAGGAGGTAACTCACACAGAGTTGAGGGTGATGGGTGCCACCTGTAATTCACACAGTATCAGGAGGTTAGATTTGTAGTAACAAATCTAGTTAATACAGGTCAGTGACAGTTAAAGTAAAACAAGGAGTGATTAACTCTTTCAGGCCAGGTTATTTTTCTCCTCTAGTCTATTCACTGTTCTCTTTGTTTTCCTTGCTTTCAAAAGGAAAAAGGACAATCACTTCTATTTGCATTGCAACAGGTGCTGACAAGGGAAACGAAAACTTATGTTCACAGACACCTCTTCGTGGATTTTTATAGCAACTTCATTTATCATCCCTCAGCACTGGAAACGCCGCAAATCTCCAGCAACAGGTGAGTGGATACACAAGCGGTGGTGCCTTGGGAGGGTGGAAGCTCCTCTGCCGTAGACGGGCATGGACACAGCAGGAGTCACCCTCCAGGGTGTCACTCTAAGTGCAGAAAGCCAGGCCTCGAGGCTGCAGCGCGTGGTTCCGCTTACGTCATAGACGAGGGAAGGCAGGAAGGGATGCGAACAGGTGAGTGGTTTCTGGGGCCAGGATGGAGGAAGGGGTCGACCCCAAAGGCACCGTAGCAGTGATTTGGGGGGGATGACAGAACAGTCCTGTGGGTTGTGTTGTTGGTTTCACGATGTTATGTGTTTGTCAAGACTCACAGAAGTCTACACCAAACAGAGTGAATTTTACTGAACTTAAACAATAACAGAAAGTCTCCAAAGAACCCAAAGGGTCGCCAGACCAGATTTTCTTCAGTTCTTTGTGGTGCTTCCGTGGCTCACCCGGCCCCTTCCATTCTGAGTCGAAGCAGAGTGATGGTGGTTCTCAGAGCCACATGGGAAAATCTGGTCTCCAGAACGAGCCTGGGCCGCCTCCTGCGTGAGCCCCTCCTACGTGGCTGTGGGCTCTCAGGATGGACAGCATCTCTACATGCTGACCCTCCACGAAGCCGGAGCCTAGAGCAGGACCACGTGTGTCAGCCTCCTGGGCTAGGGGCAGCCTCCTCTCGGGTGGACTGTGGTGTCCCTGACCAAGCCGCCCTGCTCTCCCATAAAGGAGGTCAGCGGGTCAGGGGCAGCGCCCGGGACAGCCCTGCATGGGCCAGCGCACACCCGCAGACCACGGTGCCCTCACGGCCCTTAAATAAAGCTCTCTCTGTGCCTGAGGAGCGAAGAGACGAACCGCGTCTCTGTGGGGCACGGAGATGCTTGCTGGGCTTGCTAATTACGTGTTCCCCACGGGTAACGGCTGGTGGCTTGTGCGTCACAATTGGACTGAAGTGCTTGCAGAGAGACGTCTCACCAGTTAGGGCCAGTGGCCCTAAGGTCACGGCTGCTTGTGTGCTGATGTCATCCCTGGTCCAAGGCCGGCAGTGGGGGCTGAGAGAAGCCTAGACCCCAGCATGCGAGTCCGCATGGTCCTGGTTCCGTCTCTGCCCCCAAGAGAAAGTCCCCAGCCAAGCTTCCAGCTCAGAAGGGTCCCAGCAGACTGAGCAGTTCCAGGAGGGAGGGAGAGCACAGGCCCGGGGGTCAGATGCCTGTGGCCGAGGCTCCCAGGGTGAGGCGACGCGATGCCGAGGTCTCCTCCTCCCCGCGGCGGGGGCTCAGGGAAGCTCAGCTGCATTTATTTGACTATCTCCTTCATTGCCTTGGAATGACTCTCCCCTAAGCCGGGAAAGGCACCGTCTCAGTGAGAGGCCGCCTCTGGGAAGTGGTTGCTGCCAGGAGCTGCCGCGGGCGCCTGGCTGGCACTGCTGTTCTCTCCCTGTGGGGCGGCGTCTTGGTAATTTCTGGGGAAATAGGAGCATTTCTGGAGGCAGGAGGTGGTTCTGCCATCTTTCTCCTGGAGGTTCTTGGAAACAACTCCTGAATGTGTTTCGTTAAAAGATCGGATTCCTTCCCGACCATCTGGCCCAGGCAGGGGTTGGGGAGAGGGAGCCAGGGCAGAGCCGCACAGAGAAAGCCCCTCCTTCCCTTCCAGGCTGTTGGCTCCATTTCCATTTAAAGAGTCTTACTGTCTGCGGGATGTTTGCTGTGAGCTGTGCCAGTTCTGATTTGGAGGGAAGTGGGGTGTGTGCGGTACGCAGAGCGGGGGCTGCTTGGCTTTCCTGGGGAGGCCCATGTCTGCATGAGGGGGGCGTGGGGGTCCTCACCAGATCCCCCTCCTGCTGAACTGGGCTATTATCTCCTGCCCCCGACGGGACGGCCACAGGAGAGACAGGGAGGCAGAGGGGGGTGTGGGGGGGGGGCCTGTGGATGTGCGGGAGAGTCCAGGCAGTGGGACCAGCAGGGGCAGAGTGGGGAACGTGGCGGGTGCATTAGAGGAACAGTGGGGGCCCCGAGGGGTGCGGGAGACAGGACAGGTGGACGGGTGCTCTTATGGAGGGAACGCATCTTCGTGGTTCACGTTTATTCTGTAGGAACATCTCCGGCAATGGCTTCTACCGCCTTTGAGGGTGTGAAGCGTGTGCAAGTGAATAAAATATGTTTTTTGTAAATGAAATCCATGCCGATGCTTGTTAATCACGGGGTGTTCCCGCGGGGGCAGAGCTGAGTTCCCGGAGCTTCTGTTTGCACCAGAGCTGACCTTTCTGGGCATCACTTGCCTGCATTTTATTTGTTTTAAAAGAATCAAATCACTATTTTATGTAGGAAATATGGTCGTTCCCAAACCATACGTAATTCAAACTTTTCTGGAGGTAAGCTCCTCACTCTTCAAGATGGAAACGAGTCACTGGTTCTCCTTGTTTAACACTCGTGGGGTCAGCGGTCGGGGTGCAGGTGGGGGGGGGCGTCGGCCTCGGCCAGCGGGGGCAGCTGCCCGGTCGCCGTCTCTGGGGCGCATGTGGCAGCGGGTGGGCAGGGGGAGGGGCTGGTGGACCGAGGAAAGCACGTCTGGCGTCCTCAGCTGCGCTGGCGGGCGGGGCCCGGCCTGGACCCCGGGTGGCGGCCGAGGGCGGGAGGGAGGGCATCCATTCTCATCAAATGGCCTTTTAAAATATTTAAATCTTTTGTTATAAACTGAAAGCACACTACGTGCGCACGGTAACAGATCGACACAGACTCCGACGGCAGGAAGTGAGCACCATCCTCTCATCCCGGCGCCAGGCACCGCGCCGCCGGCACCGCCATCCTCGCCTACACAGGCCTCCCTGGGACGGTCTGGACGGCGCCTGCACACGCGCGTGCCTGCACATGCGCGTGCACGCCCGTGCAGTGAAGTCGGTGAGCGACCGTGTGTTATCCATTGTCCTGTACGTCGCTCCTTTCACTAATGAGATATTTAAAGCACATAAGAAATAGGGAATGAGACACCATCCCGTCCCACAACGCAGCTTAAGAAATAAAATATGACAAGCACACCCGACGTTGCCCGGGGACCCCCCACCCCCACCCGCCCGCCCCCCGCAGAGGGAGCCCAGGCTCGGGGTTTGGTGTCTGCCATTCTAGTGCACACTTGCAAAATACTGTTCACAGTATGTGTGTGTTCACAAACGGTGTGTAGGTGTATTCTGCGTTTTCTGAGGTTCCTCCGCCGGGATGGATGGGGCACACATCACCCCACACTCTCCTCTTGTGCTTGTTTCTGCTCTGAGGCCCGTGGCGGGTCCGTCCCTCTGCTCGTTTGCTGCAGCGGCGTGCTGTGTCCAGCGTGGCACCCGCTCCTTGTCCCCCAGTGGGCACTTAGGTCGATTCTACTTTTCCACCACAATTTCTGATGACTCCAGTTTCCAAGAATAATTCCAGTATTGCCAGAGGCTGATGCTTCTCTGAGAGGCGTGACTGTGCAGAAACGTCCACCCCGCGCACAAGTGTGGTCACTGCTGTGTGTGACGCTGACCGCAGGCCTCTGGCTGTCAGGGGGGTTGAGCGGGGGCCTCACGCCCTGTGGGACGGGATGCTGTGGCCGCTTGCTGGCGCGGGAGGGCGGCCGAGGGGCGCTGGTCGGGAAGCAGATTCTGGGCGGTGTGTCCGGTAGGGGCTGGGTGTTCCCCGGGACACCTCCGTGGTCCCCTAGAGGTGCTGGCTCTCAGTGGTGATGCCCAGTCTTGTCCAGTGGGGACAAGGTGGCCCCTGCCTAGGGACTCTCCTGACTGGGGGCTGAGGTAGGAGGGACCGTGCCAGCAGGGGGAGGCCGGTGGGTGTGGCCTCGGGACCTGGTGAGATGTGAGATGTCAGAGGTTACGGGAACAGAATCCTATCCCGTAATAGCCTTCATGTTGCTTGGAGGCTTTGCTGTCTTGGGCATTTCATGCTGCTTTGAGTTGTTCTAAGAAATACTTTATATTTAATCCTTTATATTCTGAATATTTAATACTTTATATTCAGAATACTTTATATTCTGGTTGAGTTGCCTTTTTTTCTTTCGGTGGGAAGTCTGTGCGTTTGGACGCAGGTAGGGACTTAGAAAGGTGACCACCCCTTCACGGTCACACTGTCACCTGGGCAGCTACAGATATGTTTCTAGCGCTGTGGTGTGTCTTTCCAAGGATGCCCGCATCTGAGCCCTGCAGGACGGGCCTGGGGGCCGGCTTCCTCCCTCGGCCGCTGTGGCCAAGGGTCACCTGGAGGGACACACTTTGACGGGCCACTCCTTTTGTCCTGAGCCATGTCCCATGGTTCTGTGGAACTGTTTATCCATGCCCGTGTTGGAGAACTTGGCATTGTTTCCTGTTTGGCCGTTAGAAATAAAGCTGCTGTGGGCAGCCCTGTGGAGGCGCGTGGAGCCTGGTCTCCGCTCTCCCGTGCAGACACCCTGGCGTGGGATGCAGGGTGGTGGGCGCACCTGCGCTTTGCTTTGCATGAAACTGCCCACCTGTGCTCCAGAGAGGCCGCACCATGGCTACCCTTCGGCTGGATCTGGTTCACATGGCCCGAAGCCACTCACCTGTTCCCCAGTCACCTGGAAGCTTCAGCACCTGGGAGAGCGCTAGGTGGGGGTGCTCGCCCTGGTGGCCGGGACTGCAGTCTCACGGAGATTCCGGGGCCAGGCTGGCCTTCCCGGCCGTCCACCCTCTGACCGTGGCACCCTTGTGGCGTGAACCAGGAGGAAGACTGGACGGCCTTTCCACTACTTTTGTCTGCAGGACAATAGGTGGGGTTCCCCAATAATGACTGAGGTCCACTCTCCCACCAGCCTAGTGGGGTGTCTGGAGTCAGATATGGTTTAAAGGAGGGGAAATAAAGTCATGTGACATTCCGGGCACACCTGGGTTCCCAGCTCCTTCGCACACTCCAGCAGTCCTGTGGGAGGGCACCGGACATCCCCAAGAGACCCCTTGACGTTCCCACGTAGGACGTTCACAAAAGACGGTAAGAGCTGCAGGTAATTTCAGGCTAAACGCGGCCCTGACTTTCCCATCTGTGCACCTCTAAGTGCGTTTCCCGCTCCGGCCCTGGTTATGGCTTAAACACATAAAACGTTCCTACAGCCGCCAGGATTCAGGTACCTCTGTGGGAGATGCTTTAAGTCACACAGACGAGAAACCAAAGGGTGTTTTACTTGTTGGAATAAAGCACATCGGTGGAGGGAAAATAGGACTTGGGGAGAAGCCCACGCTCAGGCAGTCAGTTGAGGCCGAGAGCACGTCTGTCTCACGTGTGAACGTGACAAGAGGATGCCCTTCCCGCATGGTGGGTGGCGCGGAGCCCGCAGGGAGCCGCCTCCATTTTGCTCCTTGGAGACGGGCTTCCCGTCCAGCAGACGCAGCAAAGAAGAAAAAACCGTGCCCCTGTGCGAGTTAATGCTCCTTGGATGCTGGGAGGACCAGATGGAGGTCAGCTGGGGGCTGAGGAGTGCCTGGTGTCAGAGAGCTTTTTGCAGAACCTTCGGGGGAGCTGCAGAGCCCGTGCGGTCCATCTTCCTCCCCAAGGTCACTCGGAGCAAGTGGACATTTTTATTTGGAGCAACTTGGCTCACGACCTGGCCATTAGGGGATGTGCAGAGAAACATCTCTAAGAAATCTCTGTTACTCCAGCTCAAGGAGATTGATGGTTTCTATTTGCTTCAGGATCAGACCTGTTTTTATTTATTTAAGGGGCCAGTCACCCAGGGAGAGGATTGAAACACGGAGCTGGGGTGGCTCAGGAAACTGCCCAGAGAGCTGGCAGGCTCCGCCGTGCCGTTCACGAGGTCCTGCTTTTTAAATGGAACCAGGAAAGCACTGAAGTCCAGGACTTCATTATGGAATGCTTTGTTTACTTATTTATTGTAAACTATTTTTGTGACTAGTCTCTACTATTTGGAGAACAGAATTTTTTTTTTTTTTCAGGAAACACATCTATACATTCAGACATTTCAGAAGATGTGAGCTTCAAACGATCAAAAAACCCAAGAGATTCACAGCTGAACGAATTAATTGAAAATTACCTCCAGGTCCTAGGACACGGGGCTTCTGCCTCCAGAGATGTGGGAAAATGTCCTCCCCCACCCCATTGCTCCCGGGGTGGGCAAAGTGACGTGGCTGTGGGCCCCTGGGTCCTCGGGGGCTGTCCTGTAATTGCACCAGCGGGGCTTGCTTGCCCAAGCCCGGCAGCCGGAGTTTTGTGGGAAAGTGAATTTCGCAGCGCCTGCACGCAGCAGTGGCCCGGCCTGCGATGCCACGACTGGCACAGGATTAAGAAATAAGAGAAAGTTGAACTCTGAAGTCATCCCGACATCCGGGGTTTGGTTCTGACTTCTGGTTGTCATTTATACTCCAGCACCCCTTCCTTTCAGAAGGTGTGCCGCACGTTTATGACGGAAGGGAAGCATCACGTATTAGATTCGCTTTAAATCAGCCAAATAAAAGCTAGTTGACTGTTTCCTAAGCTGGTCCAATAGGAGGAAAACTTGGACTTTGGTCTTTGCGTGGGGTCTGGCTGGGGAGGTGGTCTAGGAAAGGAGAGGGGAGGAGGAGGCTGTGTGTGAGATGTAACATTAGGGCTCGGTGTTCTGGTAAAACCAGGGAACCTCGATGCCCCCCCCCAGTCCCCTCTCCCTCCTGAGGGGAGAGTGCTGTACCAGCGAGGGTGACGCCTGGGCTCCCCTGGCATCCGGGCCCCACGCTGTCCACATCTCCAGCTCTTAATACCTCGGACACAAAATTCCATTTGGTTTCATAAATCTGCATAAATAATTTAATTTAAATGACTTTCATCACTGAGACCTGCCTGTTACTGTGACGTTTACTAAGATTAACCCTTCTCCTTAGAATCTAGAGCAGCCTGCGAGAATGTTCCTTTAGGGGGAGCAGGGGCATAATTTCGGCCAGGAATCAAAAAACCTCATGAACTGCAAGCAACATGTCGTCTGAAACTTCCACTGCCCTGACCGCTCACGTGGACCGCTTAAGAATGTCAGGGAAAAGGGAACTGTGAAATAATGGTGTAAGGTGGTGTACCATGCCTTTTACTCTGTGACAAATTGTCATGAACTCAATGCCTTAAAACAGCACAAAGGGGTCATCTTACAGTTCTGGGGATCAGAAGCCTGAAGTGAGCCTCGGTGGGCAAGGTGTGGGCAGGGCAGCTTCCTTCTGGAGCTTCCGGGGAGAGCCCGTTTCCCGGCCTTCTTCCGTCCAGAGGCCCCTGCCTCCCTGGGCTCGGGGCCCCTCCCCCACCTGCGAAGCCGGCAGCCCGGCACCTCCAGTCTCTTCTGCATCGGCTCTGCTCCCCTGCCTCCCTTCTGCCAGGACCCTCGTCCCGACGTCCCTCAACGTGACGGTTCATTTGATGTGTCCACCTGATGGGGCTCAGGCCCCTGGGGGTGTCTGTGGGGTGTTCCTGAGGGTGATTGATTGGCATTGGTTCCGTGACCAGCAGAGTAGCTGGTCCTCTCCAGGGTGGACAGCATCCTAACCACCCAGACCGAGTGGAAGGAAATGTGGGGAGAGGGGTGTCTGCCTCTGCCTGAGCTGGGCCTCCTCTCTCCTGCCCACCGCTGACCCCCTTGGTCACACACGTGCACACATGCACATGTGCACACATGCACACGTGCACACACGCACACGCACTCTCCCTGCTTCCCTTTTAATGAACCCCCCCGGGGTTCGGGAGTCCGTGTTTACTGCAACCCAGCAGGCCTCACCCTGAGGACCCCCTGCCCGCCTCCCTGCACCTCTGCCCAGACTGCCTGCCTCCCCCTCGCACACCCAGGACACGGTTCTCGAGGGAAGGCTCTCCTCGGGGAGGGGACGGGCCCCCACCTGGAGGAGAGGAGGGCTGGGCGCCGGCTGATGGATGATGGACGTGATGCTTGTGGGCTGCGTCCCGCAGGAACCGCTCTCTGCGGAGATGCCTTCATGAAAAAGCAAGGGAGAGAGAGGGGGGAGACCCGGCCATCTCCAGGCACCTGGAGCACTTGTGTGGGGACCCCAGAGCAGCCTCCAGGGGCCGGACCTCCAGCAGTCTCTCACCGGGAGTGCCGCCGGGCGGCAGGGCATGGCCTCTGCCGTGACTAAGGTGCCTGGGTGGCCGTCTGTCTTCTGTCTAATCACACCATCAATGCATGTCACCCATCACCCTCGTCCATCCTTGCCGTCTGTGGTCCAGACAGATGCCTTCGAAGCGTCCTCTCACTCTGTTTTGTGTTTCCAGAACACGTCTCATCCAACAAAATTTTATTTCACTCCCAGGGGCCCTGCCTGGGCTCCGAGGCGCTCCATCTTTTCTGCTCCATTTTCAGGGCTGGAGAATGCCTGGGGGGGGGTGTTCCTTCTGATGTGTGTCTCGAGATCCCCAGCTGCGTGGAGCTCGGGTGTTCCCACAGACAGCAGGGCGGGTGGCCAGAAGGCGGCCGCACAGCGGGCCGTGAAGCAGGGAGCGCTCCTGACTCCAAGGACCCTGCTCTCGGGCCCTGGGTAGCCACCCTCCCGCCTCCCGGGCCTCCTCCCACCTCCCGGCTAGCGTGGCTCCCTGTCTGCCCTGACGGGCACCCCTGCCCTCCTCGCCCCTCATCCCTGGGGACCCACCCACACCCATGACTTCAGGGGACACCCCCACTGAGGCCCCCAGCCCGTCTGCCATCAGGACGCCTGGGCCCTCTCTGTGAACTGATTCCAGAGGCAGGAGACCAGGATCTGCCCCCCTCCCCGCCCCGTGCCCCCCGTTCTAACCACCATCCCCCGTCTCGGCTTTCTGGGGGTGGCCGACGTGTGTGTCATCTCGCCTGGCGGGGGTGGAGGTGGCATCCTCTGGAGCGGGAAACGCGGAGAGCAGCTTGCTGTTTCAAGGTCACTTTAAAAAAGTCACCATCTTGCTGCTACACGGAAGGGCTCTTCTGCTTCCAAGCACAGGCTGAGTGGACGATGTAGCCGCTCCCAGCCGCGCTTTATGGGAATAAATAGCAGCAGGTTCTGCCGCAAGGATGGGAGCGCAAGTACATTTCTGGGAGCTGATGCCAGGAAACAGGAGCTGGGTTGGGAAGTGAGCAGGGAGGAGAGTGGACGAGCGCCCACGACCGGGCAGTGAGCTGCGTGGACACCTGCGGCCCAGCGGGAAGACGCTTCGGAGTCTCCGTGGACGGTGCATCCCGGAGGCGGCCCCCGCCAGGAGTCCCCACCCCCTCCAGGAGCGCGGGCTGCGCCGTCACCACTGGCTCAGGGCTGCTCCGCTGTCAGCCCGGGTGCGGGCCGCCTGGTGCACGTGGGCAGAGCGGGGAGCCCCGGGGCAGCCGGGCAGCGGGACCAGCGTGTGGAAACGGGCGGCGGGGGGCGTGTCGGGGCGCCGCGCGGACGGTGCCGCCGCTGGGACTCCGCTCACAGTGTCGCGTTTCCTAACCGCTCAGAAATTTAACTCAAGGCAATCTTTTCATCCAAAATTTTAATAAACGACATGCCCTGCTTCTCCGGGTCTTGATTGGGCTGGAAGTAACTATTTAGAATTAAGACGGATAATTACCACTGCGTAGACATGATAGTGTGATGTAAGGAACAAGGATGCGACCGTTAGGGCACGCCCCCGGTCACGGGCTACGTGTTCACACGGGCGGCACCACCCTCCCCCACCCTCCCCCTCCGCAGCCGGGGTCACGCTGCTCCCCGGGCGCCTGTGCGGATGGGCCGAGGGGCCCCTCCGAGTGACGGCGTTTGATTCCCTGGGTCTGTCTGTCCTGCCTCGCGCGGGCCTCACTGGGGTGGCCGCCCTTCCCTTCGCTTCAGTCCCGAGGGTCCTGGGTGGCCGAGCGCCCGGCGCGGCCTGCCGGGGCCGCAGCGCACACGGCCACCTGCCCAGCAGGGGGTGGCGCCCGGCTGGCCACTGCCTGGTGACACCTGGCAGGATTCGGTACGTTCCCGAGAGCCCCTTGGAGTTGGCCATTGGCCACGACAGTGACTGGACAACAGGCCCTTCGGCCGGATCTCCCTCCTCCCAACAGTCTAGCAGTCCTTGCTGCCTCTGACTGTCCCCCCCGGGAAGCCACCCGCTCCTGGCCCTGCCTCCGGCTGTTCGGGAGGCAGCCAGCTAAGCAGGCCCACGCGGGCATCAGCCTGACGGCACCCCGGGGGGCGACCTGGTCAGGACCGTTTTATCCGGGGGGCTCACCTGTGCAGCTCCTCGGCCATCGCAGTGCAGACCAGGTGTGCCGGGCGGCCCCCTCCTAACTCACGGGGCCCTCGACTCAGGACCCCCTCATGAGCCCTGGGATGACATCACCGGGGGGGTCTTTTGTCCTGCCCCCCAGGACGGCACACGCCCGGTGTACACGCACAGCAGCGAGGCTGTTGACGGGCTGGCCTCACCTCGGCTTTTTTTGTCCTTATCCCCGTCAACCTTTTAAAAGAAAAAGGTGTGTGGTTCAGCCAGCGAAATCGAGTTTATTGGGGAATAGCTGAGGAACTGCAACTCAGGACAAGCAGAGTATGGCCAACCCCAGGCGAGTCCATAGAACAAGGGAGAAGGGGGAGTGGGGGCCTGCTGTTTTGAACACAAGTTCGCAGGAGGGAACGAGAGTCTGAAGTGCACCTGGCGACTGCTCCACCCTCCCCAGTGGCTGATGAGAAACGCCGAAAGCCAGGTGTGGGTTAGAGCAGACGTTTGCTTGGACACAGAGATTCCATCAAAATCCAGGTGCATTCAAATATTCAGCTTAAAAAATATTTCAGTTTTTCCCCTTTAGATGTTTGGCCAAATGTGGACATTGGTTTAACATTTATCCAAGGAAACTCTAGCACTATAGTGTAATAAGATAATCCTTTCAAATATAATATTCTTACCACACTCGTTAAATCTATATCCGTTCATATGAAATACAATCATCCCTCTATATCTGTGGGGGCTTGGTTCCAGGACTAACAAGGGTACCAGAATCGAGGATGCTCAAATCCCTTATAGAAAATGGTGAAGTATGTGCACATAACCCATGCACATCCTCTGTATTCTTTTTTAAAAAAGTTAATTAATTAAGTGATTAATTGGCTGTGTTGGGTCTTTGTTGCTGCACAGGCTTTTTCTAGTCGCGGTGAGTGGGGGCTACTCTTCATTGTAATGCATGGGCTCCTCATTGCGGTGGCTTCTCTTGTTGCGGAGCATGGGCTCTAGGCGCATGGGCTTCAGTAGTTGTGGCACATGGGCTCCATTGTGGCTCGTGGGCTCTAGAGCACTGGCTCAATAGTTGTGGCGCACGGGCTTAGTTGCTCCGCGGCATGTGGTATCTTCCTGGGGCAGGGATCGAACCCGTGTCCCCTGCATTGGCAGCGAATTCTTAACCACTGTGCCATCTAGGAAGCCTCTCTTTGTATACTTTAAATCATCTCTGGATTACTTTAATACCTAATACCATGTAAATTCTAGGTAAATACAATGGAGATGTTATGTGAGTAGCTGGCATTGGAGCAGCAAATTCAAGTTTTGCTTTTTGGAAATTTCTGGAATTTTTTTCTCAAGTGTTTTTGATCCTCAGGGCTTGACCTCGAGGAGGTGGAACCCTCAGATGCCGAGGGCTGAATGTAATTCTTATTTTTCATATCTACTGTATGAAGAAACTATATCAGGTTAGATTTTGAAGGTGGAACTTAAATTGAAAGATCAAATTAGACCCTGAAACTGATGACATTGTTTACTAAAGGCTATTTTTTTCCCTACCAAGAATTCAAACTCAGTTTTTCCCTTTGTTTTCTAATCAGTGCTGAACTCCCTTCCTTGGAGAAGGTAGGAAGCTTTGTTATTCAGAGACAGCAGGGGGAGAGAGAATAAAGTTACATGAACGTGCAGGTGATTCGATGAATATTCATGTGGAGAATTTAATCAGTGTCTTCTCATTATCTGTACTTCCATTTGAAGCTGGTTCTGAGAATATAAATAAAGATTGCAGAGCAATTGTATTGACTTCCATTTCTCCCTGAGATTCTCAAGTCTCTATCAATAGCCTCTGTGCTTGGCTTTCTGCGTCCTGGGACGTAGAATCAAAGTCAGAACCTTGGGATTCATTACCTAACGAAGGGACACCCTGGGAATCCTAGTTGCTTTTCACAGGTACCTGGTATTCTCACCTTACTAAGTGTTAAGTGGGTCGGACAGCACGATTTTTCAGGAGGTTGCCCTCTGTTAATGACAGTAACAGCAAAAATAAACCTAAAGCAGCGTGGAGGGTGGGGGCCTTGCCCAGTGACTGGGTCCCCAGCTTGCCCCCGGCATCTGCCTGTGGCTGAGAGGATGATTTGGGAGCATCCCCTACACGGTAAGCCTTGGTAACGGCTGTGTCCTGATTGTTGGAGCTGATGGGGCTGAGATAAGGGAGGAGTGTGGGTGACAGAGGGGCAGATACACGGAAGACAAACCATGACTTTGACCGTGGTATAGGTGGGTTCAATCCCCCCCACCCCAGCCGCTGGCAGCCTGAGTTACAGAAACCCAAATCCACATTCCTGAGAAAATGTTGACTTTGTTAGCAGTCACGCAAATGAGGTGTCAATAAAGCGTCTCCACGTTTCACCTGCAACAGTGACAAGGACAAAGAACGCAGCCCGGGGTGGGCGGGACTGGGGAAGGCAGGTGTGGGATGCCAGGCTCCGAAGGGCCGGCTGTCAGCCGCAAGAGCTTTTAAAAGGGCAAACCCTCCCATGCAGCAGGTTCACATCCAGGGGTCGATCCTGGAGAAATTATTAGACGTAATTTTGGCAGAGGATAGTAATTAGAAGCTGCTTATATATAATAATGAATAGAATAGAAGCCGCTTCAGTGTTCAGTACGAGGGAGCGGGTCAGAGACATCGTGGTAAATCCGCGGGTCAGCCGACCGTCCGTGCGGGCAGCAAACCCAAGCCGGACCCTCTGCTGGACCACTGGGCACAGACATCGTGTGTGCCGCCCAGCAGCAGTTGGGGGACGGAGGGGGCACCCAGAGGGGGTTTGCAGGCAGGGAAACAGCAGCAAGCAGCAGGCCCCTCGAGGAGACCCCCGGGGCTGGGGGAGCGGAGGCGGGTTGCTTTTCCCCGCCAGAGGAGGCGGTGCCCGAGAGCAGCCAGGCAGGGCTTCCGATGTGAACGTGTGCTTGGATGCTTTCAGGAGAAGCAGACAGTAACAGGTGGGCCTGGATGGGGCCTGGATGGGGCCTGGATGGGGCCTGCCGGCCAGGGTTTAACCCCTGGAGTGGAGTAGCCAGCTTTCTCTCTAAAAGCTTTGACCGAGGAAGGATTTCGCTTTCTCCTGTGGGCGTTTCCTCCAAAGAACATTTACCACTTCGGTAGCTCCCAAATGAATGGGTAAATATTGTATCAACCCTCCCCGGTGTGTTTTTCTCTTTCCCTGTTTGTGTTCACCAGGCCAGGTGCTGCTGCAGGTCAGCGGTCCTGCTCTGGCCTCCGCCCACGGCCCCTGCGATGCACCCGTTTCCCTGACAGCCGTCAGACCGTCTTATCCAGCTGTATCCTGCTCTGCCCTGTCTGGACTGGCTTCTTTTGAAATGCTTTAAGAAAGACCAACTTCTCTCTGAGCCCTTGTGCTGGGGATTATAAAAGAGTAATGATTCAGTGATTTAAAGATTTAGTAGCCAGGTTGTTACAGGCTTAGAGCAGAAAGAAGATTAATGAGCTACTAGCTTAACATATGTCTCAGAAAAAGAACAGTCATTTAATTTCTAACTTTGTAGAACTTGTATCAGCTCTCGTTTTGCAAGAATAGCTATTTTGCAACGTGTTTTTTTTTTGTTTTCAAACTAGATGATTAAAATAAACCAGTGAAGTCCGCCCAGGATAGAGAGGTGGCTTGGAGGTCAGATCCTGGATCAGGAAGGGCCCAGGGAGCCGGGTGTCCGCTACAGATAAGTGGGGTTTCAGCCTCCGGACAGGAATCCTGGGGTCGGGCTGGAAGCGGGGCCCCCTCCCCAGGCCTTTACGTCTTCCTCCATTTGGGGTCAAGGGCACAGAACCTCTGTGGCTCTCTCCTCTCCCACGGTCTTTGATCATGGTGGCTGGGGGACCAGCTGCCGTGCCGTGAGGGCCCCCAGCAGCCCTATGCGGAGGCCCCCAGGGGAGGGGCTGAAGCCGCCAGCCTGCAGAAGAGGCTGCCTGGCCAGCGGGCCCTGAGCCGGAAACACCCGCTAAGCCGCTCCTGACTCCCAGAAACCCGCAGGTAATACGGGCCGGTTGTTTTTAGCCACTAAATGTGGGGGTGATCTGTCCCGCCCACACAGAGAACTCATCTTTTGCCCACATGTGTCTCCTAGTTCCACTCCATTCTTTTCTGCAGTTTTTAAAAACAAATTCTAGATATCACATCATTTCATCTGTAAATAATTCAGTACCATTTTTGGCACTTAAAAAAAAAAACATGGAAAGTTACAGATGAAAAAAATAGGAAAAAACCAATGTATCTATTGTTCCAAATGTTGACATTTTTGTGCTGTTTATTCCCGATCTTTATTTCCCCCCAAGAAATAGAGCATTTTAGATAAAATCGAAGCCCTCTCTGAGACCCTCCCACCCTTCTCCCCTCGAGATGTCCCCCAGCCCTGAAACTGGTGGTGCACTTACAGCCCGTGAGTATAACCGCCTTGCTTTGCACAGATGTTTAAATACTAGAATGCAGTCTGTGTGTGTTTTGAGATATACACGTAAGGCCATGGTTTTCAACCCTTTCCCATTATTGCCCTATTCAGGGGGAAAATAAAATTATTAAAAATGTAATTAAGTTAATTAGTTTCTTCCTGCTAAGAGAGCCCTCTTCCCTACCAAGAACCTACGTTTCCTCTTTGGGGCGATGCTGCCTCTGTTGGGGATGAAAGTGTGAAACCGGCCACGGCATTCTGCAGCCTCCTCTTTTCACTCGCCACTCGGCTGCTCAGGTCTACCTGTGTGGGCAGGGCTGGGTCCGTTTCTCAGCCTCAGGTCCTGATGTCTGGGGCCGGATGCTTCCTGTCCTGTGCGTCCTCCCTGGTCTCTACCCCCCAGATGCAGGAGCGCCACCCCCACCCCAGCTGTGGGGACAGGTTTCTGAATGTCCCCAGGGCACCCGCCCAGACTGAGAGCCCTGGTGTAGGCCCGGCGAACACTGGAGTTTTCTTTCTTCCCCATGTGTCCCGCATTTTCTGTTCCTGTTCTGCTGGCTTCTTTTCCTTCGGGAGGGAGGCCCCGCTCTTCTGCTTTACAGGGTGACACCAAAATGCCCCCCCAGGGTGGGTTTCCACTTTCGCCCCCACCATGCCCCTCATCCTGCTTCTGTGGGTCCTCACACCTGTTTAGTCTTTGCCAGTGGGATGGGTATAAAGGCTATCTCTCTGTTTCGGCAGGCATTTCCCTGTGACCATCAGCCGCCTTCCGCATGAAGGGCCCCGTCAGAGCTTTTGTGCATTTGGCCTAATGGTCTCTTTTTCTTTTGCTTATTGGTTTGTAAGAAAATTATTATCCTTCCTAGATACTTGTTATTTGTAGGTTGCATAAATCACAAGTACTTTCCTCCTAGTCTGTGCCTAATTGTTTTTAATTTGTTTATGGCGTCTTCTGTTACACTAGAATTTTAATTTTCATATGCTCATTTTTATGAGTCTTTTCCTCCATGATTTAGGGTTTTCTCCTTTCTTTCCCTGCAATACACTAGAATAGCCTGTACCTTTTTCCTAATTTGTTTCTCACCTTTTGTCCTTTGATACATTTGGAATTCATAATTGCCCTTGCTGGGAAGCAGGGATCCATGATTTTTCCAATGTGGAAAATCAAACATCCTGGAATTATTTACTGAATACTGAATACACTTTCTTTTTCCTTTGACTTGCAATGCTTCCTTGTGTGACCAAGTGCTGTCCACGTGTGGGCGGGTGGACCTATCAGCTGTTCCTGAGCTTTCTCTTCTGCTCCATGGACCGAGGGGGTTACTCCTGGACCTTTATAACACGCGTCGTACCTACTGCGGTCTCAGAGCGAGCCTTGATGATTGCCTAAGGAAAGTCTTTCCTTCACGCTCTTCTGTCTAGAATTCTCCTGACTATTCCTGGATCTTTGTGCTGTCCTGTGCATTTTAGAACACACTTTACAAGTTCCACACACACACACACAAATACCTTTTGGGGTTTTGATTGGAATTGCTTTGAGTTTACAGGCTAATTTGAGGAGAATTGACATCTTTAGGAAATTAGGTCTTCCCATTGATTAATGCTGTATGTCTCTACTCATTCATGTTTCTTTTAGTGTCCTTGAGTAATGTCTTATTATTGCATTCTCCACAAATACCCGGGACATCTACTGATAGATTTAGAGAACTTAGTTGTTTTTTCTTTTTCTTTTTTTCTTGCTGTTGTGAATGGGGTCGTTCATAAATCACATTTCCTAATTAGCTATTGCTGATGTCTGACCATGCTTTCATCTTTGTATATTGAGCTCATAAGCAGTGGCCTTGCCAAACCTTATTAATTCTAATTGTAAGTTTTCTTTTATCTTTTTTGTAAGCAGTTACAAAGATCTGCTAATAATTATCTTATTTTTTTACAATCTGTATACCTTATTTAAAAAATGAACACATCAGCTTGGCAGGAACTCTGGTGCAATGTTGACTGCACGGGAGCTGTCAGTCATCTGTGTCTCCTTCCCTGGGTAAACCCTACTTAGTGGTCTTTGAAAATGCTTCTGGCAGGGTCTTAGAGAACAGAAGACTTTCCAGTAGATGAAAGAAGAATAAAGAGATGGGTGTTCTAGGCAGGAATGTGGACGGAGGACACAGCAGGGAAACACCATGGATCTAAGAATTTGAAAGTGTTTATTGCAGCTCTAGTAGAGGGTGTGGGATTTGGGGAGGGAGGAGGGAGGAGGTAGCATCTGGAGATGAGGTTGGAGAGATAGTCAGGGACCAGGTCATGTAGGACCTTGACTTTGTGTCATGGGCAATGGGGGAGTTTTAAAGGCTTTTCAGTTGGGAGTGGAAAGATAAATATCTTTAAGTCCGCCTTATTTATTATGGTAAAATTTACACAAATAAAACTCACCCAAATTAAAGAATACCATTCAGTGAGTTCCAATGACTGTTTATAGTCACGTAGCCGCAACCACAGTCGGGCCATAGAACAGCCCCATCGCCCCACGCAGGTCCTGTGTTCTTCTGTGGGCAATCCCTTCTCTTCCTACCAGCCCTTGAAATTTTGCCTTTTCTAGATTTTCTTATAAAGGGACTCACACAGTCTGTGGTCTTCTGTGTCTGGCTTCTTTCGCTTAGCTTAATGTTGTTGAGATTCATCCATGTTATTGCCTATATCAGTAGTTCTTTCCTTTTAATTGTTGAGAACTATTCCGCTGTAGGACTATATCACAGTTTATGTGGCCATTCATCAGTTGATGAGAATTGGGGTTGATTCCAGTTTGGGGCTATTGCCAATAAAGCTTCTATGAACATTTGCAGGCATGTCTTCACGTGGGTGCGTTTCATTTCTTTTCGGTTCCTAACGGGAATGGGATGGCTGAGCTACGTGGTGAGTGTATATTTAACATTGTAACTGGCAAAGTATTTTCCAAAACGGCCGTGTCATTTTACATTTTTACCAGTAGGGTTTGAGAGTTCCAGCTGCCACCCACTCTCATTAACATCCGGTATTGCCAGTCCTTTAAATCTGAACCATTTTAATGAGTGTGCAGCAGTATCTCATTGCGGTTTTAATTTGTGTTTCCCTCATGACAAACAGTGTTGAGCATCTCCACTCCCCTAAGTGGACTCCACCCACCTGAGTGGGTCTGTGGTAACCAGCACATCATCTGATTGGTCCTTTTGTGTTCAGGAGTCTCCGGAAAAGAAAGAAGTGATGGGGAGGGACAGGTCCCTCCCCTTCTATCTCCAAGATGTTTAGTTCTTGTTTCAAGACTCTGAATTATCTCTAGGAAGTGGGGACCTGACGGCCCAGTCTTTGGCCAGTGAGGATAAGGATGAAGCCAGAAGAAGACATGCTGTTTGCCCAAGGAGCTGAGAGGCTGCTGGGCACAACAGAGCTTCTGGGTCCAGTGCAGAGAGGCCAGCCCCCAGGGCAGGAGTTCTCTTTACTGCAGCATGCTGGGGGAGCGTGGGAGGGACAGTGCCCTCCGCTGGGAAGGCTGTATGTCCAGCTGGAGTCAGTACAGAGGCCCAGCATGGGGCAGTGCCTCCCTGAGGAGCTGCATGACCTTGTCCTGTGGTCCTGAGACTCCACGTGGGGGTGAGAACATTGGGAGGACTGAGATCTGGACTTGGGGGCATTCAGGCTCCAGTGTTGGTGAGATCCTTTCTGGTGGAACTGTAACACTGGCTCTACTTTCCCAGGGAAAGTCCTGATGTGGGACCTATGGGAGGCTCCAAATGCTTTATAACAAAATATGCTCATTTCTTGCAGAACAAAACGAGCTTTGGATATTCACTATGTGATGCATAGGTTACAAGTACAGGCATTTGTGAAATTATACCATCACTCAAGAGAACTACTTAAAACAAGTTAATTTTAAAAAGGGAAATACATTAAGAGAAAATTCTTGCTCAAAAATATGCTGATCAGGAATAAGGCAAGGATGGCCCCTCTCACCACTGCTTTTCAACACTGTACTGGAAGTCCTGGCTAATGCAATATCACAAGAAAAGGAAGTGAAAGTATATAGATTGGGAAGGAACAAATAAAACTGTCTTTGTAGAGGACATGATCATCTACACAGAGCATCTGAAAAAAACTGAAAACGAAAGAAAACACAATTCCTGGAACTAATAAGCAATTATAGCAAAGTTTCAGGATATGAAGTTAATGTGCAAAAGTCAATCACTTTCATGTACACTGTCAATGAACAAATGGAATTTGAAACAAAAAAAACCTTATCATTTACATTAGCATCCCCTCAAATGAAATACTTAGGTACAAATTTAGCCAAATATGCACAAGATCTAAATGAGGAAAGGTAAAAAACTCAGATGACAGTTGTCACAGAAGAATGAAATAAATGGAGATGGAGAGACATCCCATGTTCATGGATAGGAAGACAATAACGTTAAGATGTTGATTCTTCCCAAATGGATCTACAGATTGAGTGCAAACCCCACTCAAAACTCCAGCAAGTTATTTTGTAGCTATTGACAAACTGACTCTAACGTTTATATGGAAAGGCACAAAACTCAGAATAGCCAACACAGTATCGAAGGAGGATGGAGTTGGAGGACTGACACTACGCAACTTCAAGACTGAATATACAGCTACAGTAATCAAGGCAGTGTGGTACTGACAAATCAATGGGGCAGCAAAGACAGTCCAGAAATAGACCCACATAAATACAGTCAGTTGATCTTTGACAAAGGAGCAAAGGCAACACAATAGGGCAAAGGTAGTCTTTTCAACAAATAGTAGACCCAGACCTTACATCTACCACAAGAATTAACTCAAAATGGATCATAGATCTAAATGGAAAATGCAAAAGTATAAAACTCCTAGAAGATAAATAAGAGAAAACCTAAATAACTTTGGGCATGGTGACAACTTTTTAGATAAAACATCAAAGGCAGACAGACTCCATGAAAGAAATAATTGATGAACTTCACCAAAATTAAAAACTTATGCTCTGTGAAAGACAGTGTCAAGAGACTGAGAAGACAAGTCACAGACTGGGAAAAATATTTGCAAAAAACATCTGATAAAGGACTGTTAGCTAGAATATACAAAGAGCTCTTAAAATCCAACAATAAGAAAACAAACAACCTGATTTAAAAATGACCAAAAGACCTGAACAGACACCTCATCAACATCATTTGTGATATGGAATAGCAAATAAAAATAACAATGAGATACCACTACGTACCTATCAGAATGGCAAAATCCAAAACGCTGACAACACCAAGTGTTGGTGAGGATGTGGGGCCACAGGAACTCACATTTATTACTTTTGAGAATTCACAGTGGAAGAGCCATTTTGGAAGACAGTTTGGCAGTTTTTTACAAAACTATGATCCAGCAATCACATTCCTTGGTATTTTACCCAAATGAATTAAAAACTTATGTTCATGCAAAAAGCTGCACACAGATGTTCACAGCAGCTTTGTTCACAATTGCCAAAACTTGGAAGCAACCAAGACGTCCTTCGGTATGTGGATGGATAAATAAACTGTGGTGCATGCAGACAATGGAATGTTATCCAATGTTACAAAGAAATGAGCTAACAGGCCATGAAAAGACATGGAGGAATCTAAAGTGCTTATTACTACGTGAAAGAAGCCAATCTGAAAAGACTGCACAGGTATGATTCCATCTCTATGACATTCTGGAAAGGAAAAGGCGAAACTATGGAGACAGTAAGATGATGAGTGGTTGCCAGGGGTGTGGTGGGGATGAACAGGTGGAGCGCCGAGGATGTCTAGGGCAGTGGTAATGCTCTAAGACACTGTACTGAGGGACACGTGTCATCACACATCTGTCCAAACTCACAGCACCCACACCACCAGGAGTGAACCCTGACAGGTAGCATGGATTTGGGGTGATTATGATGTCATGTAGATACATTAATTGAAACACACATACATGCTGCTGGGGGATTTTGATAGTGTTGGAGGCTGTGCATGTGGGGGGCGTTTAGGGAGCATATAGGAAATTCTGGTACCTTCCACTCAATTTTGCTGTGGCAACTGCTCTTAAAAAAACTAAAGTTTGTTCATAAAAAAAATCCCAGAAAAATATCCCGTGCTTAAATTTCCGATTGGGTAATATTGTATGTAACTTTAAAAAGCCACATGTTTTAAAGCAATTGTTCTCAAACATCTTTTTCCGGGGGTGTTTGGTCTAGCCCACTTTTCCTCCTGGTGGAAAGGTTTTCCTCCCATGAACATGCGTACATGGATAGTGAATTAATTGAATCGCTTTATTTATACTGCTGTTTTCTCTTGATGACAACCCTGTTTTTTTTTTTTTTTTAGAACTCCTGAAATAATACAGACAAATTAATTAAGATGACAAGTTGAGTATGAATATTACATTTCCTTTTTAGTATCATGATTTGGATAGACTTTAATTTGAATTTACTGCATTTTAATTCCTAAAATACTTTATCAACCTTTGGGGAGGGGAAGAGCATCTTTTTGGGGACACATTTTTGTTTTGAGCTGGTAGACTTTCGCTGTGGACATGCCTGCCTCGAAGAGGCTCCAGAGGACCGTGTGGCCAGGGGACGCTGGGTGGCCCTGCAGGCCTGCCGGCTCCTACATCCTGCGGGCTGCTGTGCCTGCTCTCTGCCAGGCCTTGGACTCAGCCACGTCCTCCTACAGGAAAATGGTGTGCCGGGAGGTCAGCCTCTGCGCCGGACACAGACCTGAGCCTCAACTGGAGGTCTCCACGGGGATTGAGCATCTGCAAATGCTTTGTGATGTTTTGGCAAGGGCCACAGAAATTGTTCCTTTCCACTGAGGAGTCACAGGTCACGGCATTGCCACGTGGTTTGTCTGGAAGCGGAGGCGGGAGTGGCATGAGCTTTCGAGGCCAGGCCTCCCCATCGTCCTGGGCAGGGGATGCCTCTGCAGACGGTATCCCTTCCTTCCTCCTGGTGCAGGCTTCTCCTGGGCCCTGGGGTGGAGGTCCCAGGGGCATCCTTGCCCAGAGGCCACTCCGCCCGAGGCAGGGGCTGCTGGCTCACAGATGTCACCCAAATGCCATTCGAAGGCAACCATCAGATGAGGAGGTACAATCAAATGTTTCCTCCTTAGCTCCTGGGGGTGCGACAAGATGACCTTCATCCCTGCCTTCCTCTTCTCGCTCCATTTGGTCCCAGGAGTCCAACAGGTAAACTCAAAGAAGCGAACCCAGCGTCCGGCTGGAGCGGGCCTGGAGCTAAGGACCCGGCCCAGTGCCGGCCTCCGGGGCTGGGACAGCTCCCAGGAAACGCCCGACGTCTTCCTGCTGTCACCCCTCCCCCAGCCCCCCACCCCGATCCAAAGAAGTACACCCCTCCAGTGTACAGACGGCAGGTGCCGTTGGAGTGAGCACCTGGCCTCGGGTCCCTGCATGTGGGGTCTCCCAGGTGGAGCCTCCTGTCTCCACGCAGAGATGCACTTGCTGCGTGTCCACCGCCTCCACTGGCCTCGCTGGTCACTCCCCTCTCGGGCCTGGATGCTGGCTTGTGGGGGCTACACCTGTGAGCCCCTGGCTTCCGCCGGGTCTGGCAGGAGGACCCAGGCCGGAAGCGGTGACGGGGAAGGCAGCCAGGGCAGGGTCCACCCCGCAGGCCCTACAGGCCCTCCAGCGCTGACCCCTCCCGGCTCGGTGGTGCCCTCCTGCCGCGGGGCCCGGCCCTGTGCGGGGAGCTGGCGTGGCCTCCTCGCTCCTGCGATGGGTTCCTTCATGAAACTGTGAGTTGTCCCAATCCAACTGTGCCCTCTGCCCTGGGCAGCCCCACGCACCGGCCGGAAGGTCTCGGGAGACGCGTTCCCCGCGGCTCCACCCTTGTGGGTGGGCCCCCTTCCCCAGGTGGGAAGCCGGCGCCACCCGTTCACGGTCCCCAAGGTGCCCGGTGGCCGTCCCTGCTCCTGCCCAGACGGGTCTGAGGAGCAGGGTCTGCTGGGTGTGTGTCTGGGCAGACTCTCCTCTGATAGTATGTGAGCAGCTCAGGCGCGAGGGCTTTCCAGCATCACAGTCTACGCAGCAGATCTTGGCTGTCAAGAGAGCTTCCCGCTATTTGTAAATGGAATTGGAAAATCTCATCCAAGAAGAGGAGACACTTTCAGTTTCTAAATTAGAGAATTTATGGTAATAAATCGAGTATCTGCCCTAATAATCATAGAAAAAACATGATGATATAATTTAATCTTAAAAGTATTTCTAATATAATATTAGAAAAATTATAATTGCAGCTAATATCTGGTTAGCCTGTTGTGCGTGTATGCAAATATCTTTGGAAATATTCATATATACTGCTAGCTTTAGCTAATTAAAGAAATAGTTTCAGGAGGAACTGCCTCCTGATAATTTAATCACGGTTTGGTCTTTGCAGATAATTATGGTATTTGTTATAAAGTTCTCTCTGATTTTCCAAGAAATGAGAAATCGGATATAACCTTTTATCACATGAATGAAAAATTAAATTTTATTTAATTGTGAAAATTATTCCGATCTGAATACTTTCGAGCTATTTCAAGGGACTTTTCTCTCTTCTAGAATGGCCCAGTGCCATTTTAGGGGACTTTAATTCTGGGCTGTGAACAACTCTACCGCCGATAGACTGTGGTTACGCCTGGATGAATGGTTTTAGGGCCAGGAATGCTTATACTTTACGAATAATCTCCTCACAAAGACTTTTTGGGAAAATTGTAAAAAATGATACTAATCACAGCATTTTAACGATAAAAAAGTGGTGGACATCCCTGGTGGTCCAGTGGTTAAGACTCTGTGCTTCCACTGCAGGGGTTATGGGTTCCATCCCTGGTCGGGAAAGTTCTGCATGCCATGCGGAGCAGCCAAACAGAAAAGAAAAAAAAAAAAAAAAAAGAATGATCCTGAGGGTCTAATGATAACAGGTGGCCAGATAAGCGGCTGAGAACCCAGTCCACACCCAAGGGGAGACTAGTCAGTCTTTACAGCCGGGCACTGGAGCCCCGAGCTTTCCCTGGCATAGCCCCTCTGCCCAGAACAACGGCCTCTCAAGCCAGACAGGGGCCCCGCCTCCACTTTCCCTGGCTTCGGTGGAAAGTTTTCTCTCGACCTTTCCCTCATTCCTACCCCCTCAAACCAGGTAGAATTGGTTGTGTCCTCTGCTCCCACAGCGCTTTCTGCATAAACCCTCATCAATCGTATCAGATTATGGTCACTACGTACACGTCCATTGTCCTTGCCAGGCCGTGTGTCTCGTGGGCAGAAACTGCGTCTTAATTCTCCAGGAGCATCCCATGCCTGGCCCAGGTACCAGCCCACCATGCGATAAATGACTGTTGCATGGAATTCAATTAACTGTCGTGTTCAATAATTACATAAAATATATGTTTTTATATGGGTACATATGCATAACATACAAATACTTATGTGTTTATTCTCTGTGTGTGTGTGTATGTATATCTCCAACATACATGCCTTTACCTACTAACAACCAAATAGAACAAAGATGCATTTGGTGTGACTTAGAAAACTCACAGGAGATCATAGCTACTAGTTCTTTTTTCAGTGTTATCAGGGCCTTTTGATTTGCAGTCATCAGATAAGGTCAATTCCTAGATATTTTCCTTAAAACAAGTATTTTTCATTCTGTATCACACTCATTCCAAGCTGTGGAGCGGGGCCTACTCTTCCTTGCAGTGCACGGGATTCTCATTGTGGTGGCTTCTCTTGTTGCGGAGCACAGATTCTAGGTGTGTGGGCTTCAGTAGTTGCGGCATGTGGGCTCAGTAGTTGCGGCTCGTGGGCTTATTTGCTCCGAGTCATGTGGGATCTTCCCGGACCGGGGCTGGAACCTGCGTCCCCTGCATTGGCAGGCGGATTCTTAACCACTGCGCCCCCAGGGAAGCCCCACCTGAAGAATTAACATTGAATAAATTCACACATTTTACTATTTTCCTCTAAAATAAGTGGGAAGAGTGTGTTTACCGAGTCGGCCAGCAGCGGTGGACGATGGCGTAAACCTCGCTTTTTGGAACGTGCGGCCCCTGGTGGCAGCACATCTAGTGGTCGATCTGGTCTTCTGAGTGGAAAATAGATTTGAGAGAACAGAACGGCATCTGTAAACGGTGAGGGGTACAGTGCCATCGATGCATGTCACTTGTCAACTATGGGCTTGGCTGATTTTTCTTTTTCACTGAAGTGGCCAGAGCTGCTGGGCAGGGCCCAGGACAAGGTAGAGCCCTGACCCCCAGGACTGCATGGGATGCGTCGCTGTTCTCGAATGACCAAGTTCCTGCAGATGGGGGTTCAGCTCGTGTCCACCGAGACCCCAGGACAGGGCAAACGCCCGTGATCCTTTGGCAGCAGCCTGTAAACTCACCTTGCAGTTAACCAGCTCCCTGTGATCAGTTATCCAAGACGTTCAGACTTAACGCAAGTCTGCATATTTTCTGTTGGAAAAAAAATCATAATCTGTTGAAAAAACACACTCAGTGCTGTCCTGAAAGCATTGAAACATTGGCCTTAAAAGCCGCATTTACACCACTTGTAGATTCACGTTTCCTTGTCAAGTACACACACGTCCCCATTTGTTCCTGCCTGGGACTACGTGGCAGGAGGAGCTTGATAAAGACCTTGTGCCTGAATTACCAGCAGAAACACAGAAGCCCTCCGGTTGGCAGAGCAGCCCTGGTGGCGGGCAGGGCCTGCCTCCAGCCACATCCCGCGCTGGACGCTGAGGTCGGGCTGTCCAGGCTGCGGCGGAGCCGTAGAGCCATATGATTGCTTCTTAACAAAGTGCCTCTTGCCCAGAATTTATCCTTAAATGTGAGACCTTAGGGGAAGGGGACGGGGCCGGCAGTTGGTGACGTTTGGGAAGTGCGGACTCAGCGTGAAAAGTGAGGGCAGAGCTGTGGGCCCCGAATGCGGCAGGGCGGGAGGGGAAGGGGCCCGTGGCTGGGCTCCTGCCCAGGATGGAACAGAGACGGCAGCTCCCGGTCTGGGTGGGTCACATGGGGGCCGGGGTGCGCCCGCCTTCCCCGGACTCACTGACATTCCCCCCAGCCCCTGGGGAAGCAGGACGCTGTACCCTGGTGGGGCGCCCACCGTGTGGAGAGCGGTTCTGACACCTGCTAGCTGGGCGACCTCAGGCAGCTTACCTCTGCGTCTGGCTGTTTCCTCTGCTAAACGGGGATAATGACAGCGTCTGCCTCGTGGACCGTTGTGAGCATCAAACAAGTCATCAGTAAGTATTAAGCTGTAGAGTTGGTTATTCCAATATTTGTTTTGAAGAGTAGCCAGTAGAAGCCAATGACTTAGGTTATCACTTTTTTGTGTCCCCTTGGGCGTGCCACTGAGGACGCAGCGGCTCGGAGTGGGATCAGAGCGACACTTCTGGAGGCCGGTCCAGCCCAGGGCCTGCAGCCAGGGAGTCAGGAGAGGCTGGAGGCATCCCAGCACAGCGGGGAGAGGCCGGCAGCACGTGCGTGGGTCACGCGGGCGTGGGCTGGCCCCGCCTGGGCTCCTGTGGAGACTGCGTGCTCGTGGGTGTGTGAGATCTGAGCAAACGATGACGCGCGCACACATGCAGGGGGAGGCCTGGAGCCCTCACCCGGCACGTCGGAGGGGACCAGCTCTCGGAGTGCTGGTGGGGGAGAGCCAGGGGTGCTGGCAGGGGTCTGGCCTGCGGGGGCCACGCCCAGGGAGGGGCCAGGCCCAGGCTGAGACCACCTCGGAGGAAGGCTTTAACCTCCAGATCCCGGAGCCTCCGCCTGCAGTCCTCCAGACGTCAGCACAGCTGGGTCCCCTTGCTCCTCGGAGCCTGAAATCGGGGGAAAGGCCCTCAGACAAGGAAGGTGTGCGCGTGGGGGGGCGGGAGCAGGCGGGGGGTGCTCCCCGGGGGGCGCTTGGAGGACTGTGATGAGACGCCCTGCTGGGCGCGTGGCCTCCTTGGCGTCTGTTGTGCTCAGGCTTCTCCAGAGAAGGCGGACCACAGGAGGCAGGGATGCCCGGCCAGGAACCGGCTCCTGCGGTGCGGAGTCTAAGCGGTTCCCAGACCCGTGCGATCCCCTCCGCGCCCTGTCCAGGCCCCTCTCGGGACTTCTTTGCCGAGGTTGGTTGCTGGGGCAGCGGTCCCAGAACCCGAGGGCGTCCGGGCGTGGGGCCCTGTGTCTGTCCCTGTGGGAAGGCATTCAGGAGCCTTTCTGAAACCTTGAAAATGTTAAAGTATGTGGGCCGAGCGATGGGATTCAAAATGTCCTGCTTGAGCCGTGGAGGAGCTGAGGGTGCGGGGCGTGGAGACTAATATCACCCTGTTTGGCCCTGGAGGATGGCTGGTTAGCCAAAGACGGGTAAGATTCCTCAGAGGAGGAACAACCTAAGACAGGCACAGTCGCAGAGGGGCCAACAGGGGTGGGGCACAGACCCCCAATATCTGAAAGAGGTCTCCTGCCCCCAGGGCTGTTTTGCTCTCCACCCCCAGCTCAAATCCACACCTGCTCCGCTGGGACCCAGGAAGCAAACAAAGATAATTGCCTCAGTCATGTGAGGCCTTTGATTGTTTATGGGTGTAACCTGAGAATGTTAGCCCACGAACTCAATAAAAGCAACCTGGGATGAGTCAGCAGGGCTCTGGACCGGAGAGGTCTTGAGCCCCCCGGTCCCACTTTTCTCTTCAGTCTGTGTCTGTGTCTTCTTCAAGCTTGCGGCACCCGTCACTCACCTCGCGTCGCCGAGCTGGTCTCAGCACGTCCCCCTCACCTGGTCCAGGTGAGCGCTTGCCTTCGCAGCCCCGCCCGGCAGGTGCGCGGGTCCCCGGCTCTGGTCGTAATTCTCCTTCCCTGTCTAAGGGCGTAATGTCAGTTATTTTCTATGTTTATGACTTTGTTTTTGAGACAAATCAATAACTAAAGTGGAGAGGAAATATTATCAGTGGAGCTCTTATCTCTGCCTCAGACAAAGCTGGTATTTGTGTTCTAGGTTATTGTTAGTCCCTGCAAGGCCTGTTATGAATTTTTCTCTTTGCTTGCTTTCTTCCTTTCTTTCTTCCTTTCTTTTTCTTTCTTTCTTTCTTTCTTTCTTTCTTTCTTTCTTTCTTTCTTTCTTTCTTTCTTTCTTTCTTTCTTTCTTTCTTTCTTTCTTTCTTTCTTCCTTCCTTCCTTCCTTCCTTCCTTCCTTCCTTCCTTCCTTCCATCCTTCCTTCCTTCCTTCCTTCCTTCCTTCCTTCGCGTTATTGTTATGAAACAATCCAAACGGCTATGAATGGCGGCACCAAAATGATAATTCTGAAATATTACATCTGACTGTCCTGAAGGAAATCAGAGAACGGAAATCTCTATCCAGCCTTCCTGTGCGGATCGGCCTCTTCTAATAGCATCGTCCTGAAAAAGAGGCTGCAGCTGAGGCTTACTTGAACTGCTGAGCAGAGGGGCTGCCCCGGATGGGCCCCGAGTCATGCACCAGCGGTCACCGTGGAGCCAACCCGACCCGTGTGCCAGAAGATGGGCCACAGGGTCCTTGGTGGAGGGTCCCCACTCCACTCTCGTGGTCCTGGCCACGTTCTGCCCAGAGCCTGTGGCTGGCCCTCCAGTGTGTCTGGGGGGGGGGCTCTCTCTCCTCCTGCCTGCCACCCCATCTCGTTCTCTCGAACTCTTGCTCCTACCCCGTCCCCATGCCCAGGAGTAGACATTTCACTCCCCAGCCAGAACTCTGAGCTGCAGAGGCCACATTCTTTTTCCATGTCTGTTCCCTGGGGGCAAATGCTGTTCCAGCCCCCCACCATGTAATCCAGAAGGTGGTACATGCCACCTTCTTCCTGACCCATTTTGAAGTAGGCTAGTTTCATAGTTTATATTTCTTGATTTTATTCTTTTTTAAAGAATTTTATTATACTGAGACGTGAGATTGACCCTCTAACGTTTTTGAGTGCACAGCACAGCACGCGGTCCTACAGCAGGTCTCAGGAGCCTGTTGGTCTTGCTTCACTGATACTTTATAGAGTGCCCCCCCCCCCGCCCCGCTACCCCCACCCCAGTGTTTGGTTCTGCCAGTGGGGCGATTTTAAATACCTCCTGTGAGTGGCATCGTGCAGTATTTGTCTTTCTGGGGGCAAAGGGCGTTTAGCCCCTCTCTGCTCACCCAGGCTCTCAGGGACCTTGCTTTTGGACTCTGAGCTGAAGGGGCAGACGCAGTGGTTTATCCGCCGTCTAGTCCTGCCGTGCTTCAGAGGCGGAAGCTGGGCCGTGGGTGCAGCTGTCCTCACGCTGTTAACGGCGTGATCAGTTCTCTCCTGCCCTTCCCGGGATGTCGTGGCCTCGCCCCCCCACCGGCAGACCCCAGAGCAGCATGTGTGTTTGTTGGGGTGGGGTCACTGGAACACCTGGTTGCGGGGTGAGAGGGAACAGCAAAGAGCTGGCAAGGTGAGCAGGCATCACTGGGGCCCTGAACGCGAGGGTGTGGGGGTCGGGAGGCAGTGGGCATCCCCAGAGGCCCATGGGGCAAGGGGCTGCGGACTGGTCCCCCTTCCCACCCACTGACGGCTGAGGACATCACTCCCCGTGCTTGTCCTGCCCTGCGTGTCCCTGGAGAGGACCCTGGGGGCGTGGCGCTGGAGAGGCTGCCAGGCCCCGGCTGGTGAGCCTTGCGGGGTTTACGCCAAGGCCTCTGATGTCTGAAGTTTGGCTTGTAAAACCCACGACGCCCTTCCGCTCCCGGATGGGAGGTGGGCACGTAGGTGTGTGGTCGCTCACGGGTGCAAAAGCGTCACCTAGGAATCACCTTCTGTCTTCCCAGGCCCCGCCTTCCCACAGGCCCCACCGTAGGGAGTGGGGGCAGGGGAGGGCGGGGTGTGGCTGTGCCCCCACTTCCGGAGGGAAGGTTTCCAGCCCCGCTCCCTCCATCGGCCCCTCTGTGTCTGATCTACAGCGGTGACCGGGCCGCTGGCCCCGGAGCTGCGGGCGCGGGGCCCCTGCCCGGCTTCCCTGTGGGGAGGCAGGTTCACGGCGGGTCTGGGCGTGTGTGCGTGTGTGTGCGTGTGCACACTCGTTCCCCAGTGTGAGGAAAGCGTGCTTTTGCTGCCACAGCTATTTTAAAGCAAATTGAACTGCAAACGTGGTCTCATTTTCTTGTCGCTCGGATGAACATATAGACCCAGAGCTCCAAATGGCCTTGGAAGCACCTTCCTGGTCTGACCCCGGTTAACTTTGTTTCTCACCCGACCCCGCAGCAGGGGTGGGAGAGGCGGTGGGCGGAATCAACGGCTACAGCCAGACTCCTGCGGCCGAGCTGTCCGGAGGGACGGTGAGCCAGGGGGGAAGATGGCCGTGTTTCCTCAAGGAAAGCTATCACAATATTGACATTTCACCCACATTTCACCCGCAGATGGGCTGACTGAATCGCACACCTGCCCCTGCTCCGTCGTCCGGCTCCTCCAGAAGCACAAGCGTCTTCGTTTTGCAGGCTCTCCTGGAAGTTATCTCAACCTCCCATAGGCTTCTGAGTTTTAAATCTCAGGACAAATGGAGTTGAATGTCTGGGTCACACGCGTGTATTCTCGTCCCGGCGGGAGCCCAGGGCAACTTGGGTGGCCGTCTTTCCTTCTGGTTTAATCTTTTTCAAATAATGTCGCAGATGCAACAGTTGGGGTCACGCGTCCCCCTGGGCGGGGGAGGGGGCTGCTATGAGACGGATATCTTCCGAGAGGTTGTGCCCAGATGGAGGTGAGATGATATGAAGCCCAGCGGATGGATGTGGTGAGTCTGGTGAAGGCAGCCCGCCTGCCCGACGGTTCAGGAACCAAAACGTGATGGGGGGGGTTGGTGAGCAAGTTAGGGTATGGATGTAAGTGATGTCCGTACTGACGTGACAGTCTGTGTGTGCACGTGTGGGCTCAAGCGGACCTTTTTCAGGGCTAAGCGAGATGCTTTTCATTCGACAGAGATGCAGGTGGGCTGTGTCTCTAGGAGAAGGCAGAGGCGGCAGTTCTTCTAGCCCGGAGGAGGTGCTGGGGGCGGGCCTCGAGCAGACGCCCCTGTTCAGGGCCAGAGCTGTCCGCTCCGTACCCCCCACGCCTGCCTTGCTTCAAGTAGAATTCCCACGAGCTGATCTTCAGAACTGGTGAGCTTTGCCCGATTCCTGGGAGCCGGGAGGTGGCTACCGCCTGTTTACCTGTGGACAGTGCCTGCTTCACAGGGGCAGCTGGAGGGAGCGTGCACCTTCCAGAAGTCCCATGCAGGCTGCAGGGGGGGAATGGGGCCCACGCCCAGCCTGAGGGCTAAGCCTGCGAGGCTCCCCCTCCCCCCTGGTTTCCAGGCCCTCCAGCTCCTGTACTGGGCCCGGGCATGGCCCCTGGCCTCCTAACCTGATACCCCAGCCCCACCCCGCACACGGCCCCCACACCAGACTGGCCGCCCTGGGGCACTGCCTCGGCCGACGCCGCCCCGTGGGCTCGGGCTGCCTAGGGTGCCTGTCCAGAGGCCCTGCTTCAGGCCCACGGGGCCCCTCTGCGGCTCCCGCCTCTGCATGGCAGGGCTTGGGTCCGGGCTCAGGGCTTGGCTGCCGAGGCCCCAGGAGCCTGAGCATCTTTCCAGCCAGACGTCGCCCCGCTGCCCACCCGTCCCCTTTCACCATCTGCCTCATCGAGTACGTGGGTGTTTGCTGCTTTCCGGAACCGCTCGCCTTTCCTCCCGCTGTGCCTTTTCAGCGGTGTGTCTGTCCTCAGCCCGGCCGGCTCCTTGTCGCCTGCTCCCCAAGCCTCTTCCCGGGCTCCCCCGGCTCCTCTCGTCGAGCCTCCTCCGGGCTCCGCGCGTGTCCACCCCCGATCCCTCCCTCAGTGAGCTGACCCTCCCCACCGCCCGTGAGCTCCGGGGGGCAGGGGTGGGACCTCCAGCCCCTCGGTGCAGCTCCCAGCACAGCCGGGCCCCGTGAAGACCACCGGAAGACAGGGAAGAGCAGGCAGTGTTTACCTGCAGCGGATTCCAGCATTAAGACCCACATCCACGCAGAGCCCAGGCTTGTGTGAAGAGGGGATCGTCCCGTTCCAACAGGTGCCGGCAGTAACGGAGGACGAGGGGGAAACGGCGGCCTCTGGAAGTGCGGACACTGGCGCCAAACCCGCAGCTTGGCCCTCGGAACTGCTGGGCCTCGGGCCCTGATCCCCCTCCCCCCCTGCCTCCCCGCCTCGCCTCGGCCGTCAGCAGGCAGGCTGTCCCCCGCCTCCCCACGGCTCGTGTCCCCCGAGGGGCCAGTGGGGATGATGGTAACACAATCAGGGAGACAAAAATTATGTGTTCCTTTGAGTGAAACAGTCATTTGGGTTTTTACAGCCAGAAATCATTCATGTCAGCAAACGGATGTGTTTGCAGAGAAGAGGCGGGCCCAGAGCCTGCAGGAGTGGACCAGCTGGGCCCCTGGTCAGCGCCGCAGATTGTTGGCGAGGAGGCCGGGGAGAGGCTTTGCCCGGGCACCTTGGTCCACCCCCCGTAAGCACCCGGCGAGCTCTCAGGCTGCTCTAAGTGAAGTCACATTCACTCATGATACTCATACGGGTCCCTTGTGGATTTTATAGCGACGGTTTCATTAATATTAAAGCACCGCTTTTCTCTCTCTTTTTTGAGCATGAAAATGAACCCATCTGCAGAGGTTCTGGACCAGGCCCTGGGCTCTCTTCGCACCCGCTGGTTGGCCTGCAGAGAGACGCGCGGCACCCTGGGCGGGCGTGCTGTGGGAACCAGGGCAGAGCTGCAGCGGGCGCTGGCTTTCCAGGCTTTCTGTGCATTTTCACAGGCGCGAGGGAGATGCGGACTTGCGTTCAGCTTAGAGAACTGTAGCGTGTCTGATAGACCCCCGCGTAGAAGGCAGTAAACAACCTGAAACAGGTTACAAACCAGCCTTCAGACGTCTTCACGTTTGCAGTGTGAACGCTCCCTCTAGAATCAGATGATATTACTCGAATAAATGTTTATACAAATAGACCGTAGACTGAGGCCCTGACGATGGCCTCCTGGGTAGGGGTGTGGGGGGGGGGCTGAGCTCGTTTACAGCCTGCTTACAGAGGCACAGCTCATTCCACACGCACACCTCACCTGTGACAGGCGTACAGGTCATTACATATGCACAGCCCACTCATTACATATGCAGAGCTCATTCCACATGCAGAGCCCATCACATGTGCAGAGCCCATTGCACACGCCAAGCCCCCCTGAGAAGCTTGGCCCCGGGGGGTGGGGGAGGCACTGAGCAGGGAGGAGCTATTGGCAGACGCCCGCCTGGGTGTTCTTACCTCGTGGGGGACGTCCTTGGCCCACAGCACCTTCTGCCTGCCCCCTCGAGACATACCCGATTCCTGGGCCCGGCCCTTTCCGCAGCGTTGGTGTGGGAGAGACACAGTAACCACCCAGTAGGTGCAGGTTAAGTGGAACTGACTCTAAAACAAAATCAAAGCAGCCTCAGCCCAGAACTAGGATGACTCTTCCAGGATGACCAAGGAATTGGAGGCCACAGCCAGTGAGAAGGAAGGGACCCTCACGGCCACCGTGCAGGGCTGGAGAGCCGGCCTTGCCCTGGGCCTCCGCAGGGCCGTGTCCATGGTCAGCGGTCAGCAGGCCGAGGGACCGGCGGGGCTGGAGCGGAAGGGGCTCGTCCGCACGGTCTGACGGGTACGAATGCAACATTGGTTCATTGCAAAGCTTTTCTTAGAAAAAAACAAATACGGGAAAAAAAAGGGTGGTTTCAGTATCAAGCATTGCCTTCTGTGACCCTCTGCCTTGGGCCTTGGGCGTCTCTCTTACCGTTTCTTACATTTACCTACAAGTAAGCAGCCCCTAAGGTTAGGGTGGAGTCCTGCCCAAGTTCAGGCACCCTCTCTGACGGTGGTGGGAGAGAGAAGGTTCTCGGCCGGGTGTCCACCCCAGGCCCCAGGACACCGTGGCTTTCAACGGTCATCTAACACGTGGCACACGAAAGGCCAATGCATGTGTGTGTGCATTTGTTTTATTCTTTTATTTTTTGGCCACACAGCCGTTGTCAGAGCAGACTCGGGGCAGGCAGCGGAAGGCCCGCAACTCACGGGGTGACCTGTTCTGTCGACATAGAGTGTCGGTCCCGGGGACTGGGGCGTGAACGTGAATGGAGTCAGGTGGTTTAAATGACTGACTTTCAGATGGCCACTTCATGCTGTGGGGTTTGAGCTTTTAAAGACAGTATATGATTGGCGCATAGACTGGATGAAGCGAAGCAGTTTGTGATGATAAGATCAACAGCAGCTGCGCCAGAATAGACGTCCGGCTCCGCGTAAACGGCGGTGTGTTGGGGCAGGTGTGCGGGCAGGCGAGTCCACGAACCTTAGTGGATGTGCCGGGCAGCTGCCACGGTCACGCGGATGGAGGGCAAGGACTGGGTGCTTGGCCGGCAGAAACAGGATAAAGAGGCAGCACTCTGAATTACTTTTACCCACTTGGGATTCCAAGGATGATGTCAGCTAAGAGCATGTTTGGAGCCTGGCCGGGGTGGGGGTGGGGGGAGGGGGCAGCGGTCTCCGTGGGAGTGAACGGAAGCTCCATTTCTAACTCTGCTGGTTGTGGGAAACCCTACTTGTGTTTAGGATACTCTAGTGGTCACATGGTGAACAAATACTCATGATACAGTTGGGAAGTACGCTTCCTGAGTGCTAAGTAAGGGCTTTCCGCGTGTTAAGTACCTTAACCCTCCCCCGTGGCCCATGGGGCATGGACAGTTGCACTGTTTTTAATAGATTAAAAAAACAGGTGCAGAGAGGTTAAGGAACTGGTCCAAAGTCACACAGCCTGCAAGAGGCAGAGCTGGGAGAGAAAACGAGGTCCCCGTCATGACACCAGACACCTACATGGTGGCCCGCTGACCAAACACCCTGCCCGACCACCTGAAGGGTCACAGCATTGGTAAGAGGGAGTGTGTACAAAGTCAAAATATTGTGTGGATAATATCAGTGTAATTTAGACTAGAATCATGGGTGAGAATGCTTAACTGAGGCTTTGCAACTTGATTCTCAGCCCTTCCTGCTCCAGGAGGGATGGTAAATCCCGGCCCCACCTGGGGGGTGGGGTCCGAGGACCCCCGAGAAGGCCGATCTGGGAAATGGGCTCCTGCAGCCACCACGCGTGGCTCTGGTGGCCCCGCACTGTGTCTTCCTGTTGGAGGGTGGCCTCGAGTGGTCCTCTTGGCGAGGGCCTGTGGGTGGCCCATGGGTCTGCGCCCTCCCCTCCGTCCAGGTGGGATGAGACCCCCGGGGCGTGTGCGGAGCTCTCCTAGGAGGCGGCATTGGCCACGCGGTTCCTCCACGCGGCCTGACTTTCCTCTTCCACCCTTGTCCTCGTATTGACCTTTTACCCCTTGGGCGCCCCAGCTGGGGGTCCTTTCCCTCCCCGCAGGCACCCCGCGTCTTTGCTGGAGGGCCGCCCTTGGCTGCTGGAGCCGCTCTGCTCGCGCCTGGACGGCCAGCGGCCTGGGAGGGTCCCGGACCCCTTGAGCACTGTCTCACCTGCTGCTGTCTTGCTCCTGTTCCACTGGCAGTTATTGTTTCTCAAATCATCTCATTTCCTGCTGGTGTTTTTAAACTTCCTTTGAATTTTTAAAACCTATTTAAAAAATTTAAAATGTTATAGCCCAGGGTTTCCCGCATCTGAAGTCTCACTGGGCTTGTCTTTGCTTTTTTCCTCTCTCTCGTGCTGGCTTTGCTCCTTGTCGGAGGGACTCATCTTCCCGTGGACAGTGTGTGTGTGGGGGGCTCTGAGGCCACTGAGGTGAGTCCTCCAGGGAGCACTCTCCCTCCTCCTTCCTCCTTCCTGCTTCTGCCTCTCTCCCCCACCCCCTTCCTCCCCTTCCTCCTGCTTTTCTCTTTTATCTATCATCTGTCTATATCTATCTATCATGTCTGTCTGTCTGTCTATCTATCTATCTATCTATCTATCTATCTATCTATCTATCTATCTATCTATCGTCTATCTATCTATCATCTATCATCTATCTATCTATCATCATCATCTGTCATCTATCTGTTATCTATCTCTCTATTTGTGAGCTTGGTCAGTTACTTGGAGGGTCTACGTGTGCAGCTACTTTAAATCACAGTCTGCCCTGAGGTTTGCAGGGTCCCGGGTGGCTGTATTTGGACTCCAGGCCTTCTGGAGGGCCCATTTGCAGTTCGGGCCTCAAGGGCAGATGCTTCATCCCTCTCCGTAACGCCGGGCTGAGACAGCAGGTTTTCTTCCTGCCCCTCTGAGTGTAGGTTTCTTTCTTTTCACGCCTGTGCTGCTGGCCTCGCCTGTGGAGGCCCAGATCTGTCCCCCGGTCTCCACGGCTTTGGTGTGGAGGGCGGGCTCTGGGCACCCCTCCTGGTCCCCACGGCCCTTGAGCTGGGCTCAGCCTGGCACCCGCCCTAGGGGGAGGCTGCTTGGTTTCAGTCTTGGGTTCTGTCGGACCCTGGCCATTGTGTCGTGCCAGCCCAGCCCAGCCAGCCACGCAGTTAACTGAGATTAAAGGTGTTTTGCCCAGCGTTCAGTTGTCTCAGGTGAGAGAGCCAGGCTATCTGCTCAGACAGACGTCTGCGCTGTCCCGCATCACGTCTTAACGCTGGATTTGTTCATTGGATCGGGAGTGTGACTTTCACAGGCTCATTGTCAAGGGGGGGGGGGGATGGTTGGGGGTCTACGGCGTTCTGTTTGGTTTCCGTTTCCTGCCTGGCTCTGCGGTTGCCCCCGTGGCCCCGGGGGCCTCCCCATGAGCTGTGGTCCGCAGGGGCCCTGGCTGCGTCCTGACCTGATGGTGCCTTGGACACCCTGGCCTGTGGGTTTCTCAACGCAGAAAGCCCACCTGGAGGCAGCCGGCCAGCCCCTCAGTGGGGACGGGGACCCTCCAGGCCCAGCGCCTGGCTCTGTCCCCTCCCCGGGGCGTTTGGGACAGGAGCAGCCCCTGGGCCGCTGCCTTTCCAGCCTGCAGCCCAGCAGTGTCAGCCCTGCTCTCGGAGCTGCTTTCTTCTGATTCTCCCGTGGAGACCAGACCACGTCTTTCATGCTCTTACTGTGGCTGCTGCGGGGCTCGGAGCCCAGGAGCTAGGGTGTGAACGCACCGCCCACCCCGACCAGCTCGCACCGCGTGACTTTGAGGCTGTACTTTGGTGTCGATGATTCTGACGGCACAGCAATCTCCCGACTAAGCAGCTACATGTTTTCTTCACACGGTCCGCTCCTTCCTGACGAGACAGAGCCTCATGCGGTGGATGAGAACCCAGCTTCGCCGTCTCTGGGTCTCTCACCCGATCGCTGGCCTTCACTCCTCATTTGTAAAATTCTGTAGAGTCGTCCAGTCAACCAGTGTTTGCTGAGCACCTGTACACGCAGACCCTGGTGTGGTCCTGCTGTCGGGGGAGAGGGGCTGGGGGGGCCTTGCGGGAACGTGGGGGGGTGAGGTAGGCAGGAGAAGGGCCCCAAGACGTCCCCATCCTGATCCCTGGATCCTGTGACATGTGGGTCACGTGGAAAAGGGGGTTGAGATTGCTAATCAGCTGGCCTTGGTTTGGGGCCCAGCATCACAGCAAGGTCCTGGGAGAGGCAGAGGTCAGCGCCTGAGACGGTCAGAGGTGTGTGAGCGGCTCTGAGGATGCAGAAGGGGCTGTGGGCCAAGGAAGCGGTGCCTCTAGAAACTGGAAACGCAAGATTCTGCCTTGGAGCCTGGAAGGAACCAGCCCCCCCACACGGTGATTTTAGTCCAGGGAGGCCCAGGTCAAGGGTCTGACCCCAGAACTGTCAGATGGTAAATTTGCGCTGTTTTAGGCCATGGGGTTGGTGATGACTTGTCACCGCAGCCCTGGGAAGCGGACACGGTTGTTCAGCCTTCAGGTGGGCTGAAGCCCCTGTCCTCTAGGGGTCTGCCTTTCATGCGTCCTCCAGAGAGTCGCAGGGGTAAAGCTGGTGTGTGTGCCTGCAGAGCGCCTGAGGCCAGCGGCCCTGTCTGCTAACACCTGGCCGGGTTGACTGGCTAAGGGCCTCCTTCCATGGCCTCAGGTCTCCAAGCCCAGCCTAGCCGCGCAGAGACTTCCAGACGTTACTGACAGGTCACGGCGAGCACCCCGGCTCCCCACACTGAAGGGACTGCCTGGGCATCTTCCTGCTGTTGGAGCAGGACCGTAAGGCCCGTGGCTGTGGTTTATCGCGGCTCTTTTCAAGGAGAGTGGTCTGCAGCCGTTTGCACCAAACAGGTGGGCCTCAGCGGTGCCCGTGCCCGTCTCTCCGGGGCTGCTGAGCCACGAGCCACGCCTGCGCCCTGGGGGCTGGGGCCCCGGCTGTGCTCTGAGGCGGCGTCCCCGGGAGCAGGTGAGGATGCCAGGCGCTCTGCGGGCTCCAGGGGCACCCGTCTTGGGGCAGCTAGACAGAGACCCTCCGGAGCCCAGAGCCCCCCAGCCCGGCCCACACAGAGTAACTCCAGTGATTCTGGCCCACAGAGTGGCACAGGCATCGTACCTGGTGGAATCAAGTGACGGTGCTTATTGGTGAATTTTTAATTTACGTGTGAATTTTTTTCACTGTTCTTGATTGCCTGTGTGTTCCTATGTGTTTAATTCTCCTTTTACCAAGTGTAATACCTTACTGGTTTCTCTACTGGTTAATTAATTAAAATGTTTGATTTTTTTTTAAGAACTTTTATTGAGATACCGTTGACATACAATAAACTGCATATATTTAGAGTGTACAATTTGGTATCCCAGTCTCCCAATTCATTCCCCCCAACCCTCCCTGCTTTCTCCACTTGGTGTCCATGTGTTTGTTCTCTACATCTGTGTCTCTATCTCCGCCTTGCATTTCCTCTTTCATATTTGTTAGCATTTGTCTTATGTATTGAGGTGCTCCTATACTGGGTGCATATATATTTAAAATTATCTCCTCTTCTTGGATGGATCCCTTGATCTTTATGTAATGTCCTTTCTTGTCTCTTGTAACATTTTTTATCTTAAAGTCTATTTTATTTGATGTGACTATTGCTACTCCAGCTTTCTTTTGATTTTCATTTGCATGGAATATCTTTTTCCATCCCCTCACTTTCTGTCTGTATGTGTCCCTAGGTCTGAAGTGGGTCTCTTGGAGACAGCATATATATGGGTCTTGTTTTTGTATCCATTCAGCCAGTCTGTGTCTTTTGGTTGGAGCATTTAGTCCATTTACATTCAAGGTAATTATCGATATGTATGTTCCTATTACCATTTTCTTAATTGTTTTGTTTTTGTTTTTGTAGGTCCTTTTCTTCTCTTATGTTTCCCGCCTAGAGAAGTTCCTTTAGCATTTGTTGTAGGGCTGGTTTGGTGGTGCTGAATTCTCTTAGCTGTTGCTTGTCTGGAAAGCTTTTGATTTCTCCGTCGAATCTGAATGAGACCCTTGCTGGGTAGAATATTCTTGGTTGGAGGTTCTTCCCTTTCATCACTTGAAATATATCATACCGCTCCCTTCTGGCTTGCAGAGTTTCTGCTGAGAAATCAGCTGTTAACCTTATGGGAGTTCCCTTGTATGTTATTTGTCATTTTTCCCTTGTTGCTTTTAATAACTTTTCTCTGCCTTTAATTTTTGTCAATTTGACTACTATATGTCTTGGCTTGTTTCTCCTTGGGTTTCTCCTGCCTGGGACTCTTTGCGCTTCCTGGACTTGGGTAACTATTTCCTTTCCCATGGTAGGGAAGTTTTCAACTATAATCTCTTTCAATATTTTCTCGGGTCCTTTCTCTCTCTCTTCTCCTTCTGGGACCCCTATAATGCGAACGTTGGTGCGTTTAACATTGTCCCAGAGGTTTCTCAGGCTGTCTTCAGTTCTTTTCATTCTTTTTTCTTTATTCTTTTCTGCATCAGTGATTATCACCATTCTGTCTTCCAGGTCACTTATTCGCCCTTCTGCCTCCGTTAATCTGCTATTGGTTCCTTCTAGTGTGTTTTTCATTTCAGTTATTGTGTTGCATATCTCTGTTTGTTTGCTCTTTAGTTCTTCTAGGTCTTTGGTAAACTTTTCGATCTTTGCATCCAGTCTTTTTTCAAAGTCCTGGATCATCTTCACTATCATTATTCTGAATTCTTTTTCTGGAAGAGTGCCTATCTCCTCTTCATTTAGTTGTTTTTCTGGGGTTTTATCCTGTCCCTTCATCTGGTACAAAGTCCTCTGCTTTTTCATTTCTCTATCTTTCTGTGGCTGTGGTTTTCAGTTCTACAAGGCAAAATACTGCTGATACTGCTTGATACTGCTGTCTTTGATGTGTTTTTAAAAATATCTTTATGACAGTGATAATTTTACCTTTATACAGAAGTTATATCTGCTAAACATATTTAGGTGAGAATTACAGGGCATGTGTGTGGTTCATCACACTCACTCCTCAAAGGACTGTTCCCGCTGTCCGCTGTCACGGGCAAGCAGGGCCTGTTCTGCGTCCTCTCCTCACCTTTCTCAAGTCTTTCATCACCGTCACTGTGATGGTTCATCGTACGTGTCAAGCCAGTGGGCTGAGCGCCCGGAGAGCGGCTCAGGCATCATTCCTGGTTGTGTCTGTGTGGGTGTTTCTGGGAGAGATGAGCCCGTGACTCAGTGGACTGAGCGAGGAGCTGGCCCTGCCCGTGGTGGGTGGGCATCCGGCAGCCCGCGGAGGCCCCCTCAGGCCAGGAAGGCGGACGAAGGGGGAGCTTGCTGTCTTCCTGAGCTGGGACGTCCACCCTCTCCTGCCCTCCTGGTTGTCAGGGTTGCAGGCTCAGACTGCTTCACGCCCGCTCTCCCAGCCCCCGGCTTGCAGACGGAAGATGTGGGACTTCTGGCCTTGATCGTGTGGACCAGTCCCATCATACATCTCCCCTTATACGTGTCTCTAGGTGTCCTCTAGGACTTCTCTCTGGAGAACCTTCACTAGCACAGCCATCTTTAGTATGTGATGCTTAAGGGGAGGTCACAAATACCACGAGAAAGAGGAGAAAAGAAACGGGAAGCAGAGCCCTCCTGCAGCTGCACGGCAGGAATGTCTCTGGTGCCGTGGTGAGAGAGACACAAGGTGTTTTTTTAAGATATTTTTCTGATGTGGACCATTTTTAAAGTCTTTATTGAATTTGTTACAATATTGCTTCTGTTTTGTTTTTGGCTCTTTGGTCACAAGGCATGTGGGACCTTAGCTTCCTGACCAGGGATCGAATCTGCAGTCACTGCACTGGAGGCGATGCCTTAACCACTGGACCGCCAGCGAAGTCCCCGAGGTTCAGGCGTTTAACTGCTTTAATATGATACCTGTTTCCTTATTCCTGCTTTTCTTTGTTGCACTGCAGGAATAGGGTTACATTACGCCTCGTGGTCCTGTAGCGTCTTTGGAGGATTGCGTCCCTTTGGACCTCAGGGAACGGGATCCCTGTTTTCAACAGCTGATGCTGGGAGCCGTGGGCTCGGGGACCATCCAAGTCCCCGAGAGTGGAGGGCAGGGGAGTAGAGACAGGCTGGGGCAGAGAATGGAGGGGTTGGGGAGACGGGGGCCTCACTGACTTGTTTCCAGAAAAAGCTACAGAAGTGGGCGGGGTGGGCGGCCCCCAGGGAACCAGCGGAGAGGAGGCGGAGGGGACTTGCACGGGGAGGGCTGCCTGGGGCGGTGACTCCTGTCTCCCAAGACGCTCTGGGTGGCCCCATCCAGCAGCCCGTGTGGCCCCCCCACGACACCCCAGAACCCCGGAGCTCAACGGTAGAGGCAGGTGGGCTGAGGGAACTCCCTCCCTTTTCCTCCTGGGCCATCCATCCGCCCGTCCACTCAGAGCCAGAGGGGCCTCCTCCAGGCCATCTCCCTTTTCCTTCTCCCACTCTCCCCTCTGGGTGTACGTGTGTTCCGCTTCCTCCCCCAAAGGTCAAAGCCCAGACAACAGCCTGGGGTCACCGTGAGAACCTGTGGAGACATCACGAGGCTCTCTTGCTGTCTTCTTGCACTTGATGTGCTGATGGTGAGAGGCCAGCCTGCGGACGAGGCTGGCCCAGGAGGAGGTGGAGACACGGACCCCCACCCTGTGCTGTGGACACAAACGGCAGCAGGCCTCGCAGGTGAGTCCTTGGCCCTTACACCTGGTGGAGGTGGGGGCAGGCAGCCTTGTGTGTCCACCCCTGACCCCCAGTCTGCTCTGACCCGTCCTCATGTACACCCTTTACACACCCCGGGGCCTGGCCAGCTCCCTCCCCCGACCTGCAGATCCCACCACGGCAGGTCAGCAAACATCTGTCCCAGGATTTCCATCCTGCCGGCTAGCTCTGCCCATCTGGGGCGTCAAGTGGCTTGTTCCTGACCTGACAGGGAGCTGTGTATGCCTGTCTTCTCCTGCTCTCCCGTGACGGTGCTTAAATCTCTGATACAAGGAAGTGCAGTGACTCAGCAGAGCCGTCCTCCTGCAGGGGCTCCTGCCCAGCTGGGTGGCTGTCGGCCTAGGATGGAGGGGTGTGTGTGTGTGTGTGTGTGTGTGTGTGTGTGTGTGTGTGTGTGTGTGCGCGCGTGCGCGTGCGCAATGCTCACCTCCCAAGGGCTCTCCCTGTGGGCCGTCTACGCGATCAGAATGAAAACCCTGGCTCGGCTGTGGCTCTTTGCAGTGGATAAGTCATCTTCAGAAGCCTGTGCCTGTAGATTCAGAAGGACTGGACCCCGTCCGCAGCCTGGCCGTGAGACTGTGTAACTGTGCTGGTCTGTGGGGCGCCTCTTAGGCTCTCTTCTTCAGTCCTGAAACACTCCTTCGTCCTTGATGGGACCTGCAGCTGGGTGGCCCTTCTGGGGGTCTGCCCCCCCCCCCCGGCAGCACTAGGGGCTGGAGAGCGACGCCCACAGAGGGGGACGTGGCCCCGGCTCCTGTGTGACCGCAGCATGTGGCAGGAGGACCGGGCACAGACCTGCATCCAAGTCACGCACGGGCACACACGGGGAACTCTGGGCCTCAGTTTCCTTTGCTGTGAAATGTCCGCAAAACCACCTCCTAGGGGAACGGGGGGTGGTACCCCCACTCCCCACGGCGCCTCTCTTCATCCCAGGGGCATTCGGTGAACGTGCACTCCCTGCCTTCCCTCCCGGCTGGGGAGCCCCGGGCTGGGCTGGGAGGTGCCCGCCTCTCCCTGGACGACAGCTCCGGGGCCTCCCTCCCTCTGCGCTTTGCTCCGCCCTCTCCCCACTGTCAGGTCCAAGTTCAGTGCTCAAGAGCCTGGGCTTTGGGGTCAGACGGGCAGGACTGCAGGGCTGCCCAGCGGTGCGCCCCCGGAACACGGCGCACAGCCCGGAGGGCATGGCGGTCCCCATCCTCCTGCTGTCCCCTCGTCCTTGCCCCTTCCTCACCCGTCCTTGGGGAAGGGGCTTTAATTTCCACGGTCTCTGCTCAGCCACCGTCCTCCCCAGTGGGGGGTTCCCGGCATGAGGGACTTTCCATGTGGACACCAGGACTGTCCCAGGGGATCCGGGACTGGCTGGCCTCCCTGTCTCTGCCTCGCAGCTCTGGGGAAGGGAGGGCCGGGGCGGTCCTTGGGGAGGGAGGGCAAGGCTCGGTGCAGCCCCCTGTGGCTTCAGTGGGGAGCAAAGCCCTCCAAAGCCCAGTTGCATGGCTACGTGTCCTCCAGGACCCTTCAAACGGCACGTGGAGTGACCTGAGAGCACGGGTCCGGCTGTGTCCCCACCGCCACAGGCTCTCCCTCCACCCCGAGGACACGTGAGGACACCTTGGCGGCCCCGTGAGACCTGTGGTCTGGGCCCTGCCTGTGGCTGCCTGCTGCCCCTCTTCTCAGGGGGCTGCACGGCTCATGGCCCCCTTGCCGCCTCCCCCACCTGCCCACGATGCCGCCGCTTCTCCTGGGCTTAGCATCTCACCTTTTAGTCTCGCCTTGGTTGTAACCTTTCCAGGGAGTCTTCTCGGACCTCTGGTCTGGGTGACCCATCCCTCCCTCAAGCCTCCTCAGACCCTGGACTTTGTCAACCGTCCTGCTGCAGAGGGACTGTCCCAGTGGTCCTGCCCTCCTGCCCGTCCGCCCCTGGCTGTGGGTGCAGGGGCCTCTCCTGTCTGCCTCTTTACCCTCAGGAAGCACCTGTGCCACCAGCACCTGGTCCAGGGGTGCGGAGGGTGCAAGGTGAGTGATGCGCGTCCCCGTGCCAGCTGGTCGAGCATCTTCTCTGTCTGGCAGTTTGCCGTAAACTTGGCTGCTCCGTGACATTTGTCTGTCCTTTAAGATAAATGTAAAGGTTCCTTCTAAATCCCCATTAACATTTCATGTCACAGAACGAGGAAGTCTTTTGTCTCCTCTCTCTGCTCTCAGGAGCTGAGTGGAGCCGGGAGACGTCTCTGTGCAGGACGTGGGGACCCTCTCCAGACTCAGCTCTCAGTGGCCTCAATGCGTCTGTCAAACACCTGCCGCCAGCCCGAGGATCTGAGTTATGAGAATCATAAAATCAGCCACGGGCAGCCCGCACGTTATAACCCCGGAGATGGATCATCCTGGAACTCTCAAGGTGACGCTTCTGAGATGAGGCTTGATAAGCTAAGTACAGATGCTTACTTCAAAGGTTAATGGAAGAGGGAAGTCTGAGGCTTGTGTTCTGTAGGAAAACACTGTGTGTGTCCGGCGGGGCTGCGCTGGCTCTGGTGCAGTTGGCGGGGCAGGGGCAGCAGGTACAGACCCCCTTGTCCCGAGGGGTGCAGCAGGAGGCCTCTGGGTTCTGAGAGTCTGAGGGGAGCACACGTGAAGGGCACGGACACAACCCTCAGTGAGTGACAGCCCAGGACACCCCCGTGGACACGGCACGCGTGTTCACCCCCCCTTGAGTGTAGTGTTGCCTTCAAATGTGACTTTCGTGGTGGGAAATGGAGAGAAGTGTAACCCCGTGCTCAACTGCTTTGACATCATGCTCTCCTTTAACGACCGAGGACCTTGCTAAAAGGGAAAGACCTCGCAGGTGTTTTCTTTAATGGAAGGAGAGACCAGAAGGATGCAGGGAGACTCTTGGATGCTTAGCTTTTAGGCCAGGGCAGGGCTGCCAGGCCCAGGCTGCGTCCACTCTGTGGGATCCTGCGGCAGGATGCTGAGAGGGCGTGCGGAGCCCGGCGGGGGGGGGGGGGTGACCGCTTCTCACTGGGAACACTGCCCTCAGGCCACAAGCGTCCCCGGGGCTGCAATCCTGGGCGGTGCACCGTGGCTGCCCTCTGCTGGGCGTTTCTGCGTATGCCCCACCCCGGCCCCGCTGTGGACAAGCCTGGGCAACGTCTTGGGGCAGCAAGCGTCATCTCAAAGTGAGACCGTAAGACAGGTATGGCTGCGTCCACATCCTCAGCTGCCTGGCTTTATCTGCTCCTTGACCAGAGCCCTCCCCGCCTCCAGGCCGCAGGCCCACCTACGGCAACTGCCAGAGAAGGTGAAGTGGGCCCCCAACCTGGCAGAGAGCCAGCCTGCAAGCAGGTGGATGCCAGGTGTGTATGATCGTGTGTGTGTGATGCAGATCAAGGAGGAGGGCTCCCATACCGCGGAGGTCCTTCCCCTCCCTGCTTGTGTGCAGCGTGGGGCGCAGGACCTGTGGTCCTGGGTGGAGGAGAACGGTGCCTCAGGTCTTATTTCAGGATGGGAAGCAGCTGCCCCGCCCCCTCTCCTTTCCTCCCTCAGGGCATATCCATTCCCCCGTGAGCGTTGGAGGAATGTGGCCCCATCCATGATTTGGGAGGGATGTTCCTGCATCCTTGTGGGGGAGTGGCGGGCATCCCCTTTGAACGGAGGGGTGTGGTGAAGGCCGCCTGCCCCCGGGAGCAGTTACCTGCGGTGAGGGACAGACAGTGCCTTCTCGTTTAGTCTGTCTTTGGCTTGAGTTTCCATGGAAACCCCCATTGCAGGAAACACAGGCCCATGAAAAATTTTCAGCTATCATTATTTTAAAGAAAGTCACTCCCCCTTCCTTGCCCACATTCAGATGGCTGTTTCCATGGAAACTGGAGTAGAAGCTGCCCATAGGAGAGGAAGTCAAATCTGACTGTTTCCCATGGTTGTCTGCTGGAGCAAAGAGGGGTGGGCAGGAAGGCTCAGGGCAGTGGGGCATCCTGCCCTCAGGCTGGGCTCCTGTGTGGATGCAGTGTCTACCACACTGGGAGGAAGGGGACTTAGGAGCAAACCCCTCATCTTTGGTGACTCTTCTGCCCAGAGTCGTGATGGCCTAAGCCTTTGGAAAGTGAGACCAAAAGGGGAGAAAAAATTTTCTAAGGGGCTTTTGCCCCAAAGTGCCCTAGCTGCGGACTCCCAGGTGCTCCCATAAGCACCCGTCAAGGCCTGATGGGCCCCCTGTACACGTCCCCCAGCCCACAGGGGAGGATGGAGGCAGAATGTGCACAGGCCTCACCCGGGGTCACTGTGCTCAGCAGGTGGGACTATTGAAGGGGATGGTCCTGAGGTGGGGATGTAAGCCACTTGGCCAAGTCTTGTGCCTGTGCCACCCTGCAGGTGAGAGCAAGGGCCCATGTGTAGGCACAGGAGAAAGGGGTCCTCATGGGCCACCTGTTCCCAAGGCTGTGGGGGTGAAGCCAGGAGAGGCAGCTGGAGGGCCCAGGAGTGGGGCTCCCAAGACCATCACAGCCCCATGGCTGGTGAGATGCTTGCTGTTTGTGCATTTAGCTTGGTGCCCTCCTGGAGTGGGTTGAGCGGTGCCACCCTACCCCCAACACCACCTGGTACCTGTGAATGTGACCTTATTTGGATCTTTGCAGAGGTAATTAACTTAAGGATCTTGAGATGAGATCATCCTGTATTTATAATTGAAGGAAGAAATAGACAATTCAACAACAATAGTTGGAGACGAATACAACATTTTTTATATTGGATATAAAGCCAGACAGAAGATAAATAAGGAAATAGAAGACATAAGCAATTCTATAAATAAAGTAGTTGTCACAGGTGTCTATAGGACAGCCCCCTCCCGCCCCGTGCCTCTACCAATAGCAGAGCACACATCTTTTTAGCTGCACATGGAACATTCTCCAGGGTAGACCATATGTTAGGCCACAAAACCAACATCAGCAAAGTCTGAAAGATTGAAATCATACAAAGTAACTTCTCTGACCATAACTAGAGATCAATAAGAGCATGAAATTTGGGAAATTCACAAATACATGCAAATTAAACAAAATGCTCTGAAATAACCCCTGGGTCAAAAAAGAGATCACAAGGAAAATTAGAAAATACTTTGGGATGAATGAAAATGAAAACAAAACATATGAAAGCTTATCGGATGCAGCTGAAACAGTGCTTAGAGGTAAATGTATAGCTTAAACACAGATGTCAGAAAAGAAGAAAGATTTCAGATCAACAACCTAAACTTCCAACCTGAGAAAACAGAATCAGGAGAGCAAACTAGACCCAATGCAGGCAGAGTGGAGGAGATAATAATGGCTAGAGTGGAAATAAGTAAAATATAGAATAGAGAACATCAACAAAACCAAAAGTTGGTTGTTTGGAAAGATCAACAAAGTTGGCAAACCTTTAGTTAGACTAACCAAAGAAAAAAGAGAAAGAAGACAAATTACTAAAATTAGGGCTGAAAGAAGGGACAGTGTTATTCGCCTTGCAGAAATAAAAGGATGATAAGAGAATATTACGAACACTTTTGTGCCAGTTAATTACATAAATGAGATGAATGGACAAATTCCTAGAAAGACACAAATTACTAAAACTGACTCAAGAAGAAATAGAAGATAAAAAAAGCTATAACAAGTAAAGATATTGATTGGATAATTAAAAGACTTCCCCTAATGAAAAGCTGGGTTCACTGGGAAATTCTACAAAATATTTAAGACGTATTAGTGCAAATTCTCTACAGACTCTTCCAAAAATATAGGAGAGGAAACTTGTCACGACTGATTCTGTTGCTAGGGTTACCAAGACACCACAACTAGACAAAGACATCACAAGAAAAGAAAACTAAAGACCCGTGTCCCTTATGAATTTAGACACAATGTCCATCGACAAACTAGTAGCAAGTGGAATCTAGAAATGTAAAAAGGATTGCACTCCATGGCCAAGTGAGATTTATCTCAGAAACGCAAGGTTTGTTTAACATCTGAAAATCAGTCAGCGTAATACACCTTGTTAGCAGAATAAAGGACAGAACCATACGGTTATCTCAACAGATGCAGAAAAGTCGTTTGACAAAATCCAATACTCTTTCACAATGAAAATATTCAACAGTTATAAGTGGAAAAGAAGGTCTCACCTGATAAGGGCCGTTTATGAAAAGCCCACAGCTAACATCATACTTAGCAGTGAAAGAGTCAGCAATTGACCTCTAAAATCAGGAGTATTTTTTATAGGAAACATCTAGAATAGGCAAATCCATAGAGAGTAGATTATTGCTGGGGGCTGGGGCTGGGGCTGGTTGATAAGGGAATTGGGAGTGACTGAGAAGGGTATAAAGTTTCTTCTTTTCGGGGTGATAAAATGTTCTAAAATTATCTAGTTCTGATGGTCGTACAACTCTGTGAATATACTCAACCCCCCGCAGTGTACACTTAAAAAAGTGCATTTTGTAGCACACATTATATTTCAATCACGTTGTTCTAAGAGAAACCACAACAAGCCCAACTCTGATGTTAGCAGCGAGGGTGGTGGTTACCCGGGACAGCTGGCTGGTGGCTGGGAGGGGGCGTGGAGGTCAGTGCGGGTGGCGGTACGTCCTGTCTCCTGATCTGTTACACGGGGGGGTTTGCTTTGTGAAACTTCACTGAGCTGCTCACTTGTGGTACGTGGACGTTACACTCCAACACAGAGTTTTAAAAAGAAATGAAAATAAATGTTGCCCTCAAGTCCTGTCCTATCCGACGGGCGCTGGGGGACAGGAGGCATCTCCTGGAAGAGGAAACAGTGTGCGAGGGTGGTGAGGCAGCAGCCCCGGTGTGCCCAGGAGTCCCAAGTCCCGGCCACGAGTGTGCCTGGGGGGTGGGATGTGTGCTTGTGGGGGACGTGGGCATGGTGGGGGGGGGATGGGGGTGGGAGAGGTCATTCAAGCTTCACTTCCCCTCATGCTTTGCTTAGGTCGCCTCCTGTGGGGCGTCTCCTGGGTTCCTGGGGTGGCTGAGGGCCTTCCTCGGTGCCCCGGAGATGCCAAGGCTGCGGTCAGGGCTCCTGGCCTGTGAGCTGCTCAGGGAGGGGCCGTGTCTTGGTCAAGGCTGGGTGCACAGGCCCTGGCAGGAGCGCCCTGCACCCTGGGGACTGAGCCTGCAGCCCCACTCCTCCCAGCCCTGGATCAAGGGTTCCGTCCTGTCCAAGTCGGGGCTGCCCCTGCCCGTCAGCCCTGTGGCTGGAGCCCACCCAGCTTTCAGAGGGAGTGAAACGGCGTTTACTGCCTCTGCCCGTGGCGCTGTCCCTTTGCTCCTGTGGCCTCAGCCCCGCCGTAAGCTGAGCCGCGGCCAGCACAGGGCTTATGCCTCCACCCCCAGGGCAACTCTGCCCCTCCTTCTGCCTGGGCACCCATGCCCACATCCCCCGGGGTCTTCCCTAGAGTGCGGGCTGACTGGGGGTCCTCTCCCTACTTCACAAAGAGGAGGCCTCTCTACACCCCTCCCCCTGCCCGCTGAGCACTCCCTAGGCCACCTCGTGTCCCACCAGGTGCCTGTACCCCTGCAACCGGAGAAGGTGCGCCAGGTACGGGCAGGCGGGACCCTGCTGCCGGGCGTCCAGGGGGATGCAGACCCTGTTGGTCCCCGTGCCTGGCACAGTGGCCAGGGGCCCAGGCACTGGCGGGGCTGCTGTGTCCACGCCTGCGCAGGTGTCTGTGGTGGACCGTGGGCTGTGACCGCCCCTTCCTGACTCAGTGCAAGGGGGGAGGTGGGACTCCCTGCCCTGGAGGGCTGCCAGGAGGGTGGTCGTCCAGCTCTTAGGAGCGGGCCTGGCCTGCGGCACAGCCTCCACAGATGTGAGCGTCTCCGTCTCTGCACTGGCCGCTGGGTCTGCGGTTAGCACTGCAGGAGTGCGGTGACCAGGGAGCGGCCAGGGGCCCTCCGGGCCACCCTCTCTCCAGGCACTGCAGCCTCCCCTCCACTGCTTCCTACCTGTGATCCGAAACCAAACCCCAGAACTTTATGGCTCCCCACGATCTTTCCACAGTTTTGCTCTAAAAGCCTTGAAACCGTGAAAACCAGCAGAGACGGCCGAGCAGGGAGGAGGGTGCTGGGCCCGGATGCTGCAGAGCCTTTCAAGTCCTGGGTGACCTTGGACATTTCCCTGCTTGAGGGGCACAGCTCGTCTTAATGTCAAGGATCTGGCTTCCTTCCTGGTCACCATTAAACATAAAAGCATCAACTGAATGCTTACAAAGTACCGAAGCTGCTTTTATTTCTGCTTGCAGACGCGAGGGGTGAGGCGCAGTGGCCCTGTCCTCCCGGGGCCCCACGTGCCCCGTGGTGGGTGCCCGCCCCTGTCCTGGCTGCTCGCCTCTGCCCACCCACTCGTGGCCAAGACTCCTCATGTCCCCCCCCCCACCCCGCGCCCCCAGACCCACCTCCCCTCCTCCTGGCATAGCCCGCTGCCCCCTGGACGTCCCCCCCTGGGTGGCCACGGGCTCCTCCAGGCCTCTGCTGACCCTGAGCTGCTTCCGGATGCCCCGACTACAGGCAGCAGGTGGGGCCGCCAGCAGCCCCCTGAGCCCCGCTCCCCTCGGATCCCAGCCCTGCCCCCCAGGGTCCTGCAGCCTCCACGTCCTTCTCCCAGGCCTGCAGGGACCCTGTCCCGGAGCCCCTGCCTCCGGAGCCCCACTTCGCCACCCAGCAGGGCTCCTTGGACATAGCTGCCCCTCCTGCCCCCCGAGCCCGTGCCCTCCTCCCCTCCTGTACCTGCCCCGCCCCCTGCACCCCCACCAGGCACTCAGACAGCTGGGTCCTCGTGGAACCCCGTGCAGCAGCAAAGGCACCCTTTCCCTTTTCCTTTCTTTTTTTTTTTTTTTAAACATTTTCACTGATGCGGCAGGAAAAATGGCATTTTGTTTCCTGAATGGTGACAACCGGATGCACTTGCTTTTTGCCGTGCGGTCACCAGAGGGGAGCCTTGCAGGGTGGCCCCTCCCCTCCCTCACCCCCCTCCCCCTCCCCCGGCAGCAGCTCCATCCCAGGTAGGGTGTCTGGGTTTCAGAATATGCTTTAAAATGTGATGCCTGGCACCCTGCTATTGCTTTTTTACTTTTCAAAGTCTTCTCAACTTTCTACCTATGTATTCAAGATTATTTTATAATCATGTCATAGTAATCAAAAACTTGCTTGGATTTTAATTCAAATACGGTAAACCTATGCATAATTTTGGAAAGAATTCAGTTGTATACATTTTTCCTTTTCTCTCTTTTCCTTAAAAATGATGTATTTTTTCCCCTGCTGCTACTGTGATAAATGACCACAAACAGTGCCTTAAAGAACGCACATGTATTATGTTACAGCTGAAGTGGGTGGCGGGGCTGGTTCCTCCCGCAGGCTCTGGGGGAGACTGGGTCCCCACTTTCCCAGCACCCGGAGGTCCTGCGTCCCTCGGCTCGTGGCCCCTCCTCCAACGTCAAAGCGCCAAGTGTACATCCACCAGGCTCTCCGTCTCTCCGACCCCGCTCTGTCCTCTCAGTTCCTTTTCTGACTCCAACCTCCTGCCTCCCCCCGGACCCAGCCAGGGAACCCAGCACAGCCTCGCATCTCAGGGTCCTTCCCATCATCTCAGCTGCAGAGTCTCCTTTGCCACGTTAGGTCATGTACTCACAGGTTCTGGGGACCAGGTGGTGAATTTGGGGGGCATTATTCTACCACCCGTGGCATGCCTCTATGATTTTTCTTTCATATGTCTCAGTAAACGTTCGTAATTTTCTTACAAACAAATCTCTCGATTTTAAAGAAACGATCCTGTCAAAAGTGTATATTTTCTGCTGCTATAATGAAAGGTATTGGGATGTTTCCCTCCTACCTGATTATTGCTACTACATAGAAAACCTATTGATTTATGTACATGGTGATATTTTCAAGAGCTTTACACAATTCTCATAGGTTTTCCTCTGATTTTCTTGAATCTTCTCAGCGCACCATCACTGCATCGACAAATCATGATAATTTTAACTTCTCTGCAAGAATTGGAGGCTACACGTCTAGGATACTTTATGGTATTGCTCGCACTTCTACAAAGGGCGTCTGGGGTTTTCTTTTGGGTTTCAATTGCTGTGATTTTAAACTTCTTTGTAAGAGTCCCTTCCGAGGATGGTGTCTAAGCGGGCAAGGTCGGTGGGGCAGTGGGCGATGCCCTGAGGTTCAGGGGTCAGGACTGGGTCTACGGGGCCTCCCCCCCTTCAGCTGCCCCCTCCATGGGGGCCGACTCGGAGACCGAATCCCGGAGGTTGAGGAACAGGTGCACTGTTCCCTGGTGATCTCACAGCTCTCCCCCGATGGGACAGTCCCCCCTCGCCCCACGGCGTGGCCAGCAGCCCCCCGGACTCAGGTGCTTCGATCCGCCACCAGCGAGCTGGGCGTGGTCCTCACAACCAAGGCTCTAGGTGACGGACATAAAATATTTACACGGATATCAGGGAAAACAAATTAAACTAATAATAAAAACAGTGTGGAGACCAGCGCCCTCTCGTTTATTTGTGAGAGGACTCCCTTCCTTGGTGGGGGGCGGGGCACGTGGGATGAGCGGCTCAGTCCCTGCAGCCCTTTCAGAGCTCGGACACTGTCCTGAACCCTCCTCTCTCTCGTCCCTGTTCCAAGGCCCCTTGTCAGCAGCCGTGGCGTGTGACCTGGAGGACCAGGCAGGGAGGACACGGCTCTGAGGGGCCCCCGGCCCTGGGGACCCGCCTCCGCCCAGGCCAGTCCATCCCAGCCTCTGTGTGTGGTCCGGCTGCCTGTGTCTTCGGAGCCTGGGGACCAGGGAGGCACCAGTGCTCTGATGGGCCTGGGGGGTGGGGGCCGGGGATGTGCACTCCCTCAGACACGACTCTTCTCCCCACCTCGTCCCTCGGGGCTCCTGCACCAGGGTCCCCTCTGACGCCCCCACCCCGGGCCCCCTTGGCTGGACCGCAGCATGTGTGGGCACGCACAGCCCAGGTACCCCATGCAGGTGTGCCGCATGAACCAGTGCAGAAATCCTGCTCCTCGGGGAATCCTCTCCCTCTTCCACTGCAATACTCTCCAAGCTGCTGTGAGCTGGTTTCAGGCGGAGAGGCAGACAGGAGTGTCCCTTCCTTGGAGGACCCACAGTTGTGATGCTGAGAGGGTCGGGTGACATCAGACCTTCAGACCCTGTCTCAGCCCCACACACCCCAGTGCAGAGCTGACACCCTGCAAGGGACCCCACATGCTCAGTGCACTCAGGGGGCACGGGTGCCTGGAGGACGGGGTGACGGCGTGCTGTCCCCACTTTGCAGATGGGAAGCAGAGGGTTTGTGACATCTGCCCAGGGTCACGGGAGTGGCTGCCAGTTCAGATGGCCCTGTGGTGACCTCGGGGCCAGGTTCCCCTGGGAGAAGGGGGCGCTCCTGCCAGGCTCGGCTGCCAGCTCCACGGCCAGCGGCCCCAAAGTGGGAAACCAGGGTCTGGACGGCAACGAGGCAGACTGCCTCGCTCAGCCTGTGGTCTGTCGCGGCTTTTGGTGCCTGAGAGTGGAACTCGGCCACGGCGGCGGACGGGAGCTGAGGTGGGGATGGATGAGGCCGGTGCCGGACCCCACTGGCCTGGTCGGGGGGCCGCTGGGTCCTGGTGCCCTGATGGCCCTGCGAGCTTGGTCCCTCTGGCCGGTGCCTGCGGCCCTGTCACCCCGACCGGAGCCCCTGACTGTCCCCCGCCAACCCAGGCCTTCCCGACGGCCCCTCCCCCATGCACGCACCAGTTCCACGTCCACACGGAGGGCAGCCGTGCCTGTCTGACCAGGATGGGCTCGAACGAGTGAATTTCTGCAGGTGTTCCAACACCGGCCGTAGGCTGTGGTCAAGGTGGGCACGGTTCTCGGTGGAAATTAAAGCAGCTTTGTCTTCATGTTGATATTAGTGCAAATGTACACACACACACCACACACAGGCACACACTTGCACGCCCGCTCCGACCTACTCCAGGGGAGCGAGTCGCCTGAGCTCTGCTCTCTTCTCGTGACCACGTGCCTGTGTGCCCAGAACACACATGAGCTCGACATGTTCATGACGTGCGCGCGAGTGGAAGCCGGGTGCTGGCAAAGGCGTGCGCACGAGGAGGGTGGCGGGAGGAGAGGGATGCAACGGGGTCTTCACGTGGCAGTTGTGTCAGCACGAGAGCATCGTCTGTTACAGTGGGTTTATATTTTTAATTTGAATTTTGTTGCTGTTGTATTTGGTTTGCGTTTAATTTATAAATGTGTTTTGGTTTTCCAGTCATATTGTTGACTATTTGCACGTATGGAAATAGGAACGTAAGGTTATAAGGGGGCTAGGGGCGTCAGTAGTGGGGACGGAGCGTCGGAGTCTCGCGTCCTGCGTTTTCTCCCCTCTTCCCTCGTCTGCAGCTTAAAGCACCTGCCAGAGGTCGGGGTCACGGAGCTGAGCCCAGGGGCCACCGCCTGCTTTGTCATTAGTCTCACTGGGATGCAGCCACCTTGCAAGAGACTGTGTGGCCAGCTAAGCCGAAAACATCTAGTGTCCGGTCCTTGAAGAAAAGGGCCCACCTTCAACAGCTGGTTTTCTGAAGCCGCTGGACAGCAGACCCCGCCAGTGAAATCCCAAACCAGAAAAATATGAGACTGGTTCCTGGCCTGGATTTTAGCTCAGGATTAGGGGACGGTGAGCAGCGGGGTCCCTGGAAGCTCCAGTGGTTCCCACACTGCTCTGGTCCCTCTGGGGCCTGGGGGGACACCCTTGGCTGTCAGGGAAGAGGGCCAGTGACTACACTGACCACAGAGCAGGGCCACCCACACCCCAGCCTGTACCGGCACCATGAGACCCCGGCTCAGACCCACCTCTGTCCTTCTGCCTCCCGGGTCCACCCAGCTCCTCTGAGAGGCCGGCTTTGCCCTCGTGTGATTTATTAAATTACAGATTCATAACTTCACTCCCTAACACGTTCATATAATCAACCACTCCCCGAGTCACAAGGAAACGCGTTTAAAGCATTTTCTCCCATACGTGGCAGTTTAATTAAACATTGTCAGGACATTTGGGGGTGAAAATAAATAATTCACTTGCTTTCTTCCTACATAGAAAAAGGGAGCATCCCAAGAAAGCAAAAAGCATTTATTTGGTAGAATGAATGCATTTGTTTTGGACCACAGATGCTTCTGTTTACTTTGAGCCTGGACGCAGAGCAGAGACTGAGGGCCCCGGCTAGGCCCGCGAGTGACCTCGGCTGCTCACGCCTGCACTCAGGAGGGCTTGGGGTGCAGGCTCGGCCCTCTAGGCCCTCGGAGGGCGTTGCCATGGACACGGCAAACCTGAGAGACGGGAATGGGGATGGCAGTGGAGGAGAAAGGACGGGGGATCGGGGAGCAGGGATGAGGCCCCCGGGAAGGGTGTCTGTGGTTCAGGAGGGTGGTTTCCGGGCCCTTCCTGCCACGGATGCTGGAACCATCCACCACTGAGACAGATGTGATGGCTTCCAGAGCAGAATCACTCACGTCAGCCATGGGAAGAGACAGCGTTTCTGTGAGAAGAACCTGTAACCAGATATTGGCGGGGCCATCGGTCACTTGATAAAAGAGGTCTCAGGGTGGCAGCCAGGCCAGCTCGGGGAGCAGCGGGAAGGAAGACAGCCCAGCACGGAGCAGGCAGCGGCCCAGCAGTTAGGGTTCCAGGGGGGCCAGACACGTGCCCCTGGGATGGGCCCACGGGCTCCAGGGGACCACAGCCCCGCGGTGTGTGCTGGGTGCCAGGGAGGAGACAGGGCGGGTGGACCTGCACAGCCTCAGGCCCCGCTCATGGAATACTCGCCCTGATTGGTGACAGACAGGACGGTGGAAAATTGAAATACACACGCTGTAGAGCCCAGAGTCTCCTTGACCCCGACTGACAGAGGCTCCTCCTGGGGGGGGGTCCCCCAGATGCCCCAGCAACCCCGACCCGTGGTCCCACCGGAGTCCTGGTCGAGTGGGAGAGATGCATGTCCTGCCGGAAAAAGAGAGACTTGTTTCGAGACCAGGTGGGCTTAAAGGAAACGTGCAAGTTGGCTCTGCCCAGGCGGACGAGGCCCGGCCAATGGGTGATGGGCCTTCTCGCCGCTTCTTGGCACTTTGCCCCGAGCCACAGGGTCCAGGGCACCTGTCCTGGCTCAGAGACCTTTCACAGCTTCCCTGACCCCATGGGGACGGCCTCGTCCACAGTCCCCACCGCTGGCTGCAGAACGGCTGCCCCGTGGACGCTGGGCGGCGGCGCAGCCCTGTGGCCTCTGCTCTGGGCACGTTGCAGGGCGGCTGGGCCGGTTGTGCTGCTGGCCAGGCAGTCCCAGGGGAGCTGTGCTCTGCCTCCTGGAGGCCCCGCGGGGTGAGGCCGAGCTGATCCGCGTGCCGGGCTCCGCGGTGATGGCTGGTGTCCTGTGGGGGACGACTGGGTGCTTGGGGACGTGTGACAGTCAGACAGAGAGAGCCCATTGGCGTTTTGGGAGATGGACCGTCTGCCGTTTACACATCTGCTCTGATCACTGAGGGTGAGATGGCAAAGAGCCACCCTCAGCTTCAGCTCTGGGAGGGAACTGATTTTCTGAACGTGTGACCACAGCTTCCGTGGCTTCCTCCCAGGAGAGGAGTTGGTGTGGCCTTCGAGCGGCTTCCCGGGAGCCGCTGGCGTTTGCCGCCCGCAGAGCCCGTGGTCGTGGGACACACAGGTGGACACGGAACACGTCCTCCGGGACAAGCAGAGGCGGGTCGGGAAGGCCGTGGCTGAGCAGCACACCTGCCTGTACACCTGGGGCGGCCGTGACCACCACCAGTGAGGGCGCGCGGGGGTCTGGGTGCAAAGGACGAGCAGCCTCGGCTGGCCGTGGACTTGGTACAGTGGAGACAGACACGTGGCTGCCCTGCCGCCCCAGCCACACGGTCCAGCCCCTCCCACAGCCGTGCCCGCCCTCCTCTCCTGCGCGCCCCCCTGGCCCTGCCCTGCGGGAGCCTGACCTGCACATGGTCTCTTCCCGAGAGGAGCCCCTCTGACCTCCTGGGCTCTCAGGAAGTGAGTGCTGGAGGGCGGAGGTCTGAACGGCAAGCCCACCCACCTCTTCTTCTCTGTCCCCGGGGGAGGCATCCTTTCTTCCTTCCAAGGTGCCCTCCAGCAGCCCCCAGGCTCCTCGTCCTCCGCCTGAACTTTGGGTGCTGCAGGGAGTGGTTCTGGGCCTCAGGTCTCCTGGCTACGCTCTCCTGGAGTGCATACGGACCCCCTACGACTTTGCGTATCGCCCCTACTCCCTGGGGGTGAGGGGGGCCCTGCCCTAGCGTCCTGGGATGGCTGAATACAGGACACGGGACCCTGAGGCCAGCAGACTCCTGGCTCGGGGTGGGGGGTGGGGCTGTGCACTTGGGAACAGAGGGGACAGTCAGAAAGCCTCCTCGTGTCAAGGCGGGGGTAACTCCTGGCTCCTCGGAGGACGGGATGGGCTTGCCTGACGATCCCGCGGGCCGGCAGGAGGCGGAAGTTCACTGCTCAGAGACGAGCGGGCACCCGGCCCTCGGTGGAGGCCGTTTGGGGGCTCATCTGCAGGTGCGGAGAGGGGACGGGACGTGTGCGTAAGCTACTCAGAGCCCCCCTGATTCCCCCAGGCCTCAAGGCAGCATGTTACACGGAACCTGAACTTTTGGGCTTGCACCACTCCGTACACGGCTACCTCCCCTGTTTTGTGTCCCAGGCCTTCCCCTTAAATTCCGGTCCTACACGCCTGGCCGATCCACGTTCACCTTGACGGCTCACAGGCGTCTCAGACTTAACGCGTCCCCAACGGGCATCTCCTTTCCCCTCCCCACCCCGGCCCTCACCCCCCAAAACCTTTCTCAGCCAGCAAACAGCAAAGTATTCACGTCATTGCCCAGGTCCGAAGCTTGGGGGAGTCTTTGATTTTTCCTTACCTTCCCTCCTCCCAGATAAGCCGCCTGCAGGCCCCGCGATGCTCTCAGAGTTCAGCTCAGTGCTGCTCACCTGTCTCTATTTTCACGGCCACCTTCCCACCAGCACCGCCCACCCCCCACCGGGCTACTGAAGAGGCCTCTTTTCCTCCGTTCCTGCCCGCCTGTGCCTCGTCCCACACACACCCGCTCGGTAAGGAGCCTGGAAGGTGGAGAAAGGACTCTCCCGGACACAGAAAAGAACACAGATTTGAGGGATTTTAGAGGATGAATGCAAAAGAAAAAGAAAAGAAAACAAGCAACTGAGGGGACAGGAACACTGGGGCGTGATTGTCAGAGCTGAAGGGGGTCCACGGAGCCCCAGGGAGGAGGCGAGATTCACACCCAGATGCTGAAGCTGTAGAGCAGGAGAGACAGAGAGACGCACACACAGAGACAGAGACAGAGACAGAGACAGAGACAGAGACAGAGACAGAGACAGGCTGGCTGTCAGCGAACGGACGAGAGCCAGCTGGCCTCAGACCTCTAACTGACCACACCGGGGGCTGGCAGACAAGGAGGTACCTTCCTAGGTCTGAGCAAAACTCTACACCCCCCACCTCAGCAGCCGTTGAATTATGAGCAAATACATGTTTAGACAAAGCAAAGGCACCTCCTCCTGCACAGAGACTCCGGGAAATGCCCTCTGTGCGTCCTCCCTGCGGTTGTGAGGGACTTTCTCCAGGTGAGGACGGTGAAACCGAAGGAGGAAGAGAAGGGACGTGGGGTGAGAGACGGGGCAGCTCAGGAGCCGGGAGGACGGCCGGCAGCAGCCCTGGAAGCTGCACTCGAAGCAGCCGAGCTGTCGGGGGCCCAAGAGAAACGCATCCCAGAGGAGGTGGAGGTCCAGCCACTGGGGGGGACGGGAGAGCTGGCGACGGCGGTGACGGGGTCGGGAAGGCAGATGCTCTTCTCCCAACAGGAAAGAGGTAGAGGCAACGGGAAAGTCTAGGAAAACCAAGAATGATCTAGAAACCGTGGCTCAGAGACCGTGGACAATGTGGCGGGATTGTACGTTCCCGGGGGGGTGGGCAGCAGAGGGTGCATTTGTCCCTGACGCCAGGACTCTGCTCCTGTCTGACCTCAGACTTTCAGCGGAAATCGTAACCCCTGCAGCGCACGGGGCTGTGCAGAGAGAAACAGCAGCCTGGTCACGACGTACTGCCCGCGTCTGTCATCGTCTTCACGCTTTAGGGCCAGAAGAGCGACAAGGGGCGACGTCACAGGGGCGCACACGCGGGGAGCCCCGTCAGTGCGTGTCGCGGGATGACTGAACGACATCTCGCCCCCTTTTCCCGTTTGCGCCTCCGCCAGGGGAGCCGTCGCGGCCCCAGCAGGACGTCTCACTCCGCCCTCAGCTCCCGAGGCCCACATCTCAGTAACGTCCGGGCTCCCCGGGGACCTAGACGTCCTCGCCGGCTCCACCCGACACCCTCTAGAGCTTGTGTGGCGGGGACCTCACGCCTCTGTCCCCGTCCAGGACCCCCGTCCTCCTGGGATGGGACGGCGGCCACCTCCCCCGGACCCCAGGTCTCGCGTGATGCCCTGTGGAGCCCCTGGGTGGGGTCGGTCCAGCTGCTTGGCCGTCCGGGCCCTTCCTGCTCCTGCCCGGCTTCCCCAGGCAGTGAGGAGTCTGGCTCCGAGCCGGTGCCCGGAGGACTGTGGCTGAGAGCGTTATGTGCAGAATATTCTTTACCGGGGGCTCCCCCTGCCCCACCCTGGCCGGGGGCATCCGTGGCCCCGTGTGACACAGGGACACGAGCCCCGAGACTGACAGGTTGCCCAGGGCCCCAGTGGTGCAGGGCCAGGCCTGGAGCTCCCGGCTGTGCTCGGCTAGCAGGCCCCGGCTCGTTCTCAGGCCAGGCCGGGGGTCCCCACCTTTTCTGAAGGTCAGTAGGCTCCTGGAGGCTCCACGGGGGAGCTGACAGCAGGGCCGGCACCTGTGGCTGGGGAGGGCCGGCCTGTGCTATGAGCTTCCCGACCGCTTCCCTGGGCCACAAGTGCGCTCTCAGGACTGGGCGGGCAGAATCGGAGGCATCGGGGCACAGAAGGTGGGTGCCCACGGGGTGAGGAGCGGGGTCTGGCTGGCTGCTTGGAGCTGCTGAGAGCCACGCACACCGGCCTCTCCCAGGAGGTCCCCCAGACCCCGCCTGGCACCGCCAGACACAACTGTTTTTCTTCTGGGAATCAGTAAATTCTTAGTCATTTTCCCAAACATTACCAGAGTCTGTTTTCTTAAAGTACAAACACATACAGTATGTTCATCATTTAGAATATCATTTCCTTAATGGCTGGAAGTGTTCTCTAGCTGTTTCTTTCGAACTGTGAACAATTAGCGAACAGCACATTTCATTTCAGAAATAAGTACTGTTAGTGGTCGTCATAAACATCAGATGGTGGGATAATTAAATTAGGGAAATATATCAGTTTCTTTGCCAATCGCTGACTCTCCACGGTGGCTCTGACAGCCGCGATTTGTCACATCAGACCCACCGGTGCAGCCGCGGAGGAACCTGCCCATCCCAGGCCTGGAGGAGCCGGAAACACGCACTTCTGCTTTTGTTCCTGGTATGAAAGCACGACTTTACGTTACGCTTGTCTAAAAATGATCCGATGGTGAGAGGCTATGACGGGGTCACTGAGAGACTTTTGGGGTGTGGGGTGCCACGCCGTGTCCACAGGGAGCGCACCGGGCACGTGTGTGTGTGTGCGTGTGTGTGTATTAGTGTTATGTGAAAGCACGTGTGAGTGAGCATGGTGGTGCGTGTGTGTGTGTGTGTGTGTGTGAGTGTGGTGTGGGTATCACGTGTTTATGTGTGTGTCCTGCCCTGATGCGTGGAGTTTCCTCCTTAGAGCAGGTTTTCTCACTGGCCCAAGCCCTCCGTCCCGGTGCTCACTGGCTCAGGGCTCAGGAAGGGGGTCTGGGTGCCCAGGTGCCCGCTGCCCAGGGCAGAGAAGGACAGGGTGGCCCAGGGAGCCGTGGATCCGGGCGGGGGCACCTCCGGGTGGGCAAACACCCTTCCAGGCTTCTCCTGGCCCGTCTAGAAGCTGCGGAGACGCTGGCTGCTGAGAGTGGAACGCGCCCCACACGCCCGCCCCCGGCTGCGAGCTCCCCACGTCTGGGGGTGAAATGCAGGTGTCCACTTGTCCGCAGCCCCCGGTCCTGCGACTGAGCAGAAGTGTGACAGCCGCAGGCTGAAGCTACAGGCCCCTGGTCAGTAATTAAAACGTTATCTGTGGACAGAGAGAAACTTCTGAGCTCCAAAGGCTACAAAGAATCCAAGAGTGGAGAGTCCGGCCGCGTATTCTTTGTCCCAGGCGTCCCTGACCTGCCTGCTTGTCCTGGACGCAGGGGGGCCGACCACGTGTGTCCACCGTGGGCTCCAGGCCTTCTGGGCTCTGCAGGGTCTGCTCCTGGGGCACACGCAGGAGACGGGAGGGCGCAGGGAGGAAGGAAGAGGATGCTTTCCTGGGTCCATCCTGGTGGAGTTAACGGATGGAGGCACGGAGCTGGTGGCCCCTTGGACAGCCCCCTGCTCTATCCCCTGGGACTCAGGGTGGCCACAGCGTCCACCGTCATGCGTGGGTGCTGCGATGCTGGGGGCCGGGCACGGTCAGGGCGCTGGAGGTGTGTGTGGTGATGGCCCGAGGCCCCGTGGTGATGGCCGTGCAGAGCAGACACTGTGTTATCTCTGAGGGCTTTATCCCATACGCTCCTCCCAGGGTCCCGAGAGGTGCCAGTGCCCCGCTTCCCTTGGGGGGCCGCTGCGGGGGGTTCAGTGACTCCCCGAGTCTGCAGCTCGTGATCGGCCCACCCCCTGCTCTGGCGCGTCTTCCTGCACACAGCAGGGGCTTCACGTGCTCGTGGGATGCGGAGGGCACGGGCGCTCCCCAGCTCGTGCAGAGGCCGGGGGCGCTGACCTCTGCTGCACAGACCACGCGTCAGGCACCCCGAGTCTGTGCTCCGAAGAGGAAGGGCCTGGTGTGGAGGCCCCTGGGAGTCAGCGGGGCGAGGCTGGGGGCGTGCTCCCTCCTGCTCCCCAGATCCCAGCCTCTGGCCTCCTCCCAGGACCTGTGGCCCCAGTGGGAGGGCCCCTGGTGCTCACGTGCCTGGGCAGAGTCTGCCCCTTACACGGGGTCTCTTCCATGAGCCTCAGGCGGGGGTCTTCTGGCCGTAATAGCATCAACTAAAAGTCAGTCACAGAAAGACAACAGGAAAGTCTCAGAACACGTGGAAATGAACACACATTTCTAAGTAATGCGTAGGTCAACGTGGACACGTCAAAGGAAACTACAAAGAAAAACGGATAAAAACTAAAACACAGCATAAAACAAAACGTGGGAGGCGACCAAGTGTGAGAGTGAAAGTAATAGCACTAAATGCTTCCATCCAAACAAGGCGAGGTCTCCAGGGAACGTCCTGAGTCCCTAACTCAAGAAACTAGAAACGAAGAGCAAAATAATCTCCAAACAAGCATGAGGATGACGTCACGGAGAGCAGAAATCAATGACGTTAAAAATAAGGAGACCGTAGAGAGAATCAGTGAAACAGACGTCTGATTCTTAAGAAAAATCAGGCAAATAGATACATCTCTCACTAGACGGATGAAGGGAAAAAGAGAGACGACACAAATTGCCGACGCCAGGAGCTAAACAAGTGCTGTTGCTATAGCGTCCACAGCCACTAAAAAGCAAAGAGGAAATATCACACACAAGCTGGTGTTCATGGACTTGACAACTGAGAAGAAATGCATCAGGCTAGCAAGACTCAGCCAAGACGCAGTACGCAGTCTGAATATCTCCATAACCATTCAGCTGACTTTGTGATGAAAAGACCCTCCCCCCGGACATTCAGGGCCTGATGTCTTCATTGCAGAATTTTACCAAATGTTTAAAGAATTACCACCCATTTTGCACAACCCCTTCCAGAAAATAGAAAAGGAGGGAACACTTCTTGAGCACCGCCAGCAGCACTTCTCAAGGCCAATGGTACTGTGATACCAAAACCAGACAAGGACTTTACACACACACACACACACACAGAAAGAGAGAGAGAGAGAGAAACTATACATCAATATCCCTCACCAACTTAGACACAAAAATTGTCATCAAAATATTAGCAAATTGAATCCAACACGGTAGAAAAAGAATTATACATCATGACTGAGAGAGTTTTATTCCAGGCACACAAGGCTGCTTCAACTTCTAAAGTTAGTCAATGAAATCCACTCTATCAACATGCTCAGAAGAACAAACATATGACCACGTCAATTGACACAGAAAAATCATTCGAAAACACCACACGCGTTGATGATAAAAACTCTCAGCAAGTTAAAGATAGAAGGAAATCACCTCACCTCCATATAAAAACCCGCTAGCTAAATCACAGGCAACAGTGAAACACCAGAAGCTTTCCCCCAAGACCAGGAGCAAGGTAAGAATGTCTGCTTTCACTGCTTTTATTCAACATGGCACTGGAAGGTCTAGCCATCCCAACAGGGTGAAAAATAAAATAAAGTGAAGTAAAATAAAATAAAAGGCATAGGTATTGGAAATGAAGAAACAAAACTGTTTGCAGATGACGCAATTGCAGAAAATTCCAAGGATCTGCAAAAAACTCTTCGAATTAAAAAGTGAGTTTAAGACCAACAAAACCCAAAAAATCCCATTTCTATATACTAACATTAAACATGCAGAGACCAAACTTAAAAGTACAACACCATCATAACAGCACCAAGCAAAATTACTTAGGTATATACTTAAAACATGTACCAGATGTGCATGTCGAAAGTTACAAAACTCTGATGGAAGAAATGAAAGCCGAGCTAAGTAAATGGAAAGACTTGCTCATGAGTTGAAAGCCTCAATACAGGGAGATGTCAGTTCTTCCCAAATTGATCTATGGGTTTGATGCAATTCCTATCAAAATCCAAGAAAGGTTTTTACAGACATAAACAAGTTTATTGTGAAATTTACTTGGAAAGGCACAGTCTGTTGAACAGTTAAAACCATTTTGCAAAAGAAGAAGAAGATGAAGGAATCAGTCTAATCGACTGCAGGACTGACTGACCACACGGCCGCCACGCTCAAGACGGCGTGCTGTTGATGACGTGATAGACGCACAGAGCAACGGAACAGAACAGAAGACCAGAAAAAGACCCACAAAAATATGCCCAACTGATTTGTGAGTAACGGTGAAAAAGCAATTCAATGGAAAAGGAAGAGCCTTTTCAACAAATGGCGCTGGAGAGCTCAGACACCCACAGGTGAAAAATGAACCTCACACCTGTATGCAAGCAGAAACTCAAAGTGGGTCACAGACTCAAATGTAAAATACGAAACAATAAAAACTTTTAAAAAGAAACATATGAGAAAATCTTTAGAATCTAGGGTTAGGCCGAGAGTTTCCAGACTTGACAACAGAAGCACAATCCACAGACGAAGGAGTGGATACATTGAACGTAATCAGAAATTGAAAACTTGCCCCCTGTGAAAGCCCGCGTGCGAAAGATAGAACATATGCTACAAACTGGGTGAAAATATTCATGGACGACAATGTCTGTCAAAGGCCTGGTATCCAGAAGAGATAAAGCTCAAAACCGCACAGGAACAACGAACAGTCCTACAGGACGGTGGCGGAAGACATTTCACCAGAGAGCATCCCCTGCATAAATCAAGGAAGCACGGAAAGGCGCTCAGCGTCATTGGTCAGGAGGGAATGCAGATGAAAACCCAAGGAGGTGTCGGCTCACACCTGTGAGGACGGCTACACTCAGAAGGACGAGAGGACACCAGGTGCAGGCGAGGACTCCAAAAGCCTGGCTCCCTCATCATGGGCACACCCAGCCTGCACACGTGCAGCACACGGACGTGCAGCACACGCACACACACACACACACCACACGCACGCCCAGGATTCCCCAGTTTCCTCGTGCGCCAGTGGTTCCCGCGTCCTCTTGTTTGGGGGCCTTTTGCTCTCTATCTGCCCCTCCCCCGACACGCCCACAACGTCCAGTTGTTCCCTCCAGGGAGTGATCAGTGCACGGACCCTCCAGGGAGAGACTCGGAAGGATCGGCTTTGCCTAATGTATCTGTGGGGCGTGTGTGTGTGTGCGGGGTTGGTGTGTGTGTGCACGGGGTGTGTGTGTGTGCGTGCGTCCACGCCGTGCTCTGAGCTGGCGGCAGCTCTTTGGCGAGTGCTCCCTGAGTGGGACTGGACACGTTACCCGGCGGCACGCGTGGCTACGAGCGAGGAAGAGGCAGGGCGCCCCCGACGTGAGGACGGATGTGCTTAGCGCAGGGCCTGTCACCCGGGCAGCCAGCAGCCCCGCCTCTCGTGTGGAAGGGGCTCGGGAGGGCCGTCGCGGGGGTGGCTGGGGGGCCGAGGGGCCTTTCCCGCGCGCTCAGGAGACGCGTACGTGCGTGGTTTCCAGCGCTGGCAGCGAGAGCGCCGAGCAGGCTGTGCTTTCACACTCGGGCCGCGTAGCAGGTGTGTTTTTTCAGGAATAGCGTTCCATCTGGCAGTCACGTGTCTGCGATGATTAACTATGATTTCAGCCCCTGTGACAGCTGGTCTTCAGGGTGTTATAATCTCTACCTTCCAGGCCGGACCCATTCCAGCCTATTTTCTACGAATATTTGGCCCCAGCCGGTCCAGCCACACGGAAGGAGGCTCCCATGTTAATGGGAGGGCGTCACGCTCTAATCACGGGCGGTGTCGCGGGTGGCTGCCTGCCATGGGCGCCAGTGTGCCTGCACGTGGAAGGACAGCACCGGCTCTGAGATACTTCCCGCAGGCTCCGGGGCGCGTCAGCTCGCCGTGTTATTAGAGCAGCTGTGTACAATGAGGAGGCCCCGCCAGACGCCTGCAGAAATCAGAGTGGAAGGATGCCTTTGCAACCCTCATGTGCATATTTTTTGGACTGTGATTTGGAGGCGCTGGTCCTGCATCCGTGAAGCTACGTATAGCCGCTCACTCGCATCCTCTCTGCTCAGGGGGCTCTCAGAGTGCAGCCGGACACGCCAGAGGAGCACCTCCTCCCCGCTGGCCGCTGGAGGGCTGGGGACGCTGCCAGCAGGGGTGCAGGTCTGCCTCCCTCAGGCTCAGGCCCGGCTGCAGTGGGCGTCCTCCTCCATGCCCGCCGCAGGCCCCGGCTCTGGCCCTCCTGGTGCTCCTCTGCTCCCTGCTTCCGTCTCTGGTTTCCTGCTGACTTTCCCTGCAGCCCCCAGGCCCCTGGTGTTGTCTGCCTTGACCCTGTGCCTGTCCCGTGCACCGCCTCCCCTCCGCTCCCCCGGGACCTGCCCAGCCGCCCGTCCAGGGCAAGCCCGGGTCACCCCCAGCTCTGTGCTGGCTCCGATCCGGACCCGGCTCAGCCCTCCTGCCCCGCCGGGCTCTGCGTTTGCCCCATCTCTGCAGAGGGCGCGAGGTCCCGCTGACCCCAGCGGTGTCCCTTGCTGGCCCCGTGTCTCCGGATCTTCTTGGCTCTGTCCTGGGCACTGAGGCCAAACCCCCGACTTTGTTCTGGAGCTGATGGCCACAAAGGGCAGTTTACAGGGCGTCGCAGCACGTAGAGGTCCGTGCGGCCAAGCTTCTCGGGAGCGGGGCCTGCCGCCCCCTGTTCCCCTGCCACCTCCTGGACAACACACAGGGCACGGCCGGGGCCATCCGCGGGTAGAAGGTGGAATTCTGAAGCAAAAGCTGGTCCCAGGGGCGGGGGGCCACCTCCACCAGGGCCTCGGGCAAAGCGACACGTGGGCGCGCACCCCGTCTGCGGGGCTCCGCGGTGCTCTGCCGCTTTCCTTCCTCTTGTCCCCACCCCCAAAGTCTGTCGTTTCCCTAGAAACTGGGGACAGGAGCAGCCACTTTCTAAAGACACGGTGGTTCTCTTAGTGAATCCATGTTCACACCTGTTCACGCGCAGACCTCTGTGTGTTCATACATGTGCATGTTATACCTGTGCATGTTCACACCTGTCCGTGTGTGGGCCTGTATGTGTCCATACAGGTACACGAATACACCTGCGTGTGCCCATACACGTATGTGTTCGTGCCCATACGTGTTCACACACGTGCACGTGTAGACCCGCACATGTCCACACCTGTGTTCCCATCTGCAGCCCTCATCCTCCTATCCATCATCCACTGTTGTGTAACTGACCAGCCCAACACAGATTCCACACTTAGTTAAAACAACGGCCATTTTATTTTCTCCACAGTCTGTGCTCAGTGATTTGGGCAGGGCTCAGCCTGGCTGTTCTGCTGCTGCTCTCGCTTGAGGTCACTTTGCAACTGTAGTCACCCAGCAGCTCCACTGCAGCCAGCTGGTCCGCGATGGCCCTGCTCCCCCACCTGTGGGAGTTGGTGCTGGTCTTTCATCCCAGAAATGTGGTCCTGGGAGGGAGGGTGGACGCCTCAGGGCCTCTTGGAACCTCCCCCAGGATTCCTCAGGCTCTGCCAGCACAGCGTTTTGTTGGTCAGACACACCACCAGGCCGGCCTGGACTCCGGAGGTGGACCCCGGGGTGAGGCTGGGGGCGGGAAGGCCCCCTGCGATGGGTGTGTTTCCGCCAGCACCTCGTCGAGCAGGTGGGGGAGAAGGTGGCCGAAGCAGCCAGCCTGCCCTCCTTCCCCTTCAGGGAGGTGACGGATTCCAGGCGAGCAGCGGGAAGGAGGGGGAGACAGGCGGCTCCTCCAGGAGAGAGGGGACTGTGCAGGGGCCTGAGGGGCTCTTGCGGACCAGGCCGGCCGTGTGTTAGCGTCCGCAGTCAGGCAGCGGAGAGGAGGTGAGTGGAGCCCTCGGGTCGACGAGGATGTGACCCTGCACGCTGGGCCCCTTCTGGGGGAGGTGACGGCCGTCCGCAGTGCAAGACTCCCCTGGTCAGCACTCACCCCACGGGTGTGCCCGCATGGGAGAGCAACGTCGTCCGCGCGCGGGAGGGTCTGTGACGACTAGAAGACGGGGACGGTCTGCGTGTCCGCTCACGGGGCTGCTTGCGCGACGCAGGGTCCAGCCGTGTGGCGGGCTTTAGGCCGTGATTAACAGGAGGGGCGGCTCGTGCTGAGAAGAGCCGACAAGATGGTCCACGTCCCACGTCCCACAGGTGTGCCTGCCACCTGCTGGGAGCAGGCGTGACAAGAAACAGACACAAAAACGATGGGTGAGCAGGGATGTGTGTCTGTGGCCCGCACTGTCCCCGGAAGTGGGCGTCCGCCTCAGCGCCCCCCGCACCCCCAGGGCGCACTGAAGGGGATGAGCGGGCGGAGGGATGGGGTCTTTGCTGCGGTTCTTGGGGAGGGAATGGGCAGAGCGACGGAGGCAGCCGCTAACCTGTGACTGGACGGTCTGCGTAATGTCAGCAGGATCTGAGCTGACGCGTGGTGCCCGGTTGTCTGGGCCTGGCCCCGGGGTGACCAGGGCAGGGGAGTGTTGACCGTCACCGTCTGATGCAAGGACCCGGGAGGTGTGACTCGACGGGGATGCAGGGGGTGGGGTTCAGCATGTCAGAGGCTCCTTCCTTATCCCCTTCTCCCTGCAGCTGCTGCTCCTGGGTCTGCAAAGCCCCAAATGCCAGAGCATGGAGAATGTGGGAAATAAAAAAGCATAGTTAACACAACCCAGATTAAAATAATAAATGAAAAGGTGCACGTATGCTCTGAATTACGCAGAGTGGAACGTGTACACATTGCCCCTGCTGGACAGTCTGATGGATGCTGGGAGCCGTGGCGGCCTCTGAGAGGGGCCAGAGACCCGCTTGGGGAGACCTGCTTCTTGTCAGATCCACTTTTGGGCTGTTTAAATGGGTTTTTAAAGACACGCACGCACATGGTAAAAATGCAAAAAGACAAAGGGCCGGGGATGAGCCTGCCTTTGCCAAATCTACATTGGCTGATAAACGCCCTCACACGGACACGCGCTGTGTGCTTCCGAGCCGGGCCACGTGGAAGGACATCACGGGCAGGGAAGGGGGGAACCTGCCCTTCCCCACGGAGAAACCTGGCAGGCGGGGAGGGTCTGGGACCGGAGGGCAGCCCCACACCCCCAAGCCAGGAGCGCACAGAAGGGTGACAGGAGAGACCTCAAGGAGAAGGCCACATGTCCTAGGAGCTGGGAACAGCCTCCCAAAGGGGAGGAAGGCCTGCGGGTACCGCGTGCAGAAGGCGGCCCAGGTGGGATGGAACGCAGGGGCCTGTTAGAGATGCCCAGGGCGGCCGCTGAGAAGAGGGCCAGAGTGAGGGTGTCAAAACTGCCACAGGGTGCTGAGTGAGGGTCCCGGCAGAACAGAGACTTCTCCCTTAGTGAGAGAACACGCCCAGGTATGCACGTGGACTCACTAACAGAATACCCCAGCCAACAAGCGGACGGGCACTCGGTATGGAAGGGGCCCTGCGGGGCACCCTGGGGGAGACGCAGCACCGGCAGGGCAAGCCTCCGCGGGCGGAGACAAGCAGACACTTCCACGCAAGGGGCCCCTGCACAGCCGCCCGGACTCCTTGACGTGTCAGCACAGGGAGTAAGAACCATGAAACGGAGGAAGCTTCTCGCTACAGAGACGGGGTGACCAAGTTCAAGGCAGTTATTCCCTGGTCATCTGGGTCCCCAAACAAACAGCTATAAAGTATGTGCTTGAAGTGACTGGGGAAGTTTCAGGGCAGTTCATCAGACACCTGTGCTGTGACTGTTGCTCGGGTCCTTGCTCTCAGGCGAGAGGCGCTGACGTGTGTGTGGACGGAGGGCATGACGGCTGCCACCAGCTCTCAACGGCTCGACCAGAAACCCCGCACGCACGGACGCAGACATCACGGACACAGGCTGAGAGCCGGAGGGCGCCGGCGCATGCAAGCTCCCAAGTGGCTTTTTGGACTGTCGGTTAGCAGTGCTGTTTGCAGGTGGCCCTTGAGACCTCTGCGTGCATCTGAGCTCCCGGCGCCCCCGTGTGTGTCGCTGTCAGACACACCGAGGTGGGCGCTGGTTGAGGCCCCGGGGTCTCGGGTCCTGGACAGGACAGTTCTGGGGCGTTTCTCACGTCATCCTGCCCATTTCGTGTGAGAAAGGCCCCCGGTGGGTTCCACGGGGCAGGGCTCTGCAGGTGGAGGATGGGCCCGGGTTCGAGGGACTCTTCCAGGCCAGTGGAGAGCAGGTGGGCGGCGTGGACGAGCCAGGCCCCCGCGGTGCCCCGGGACAGCGGCGGTCCCACCACCCAGGCCGGCAGATCCACCGGCGCGTCTCAGGTGTCGGGCTGCCCCCGCCGCCTCGGCTGTGGCCGGGAGCCCGTCCATCCCCGGGAGCCCGGGTTCTCCTCACGTTTCTCTCTCCTGTTTCCTAACTGGATTGATTTAGGCCCGAGGATACGGCTGACTCTGCACCCAAGCCCGTGTGACTGGGTGATGGAAGCGGCCCTGTTCATCGTGAAGCCGGGGAGCTCGCCACCCACGCTCCGCGTCGCTGAGCCCGAGATGCTGACAGTGAAGAATGCTTACGGCTCCTCGTGGAAATAATTCATAAAAATTTTAAAAACTTCCTCATGGTGCTCTGCAAGTTTTCCATTTTGTGTGACAGGGGACAAAAAACGACCTCTGTTCCGTGGCAACCACCCCTCCATCACCCAGAGTTGTCTGGAAGAGGAGGAAACACAGCCACGCTCGGGCAGGCAAAGCCCACCTCCTAAGCCGCCCTGCTCAGTGTCGTTAATCTCACGGCCAAGGACAATGTCGTTAGGAGAAAATCTCAGATTCAGAGGCCACGCGCGCCTATGTTCATGGAGAAATTCATTCAAGTGGACAAATGGGAAAAATTAAGAAACACACCCGTTCACCAGGCAGGTGCCATGGGTGCGTGCTTAGGGTGACGTGCTGTGGAGAGTGTGTATCTTCAGGGACACGCTCGGGTGTGTGGGAGCCGGCAGGGCAGCTGCAGGGGTGGCAGAGGGCATGTGAAGGCCGCATGGGGTGGGCGCCACCCCCACCCGGGCGCCCCACGGCTGCCTCCTCCGCTGTGTGGTTTACAGTGTGATGCGGCCCGCGGGAGACGGCCCAGCCACGTCCTTGGGAAGATGGTGCTTCCCCCTTTGGGGCGCGGTTTTCGACTGGTACCTCCTGCTCCTGCTCGAGCACAGAGCTGAGGTCTGTGGGCCACACCTCCTCTCTGCTGTCCTGCTAGAGTGAATTAACTCCGTGCCTGTGGTCGCAGGATGACGGCCCCCAAAGACGTCCACGTCGGGATCCCGGGAGCCTCGGAATATGTTGGCTTACGTGGCGAAGGGGAGTTAAAGCTGCTCAGCAGACGGGCCCAGCGTCACCACAAGGGTCCTTCCCGGTGGGAGGCAGATGTGGAAGGCAGAGCTGCAGGGCTGCAGCGTGACAACGCACTGCCTTTAGGGATGGAGGAGGGGCCGCGTGCCCAGGGATGTAGGCGCCTTGGAAGCTGGGAAAGGGGAGGAACCGAAGATATTTTACATAGATAAAATGGATATTACTCAGTCACAGAAATGAAGAAAATCTTGCCATTTGTGACAACATGGGTGGACCCTGAGGTCATGATGCTAAGAGAAGTGAGTCTGACAGAGAAAGACAAATCCTATATGATCTCACTTATATATGGAATCTCAAAACACCAAACTTACGGAAACAGGGAGTAGAGAGGTGGTTACCAGGGGCTGGAGGGGATGGGGAAGTGGGGGCCAAAGGGTACAGACTCCCAGCTGTAAGATGAGTGAGTTCTGGGATCTAATGTGCAGAGCAGTGGTTCTAGTCAACACCCCCGTCTGCTGAGAGCGTGGGTCCTGCACGTTCCCGTCACACACACACAATAATCATGGGAGGTGATGGGGCTCCCCGGCCTCACTGCGGCGATCGTTTCACAATATACATCATTACGTCGTGCACCTTAAACTTCCATCTCAACAAAGCTGGAAAAACACTACTCGATGTTGTGTTAAAAGGTAAAAAGTTCTCAAAGAAATAGATAAATGATGCTGAATTATTTGGGCGGGTCTGAGGTAATCACAAAGGTTCTTATAAGGAAAAGTATGATGAGGCCAGAGGGAAAGGTGAGGGGGAAAGGGAGAGAGACGGAGAGAGACAAACACAGAGAGACAGAGAGCCAGGCGTCTGGCTGCTGCGTGGTCCCAGCGGAGGCGGCAAGCGCACGAGGGCACAGCTGATGTCGGGTGGGTCCATCTCTCCATAAGAGCACGGCACAGAAAAGCTTCTGCTGCTCCCACAAGGGAGCCTTAGCATTGTTTCAGGATCATTGTTTTCATGTATCTCAGTGCTGGTTTCTAAATCGAAACGCTCTGCTGCTTCATTCCAATAAGCATCTCATGAGAAAGCCAAATACCGGTAGAGGTGAGATAGAGATGTAGAAATTACACAAACCTCCAAAGCATGCAGTGAGTTTCAAACACGTGAGTTTATTTCTCAAAGCAGCTGTGTTTATTATCTTTAATCCACAGTCATAATGTGTGGCTGGAACAATTATCTCCGTAGACTTCCAGAGAAGGAGGTCCCCCGCCCCTAAGGCTCCCGGAGGGCCTCCCTGACCTGAAACGGTGGCTTGGTGGCTGTGCGGGCCCCAGGGCGCCCCTCCCCCCCCCCAACCATTCCCACCTCCACACCAGGTCACGCCCTCTTTCAGCCAGGGACGTCCTCCCCGACATTGGCGCCAAGCCGTCCCTTCCTCAGACGTCACCCTGAACACCTCAGATGCTTACAGGTGATACTAGTGTCTACACCATCCCCTGTGAGAAGACGTGGATCTGAACGTACTGCTTTGTCCAAGGGGTGGGGGGTTTCAGAGGTTTCCACTTGGCCTCTCCCATGATGATCACACTTAACCCATGGGCCATGGACCAGCGTGGGCGTTGCACCTGCTGCAAGTGTGTCAGCCCCTCATTCGCTGGGAGCTGGGGGCGTGACCACTGAGTGGGCCTGTTGGCCCGGCGGACACACCTGACTGAGGCCCGGGCTTGGACCCCATTTACTCCCCGACTCCCATGTGCCTGCCTCTAACTTGGGGCCACGGTGACTCTCCACGTCCCTCCCCAGGCATCAGTGGAAATCCAGATGCCGTGTCCGGTGGTCACCTCCCCCCGGTGTTCAGTCATCTGAGTAAACAGGGACAGACCAGGGACCCTTACGTGGAGCTCACCCTAGTGTCACAGGGCTCTTCCTCCCGGGCCAAAGACTGTGGCTCTCACCCTTTGGCCACCTGGGCCCCTGCTGGCCCCCTGCCGGCCCCTTGCTGGCCATCCCCACTCCGAGCGCCTGGGGAGGCCCCAGCCCCACACCCTGCCCCACTCTGCCTCTGCCCGTGCCCCCTCCTCCTTTCCACAGTGTTGGACCCTGAGAAGCGCCCTGTGTGGAAACCGCATCCCCCTTTTGCTTCCAGAGGACCCAGGACCCACTGTGACATCTACCCCCTGGACTCCAGGAGGCGGGGCTCGCCACCATGGACTGCTGAGCCTGGGCTCCCAGTACCTGTCGTTTCCTAAGGACGGGCTCCAGGCGACCGGAAGAGGAGGCGGGGAAGGTGTGACTCGGGGAGCCCCAGACTCCCAGCTGTGGGACTGGAGGGGGTGGTCGGTGCTCCAGTGCCCAGGGGCAGCCTCCGAAGTTGGGGGAGCCTTTTGCTCAGAACTGGTGACAGCTGTTCTAGGGGCGCGGGTGCCGGTGAGCGCGCTGCAGGCGTGCAAGTCCTTCCTGAGAAGTTCGCAGCTATTCCTTAGGTTTGCCCTGAAAGGTCAAGAGCAGGACCAGAAGCCCCCATGGAAAGGCAGAAACCAGAGCCCTTGGGAGAGGGAACCAGTCCTGTGCGGCAAAGGCCTGGTGAGTCTGCATCTGGCAAAGAGCCGGCTGAGGGCACAGGGACCGCGCCAAGCCCCTCCCGCTGCCCAGAGACTCAGCGGATAAGGCTTGACCCCAAGTCCAGAGAGTTTGGCTGAAAGGTTCGTCCTGGTTGATTCAGATCAAAATCGCCCACATCTGTTCTGTTTTTCTAGATTCCACATATATTCGTTAATATATGGTATTTGTTTTTCTCTTTCTGACTTACTTCACTCTGTATGACAGTCTCTAGGTCCATCCACATCTCTACAAATAACTCAATTTCGATCCTTTTTACGGCTGAGTAATATTCCATTGTATATATGTACCACATCTTCTGTATCCATTCATCTGTTGGTGGACACTTAGGTTGCTTCCATGTCCTGGCTATTGTAAATAGTGCTGCAGTGAACACTGGGGTGTGTGTGTCTTTTTTTTTTTTTTTTAATATTTAAGCCACCAGGTTTGTGATGGTAATTTTCTTTTTCTTTTTAATTTTTTTTCCTTTCTTTAAGAACTTTTATTGAGATACAGTTGACATACAATATACTGCATATATTTAGAGTGTACAATTTGATTTTTTTCTCATTAGTAATGTACATATGGCAATCCCAATCTCCCACTTCATCCCACCCAACCCCCCCCCCATTGCTTTCCCCCCTCAGGGTCCATAAGTTTGTTCTCTACATCTGTGTCTCTATTTCTGCCTTGCAAACTGGTTGCTTTGTACCATTTTTCTATATTCTACATATATGTGTTAATATACAATATTTGTTTTTCTCTTTCTGACTCACTTCACTCTGTATGACAGTCTCTAGCTCCATCCATGTCTCTACAAATGTCCCAGTTTCGTTCCTTTTTACAGCTGAGTAATATTCCATTGTATGTATGTGCCACATCTTCTTTATCCATTCATATGTTGATGGACATTTAGGTTGCTTCCATGTCCTGGCTATTGTAAATAGTGCTGCAGTGAACATTGGGGTACATGTATCTTTTTGAATTACGGTTTTCTCTGGGTATATTCCCAGCAGTGGGATTGCTGGGTCATATGGTAACTCTATTTTTAGTTTTTCAAGGAACCTCCATACCGTTCTCCACAGCAGCTGTATCAATTTACATTCCCACCCACAGTGCAAGTGTTCCCTTTTCTCCACACCCTCTCCAGCGTTTATTGTTTGTAGATTTTTTGATGATGCCATTCTGACCGGTGTGAGGTGATACCTCATGGTAGTTTTGATCTACATTTCTCTAATGATTAGTGATGTTGAGCATCTTTTCTTGAACCTATCTGCAGGGCAAGAATAGAGACCTAGACATAGAGGATGGACATGTGGACACGGGGCGGGGAAGGGGAGGGTGGGACGCGTTGGGAGGTTGGGATTGACGTATATGCACCGCGGTGTGTGGAATAGGTAGGTAGCGGGAACATGGTGCTCTGTGACGGCCAGATGAGTGGGATGGGGGGAGGGAGGTCCACGAGGGAGGGGACATATGTGTACATACAGCCGAGTCACTTCACTGTGCAGCAGAAACCAACACAACGTTGTAAAGCGATTATGCTCCAATAAAAAAAAATCACCCACGTGATCGTGTGTAGATACAGGTGGAGAACCGCCATCACTTTGCTTGTTTCCTTGGAAAACATCTCAGGCTCTGCGCCTGTAGCACCAGCCGAGCAGGTGCTCGCGGGAAGCTGGGGGGGCTAGCTGGGGAAGGGGCACCTGGCTCAGTTCTCGGCCAAAGGATTTCCCCCCAAGGTATTGGCTCTCTCTTTGCATCGGGTACATCTGCATGTACTACGATTTGCGTCAGGACTATGTAACAGTTTTATTGCTACTATTCCCTGGGCGTCTGGCCCTGGGGTTGACTTCAAGGAGCTTGCGATCACATCAGTGCTGACCTAGCAACTTCAGGAGGAAAGACGTGTGGAATCTGTGCCTGAAGGCAGGAAGGACCATGTGGACCTGGCTGTGCCGTCTCCGTAAACAACGCACGAGGGCCCAGAGCTCAGGGTTCTGCCAGGGCGGCTGGCCCGGGCACCCTCTTCTGACTGCTTCCCAGACCTCAGGCAAAGGGTGAGGTCTTTGAAGGCAACAATGCGGCTTGTCGAAAATTTCCGTCTTCAGGACTGAGATCTGATTTTCTCCTGGATGGAAACCTCTCCAAGCAGGCAGGAGCCGTCTGGTCCCCAGGTAGGTAATCTGCTGAGTTGTGCTCTGATTCCGGGGCACGGGAGGGCTCGCCGTCACCGCGCAAAGGAAGTGACGTCTCTGGCAGAAAGATGTCACTTCTCAGTGTGGTGCGATGCTGAGAGGGAGCAGGTACAGACGCGGCCTGGGCAGCGGGGTTCGGATCAAGAGGAAATGGCTGCTTTCAGGGAGAGGTGGTGTAGGTGGGACCTGGTCTGGGGCACGTGAGGCCTGCACCCAGGGGGCCAGGAAAACAGCTGATTGAAAGGCCCTGCAAACAGCCGCCACTGCCCTCGCAGAGCCCGGAAGCAGAGCTGCGCCGGTGCCCTCAGAGGTGCCGCCAGCCCTGCCTGGGAGGAGGTGTGGGCAGGAGGTGTGGACGGGAGGCCAGAGGGCTCAGGAGCCGCGAGGGGGTGGCAGGAAAAGCGGGGTGAGGGGTCTGTTGCATGTGGGCTCAGGGGCAGAGGGGGTGCTGGGTTTACAACTTCAGCAGGGGGCCTTTCCTCGGAGCCCCAGGTCTGGGGTAGGGCTTCTCCACCCCGCCTGAACACTAGAACAGCCAAGGTGCTGTACAGGACCCCGTTCCAGACCGGCTAAATCAGGACCACCGAGGGGGACACCTACCCGTGGATGTTTTCAAAGCTCCTCAGGTGACTGTAATGCTGGGCCAAGGCCGAGAACCGCCGCCCAGTGGGACGGGGCCTCGTGGAGTTCAGGTATCTTTGCCAGGCAGAGACAAGCAAGGGTTCTCAGATGTCCTCAGGCATCGGTGCTCCTGGAGGCTCCGCCCTCCGCCAGAGATTCACTGAGAATCTGCATTTCCAGGTCCTCAGCGGACACGGATGCTGGTGGGGGCGGGGGACCCTGGGTGAGGGGCCTTGCGAGTCCCAAGTCCCAGCTTATTCTATACGTTTATTTTCTCTTTTCTCGTGGTTCTTTCCGCTAGCAAGCACACTTGCCAAAGCTCCTGCCAGATTAGAAAACATTCTTCACGGGCGCTGGGACCCTTGGAGGTGGCAGATTGGGACCCTTTCTCCTCCCTTCACGGCTGAGCTTGGAACATGGTCTGACCTCTCGCCTCAGGCCAGGTCTAGGGCGTCCACAACGTTGTCCATGGGGCCCTTCGGGCCGCGCAGGAGAACAGGAGTTGATTTCGGAGCCCGAGTCCCCAGGGAGCGAGGCTGGCATTTGGCTCCGAAGAGGAGGGGGTGACGCGCTGAGGCGGGACCATGGGGGCTGTTGCGCAGGGGCGTCTGCGGCGGGGCGAGGACCACCCAGCTGCGCCTCTGGACTTTGTCATCGACTAGGCGGGCAGCAGCTTCCAGGAAGGGCTTCATGGTATCTTTCAATTCTCCCGTCAACCTGCAATAAGCTTACAATGTAAGTCCTTTTTTGAGAAAACGCCTCTAAAATCTCTCCCTCCTCGGAAGAGAGCTGAATTATCAGAAGACGGCGAGAGAGTGGAGGTCGTGGACGCGGGCGTCCTGGCGACCGCATCGGAACGAGCTACAGCCTCCCCTCCCAGCAGCCCCCTCGTCGTGTGTGAGGTCGGCTGTCATCACAGTGTTTATTTTACCTTCGCAGGAGAATCAGCCCAGCCCACGCGCGTGCACACGTGTGTGTGTGTGTGTGTGTGTGTGTGTGTGTGAAACTGGGAAGCAGGCGTTGACATTCCACAGGAAAGTAAGTCCTCAAAACCGCAGATCACTTCAGGGCACAGCAAAGCGGCCGTCCCTGGGCAGGAGCTTGAAGACCAGGCCTCACGGCGGCGCTGGTAGTGGCCGTGAGCAGATGGGCGCGTGGACGTGGCAGCTCACGTGGTCCGAGCCCGGACCTGCTGGGCCTGGGGTGGCTGCGGCTGCAGGACCTAATCAGGTGCTGATGGCCCCTGGTGACAAGGAGGGGGACACCCCTGCCACACGACGGCAGAAGCACAGGCCAAAGTCACACCCACACCCCAAAAGCCTCTGCACAAGCGTGTGAGTTGGGGAGTGGCCACTCAGACCTACAGATCCAAATGTGGGCTTGACGTAAGACCACCCCCCAGAGCAGTTTTCTGGGAGGATAAGCTTTGAGCTGAGAGCAGGAATCAGGAGGGCGGCAGGGGAGGTGCCGGGGCTGGCTGGCTCACCCGTGCCCTCTGCAGGTGAGGAGGGACGCAGGGGTGTGGACTGGGGGGTGCGTGTGGGCAGGCGACGGGGCAGGGCGGGGAGGGCCTCCCTAAGGACCGTACGGGCCGATTTGGGTGGCCGAGCGATGCCCCCGGCTCCTGCTGGGGACTGAGATGGGGTGCACGTGCACAGGCAAGGCGACCCTCCGCGGCTGCCGCACGCAGAGCCCACGGCGGGGGCCCAGGGTCAGGAAACCAGGGGAGCTGGATGGAGAAAGCCGAGGGTGGGGCCCTGTGAGGTGTGGTCGCCAGCAGGGGCGCTGGGATGACACGGGGTTTCTGTGTGGTCGACTGAGCGGTATCAGCGCTGAAAGAGGGGGTGCGTGAGCAGACAAGCCTGCGGGGCGGAGGGGGCGCAGGGGATGCTGGTTTATCTGGGGGGAGCTGCATCCCCGGGGCGGCCCAGGCATGGGATCCCTCCGGCTGTGGATTCAGGGCCCGGGCCCTCGGGAGAGCGGTCCAGCCGGCTGGAGGGTGTCGGAACCACTCCTCGGCGTCGTGGGAGGGACAGGAGCTGGGGGGGGGGTGGCACCTCCGGGGAGGCCTCTCCATGGGGGGGTTGGGGAAGAAGCTGATGTGGGGTTGGCAGGAGGGCCCTGGGCTGTGGGGTTGCCAGGAGAACCGGCCCCACCGGCCAAAGGCCACTGCACGTCCAAGAGGAGTCAGGCCACCGAGAGGGCATCGCACCTGGTCGGAGCGAGGCTGCGGGCAGTGGGGGGGCAGCTGGGCGTGGACGGGACCACAGGCCGCTGGCGAAGCCGCTGGTGGAGGAGGGAGGCGGGGCTTTGGCTGGAGGACACGGACCCCGCGAGGCATGTTAACAGAGCCGGGTCAGCAGGGAGGGGGCTGTGGACGTGCCCCCGCCTAGGACGGACAGAGGCCCACAGCCTGACAGCGCGCCTGGGTCTCCGCAGTTCAGAGGAAGCTCTTCCCAAAGGCGAGAGGAGGGCATTTATTGGGATGTGGGGGAAATAGGGACGATCACCCTGGGGCCCATCACTGTGCCCCCCGGGGGTCCTGTCACCCGTCAGGTTTCCTGCGGCTTCTCCCGGGCTCTGCTCCCAGTCCTGACGGTGGGAAGGGCTGTGTGTGTGTGTGTGCGTGTGTGTGTGTGTGTGTGTGCGTGTGTGTGTGTGCGTGTGTGTGTCGGTGGGGTCTGAGGGGCTCCATTGCCTTGGCCTCCTCCTCATACGAGGCTGAGGACCCAGAGTCTGAAATCAGCGCCTCGGCTACGTCCAACACGTCACAGCACTTCTGACCGAGACCTGACCATGAGTTCAAAATCATTGAAGCCAAAACACACTCATTACTTATTGGCCTGACCTTGAATTCTATTTTTATCTCTGAAGGAGAAAAACATCATCTGTGCATAAAAATGACCCCATACAGGCTCACACCTACTAAACCTCCTTTCTTTTTTTCAATCTCCACAAAGTTCAGAGACTCGTATAGACGATGTAAAAAGTCCCCCTGAATATAGAGCGTGGTCCCTGAGTTTATACGAAGAGAAACGGTCCCTAGGGAGGGAGTGGGCGTGGCTGCCCCGAGCCGGCCGGAGGAGGGGAAGGAGTGGCAGGTGGACGAGGTGACCTGGCTGCAGTCCTCTGCTCTCTCTGCGACGGGGAGACAGTGAAGAAGGTCTGAGTCGACAGGCAGGAGAGGAGCACCTGGCGACGGCGCAGAGGAGCCAGAGGGTCAGGGGCAGGCGACCGGCTCCTGCTGGGAGGGGAGGCCCTGCAGGAATCAGAGAAGGTGGTGGGGACCAGCTGGAGGCTGGGCTTTGCCAGGTGAGGCCGAGGAAGGACAGGAAGGCTGGTTGCTGAGCGTGTCAGCAAGGGGACCGGACCCATTCCCAGGAAGACAGAGAGGGCCCTAAAATACCTGAGCTACCGAAAGTTCCAAATTTTCCAAAAAACAAATTTTAAGGACCGTCTGAAGAACATCTTCCCTGTGACTCCAGGGGAATGGCTTCTTCTTGGGTGAAGCAGTTTTCCCGTGACTTACATTCAACGACACCTGCCTCGTAAACATGGTGATAGGACTGTCCCAAGTTCATGGGCTACACCAACTCATGGCAGGGGTTTCCACTAATTGGAGTCTTTCTTCAAGTTCTGACAAGAGGTGCATATTTATTGGATATATTCAGGGGGTGTGTGTGTACATGTGTTACTTTAGAGAACGGCTCATTAAGCACATTGACGTTTTCTCTTTTTATTTTTCTCCAAATTGACCTGGACTCCCCAGCACAGCAGTGGCTCTCAGCCCCTGTGCCGAGTGCGCCGCAGCCTGTAATCCAGCGGCTCACCTGTGGAGCAGGGCCCACGTCACCCACGTGACTGACGGGACGGCGACCTTGCCCTGCTCCCCCATGGCACCCCACTCTCAGTGGGGGCTGCAGAGGGGCAGGCGAAGGCTGGCAGATGGGGGGGGCGCAGCAGGGCAGAGGCACGAGGTCTGGATGCAGCTGGAGGACCTACACGGCAGGAGTAGGGGGGCCAGGGCCGGGGGAGGGACGGTGACTGTCCCCGGAGACGCGTTGGAGGGGAGGATGGCAGGGAGGGTCCTGCCTGGGCCGGGGGCCCTGACGCGGCGTGGGGACAGTCCTTGGAGTCGAGGCCCGTGCTGCTGGGGGATGGGCCTCTGTCCACGGGCAGGAGGGGAGGGGCGGGTGCTCAGAGCAGGGGGCGCGTCCAGGGCAGGCGTGGGGCAGGGTCTGACCCTCTGCGTGAAGCCTCAGGACCACTCTCAGAGGGGTCTTCCACATGAGCACCCCTGTCTTCTGAGTGTAGTTAATCGTACTCAGACATACGTCTAAGAACAGAAATTCCGGCTGGAAAGTGGTGACAGACAAGCAAGGTCACAGGATGTCCGGCTGTACAGAAGAGCCGTCAGCAGCCCTGCACCTGTGAGGTCTCGGGGATGGTCAGCTTCTCACGGAGTCCCCGCTGGGGCCTCCCGGCACCTGCCCACGCTGCAGGATTGGGGGTCTTCGCCTGACCTTGGATGGAAGGGGCCGCTTCATGGCCAGGCTCCCACGGACCCCCTGGTGACAGCCCCTCAGGGTCTCTGCCGATAAAAAAACGCTCCTGTCTGGCTGGGCTTCGTTCGGGCTAAGGGTCCCCGATCGCATTACTCTAATTTTTGTGGGAATAATGGCTGGGTGATTTCTCACGGAAGATACTCTAAATTGTTAGAGAAAAACTTCAGTGTTCAGCGAGATCCAGTTGTGCAGGTGGACTTGGTGGGGGTGGATTTGGAGAAATCAAGTTCAATCTGTCGACCTTGGTCAAAGCTGGTGGTGGTTAGAGCCTCCTGGGCCCACGGCGCGGGGTCCCTGTTACTGTTGACCTGTTTGGGGGCCGTTTGGGGTGACTCTTGGCTAGAGCTCCCACCAGACTTTGGGGTTTCCTGCCTCCGGTGAGCCTCTGAGTGTCAGGTGTTTAAATGTAATGACTGAATATTTTGGAGACGCCTACAATATATATATGCCTTATGCCCTGAAAGGACCCAAATTTAAATTTAGAATGTTAGATTTTTTAAAACAAAACATGATTCTATAAGAAAGCAAGCAGAAATAGGTATGCACGAGCAGGAACGGTGGCGCACGAGGCCCCCGCATCACCTGGGGGGCTTTGATCTGAGCACTGTTGCTGTTTCTGGGGGGCGGCGGGGCTCAGCCCGCCACCGGCACCCCGTCTGAGTCAGCATCTAGCCCAGCCCCCGCCCCTGCAGAGAGGGGCTCAGCGCCCTCCCCTCCCTGAGCCTGAGCCTGAGCCCCCTGCTCCGCCACCCTGTGTGCCGCCCACGCTCTCTCCACGGCCCTGCCCGACCGCCGCCTGCAGCTCACAAAACACAGAGGCACCAGAAACTCACGATATTCGCTGCTCTGCCTCAGCCCTTCGACTCCCCGTTCCACCCAATTTCCGTTAAGAATCCAACAGGACAGGCCACCTCCTCTCTCCACCAGGAGGCTAGATGCTGGCAGCTGGTGGCCTCAGGCACGAAAGGCCGTGGGTGTGGAGGCAGGAGTCTGTCCACTGAAGACAGGTCTGTGACAGTGTCTTCCACTGGCATCCCCGTCACTGTGAGAGGAACCCCTGGTCACCAGCTGTGTGGTTGGACCAACCTGGCCCACAGCTGGGGGAGCGGGGAGCGGGGGGACCAGGCTTCCCAGAGCATCAGGACCAGCTTTTGCCTTGAGTCTACACTCAGCCAGTAGTGGGACCAAGGGGCCGCTCTGCAAGGTGTGGTGTGCAGAGGCCCGTGGAAAGAAGCAGTTTCCTTGGAAACTGGGTAGGGCAGTGAGCCTGAGGAAGCGCCAGCATTCCCTGAGCTGGGGACAGAGGAGAGAGTTGGGGACACCAGTCAGAGACATCTTGTTGACCATGCAAAGACCTAAGGAACATCACTCCCCTTTTGTTCAGATTCAAAATAGGGATGAATGCGGCTATTCTGACCTCTAATTGGAGGGACCACAGGGGAAACACGTTTAGTCATTTGAAAGGAAGCTGCTAATATGTTTGCTTGTTCCTGATCAATCCAGATAGTCTCTACTCAAGCGAAGGAAGACTTTGCACAAAGGAAGACGAGTTGCTGGAGATAATTCCAGAGACTTACTTCTGTTGGTCACATTGTGTGCCCCCTGCTGTGCAAAACCCGTGTCCATGCTTTATCCATTCAAACCCCACAACCCTGACAAAATAGGGGCTATTAGTGATTATCCCAGAGCACTGAACACATCAGGCCACTGCCCCGGGAGAAACATCCTGCCGTCCCAAGCTCAGCTCGCATGCTGGCTGACCTGGCTCATTCTAACAGCCCCTGGAAGGCTGCCCCACCCTCTGCTGTGCTTGTCTTTTAATACAACCGTCTCCAGTCTACACGCTCCTTCGTGGGCGATGCTTCCTTCCTGCCAGAGTCCTTGAGTCCACGAGGGTCTTGCCCCCTCAGGGAGTCCCCAGCCCGTCACCCCTCTTCCAGTGCTTACTGTCTGGCGAGCTTGTCTGTGGGGGCTCTGTTTTCCCAGACAAGCTGAAGGGTGGATCCGCCTTCGTATCATAAGGACACATGTCCGGGCACAGGTGTAGAGACACTCAGTCTGCTTTGTCTGCAGAGAGGGAAAAATACCCTCTGCTCTACTGAATTTATGGTGTAGGTATGTAGTCTTGGCTGGTCCTCAGTCCACGGCAGCAGTAGCCCTGCCACGGCATGAATTGTTGCTGGAACTGCAGTGCTGGCGGAGGTAGATAAAGCCTTGGCCAAACTTCCCTGCCGCTTTGCACTTCACTTCTAGAAAGAACTCCACGTAATGGCCACTTGCAAGAAATGCAGAGCACCTGAGCTTCCGTGGTGGGCTTGGCTCCCAGGCTGGTCCCAACCTCTACAGCATTTGCATTTTTTTGGCCAATATTTTTTCACTTTTTTTTTGCCAATGAAATAACGTTTAAAACACTTGTACTCTTGACGTTCATGAAAAATAAAATACAACACTTTGAAGTAACGTAACTGCATTTCATTTCTCTGATTACTTGTTCAACTTACATGTCAAAATTGATCGATATAGCATTAGCATATTCATAGGTACACATTTCCCCACCTCCATTTCTAAGGTAAAGGCAAGACAGGGCAGGGGAAACAGCACCGGGCAGGTTGATTTAAATAATGTTGGCAGGGATTGGGCTTTAGGGGTGGTCTCTAGTCGTCTGGGTGATTTAGGGCAGGGAAAATATTGGCTTGGTGTATGAGAATCTAAGGATATAGGTGGGATTTGGAGTCAGGATTGGTTAGTTTGCATATGAAGGGCAGGTTCACCAGCGAGTGGTTTATTCTCCTAGGAATTAGCCAGCCCTGGGAGGTGCAGACTCTCCCCAGAGTTAAAGGGTTGAAGGGATATAGGTTGGGGATATAGGGGTTGAGGGGATAGGGTTGAGGGGTGGGGTTGAGGGGATGGGGTGGAGGGGATGTGGGTGGGAATCTCCAGGTTCACTGCATTGGGGTTAGCCCTTCCAAGTTCACAGCATAGACACCATAACCACTTCCCCTTTCTCCTTTGGAGTTTGGGGAGCACCCAGTAGCCCAGAACTGGTTTTCCAGTTTTAGATCTGCGTAGCTTATAGTGTTATGAGAACTCTCAGGTACATGGGGAAAGAGGAAGATCTGATGTTTTAAAAAATTCTGGAAAACCTTCAGAAATATTCTGTATAAAGGGTCGGGTATTTTTTTCCCATAATGAGAAAACCGTAGATGTTGGGGTCAGGGCAAACACATCAGCAAAGGAGAAGAATGCTGTGTCCCCTGTACGCTCCTCAGAGTGGGTTGTGTCCCCTGTACGCTCCTAAGAGTGGGCTGTGTCCCCTGTGCGCTCCTAAGAGTGGGCGGTGTCCCCTGTGCGCTCCTAAGAGTGGGTAGGGTTCACATCTGACTGTAGCCTGGGTGGAGTCACAGGCCTCTCAGCGGGATCACGGCGGGATGGTCAGGTGCCTGTATGTCTCCATCCTCAGGGCTCCTCCCGGACAATCTGTGCAAGGTAAGAGACACGTCCTGGTCAAGCTGGATGATGCCCTTCACCCCTGGAGCTGGCGCTACACTTGCAAACCTGTTCAGTCTGAGAAGCAGCTGACAGGTCCCGGGCCTGGGGCAGGGAGCCAGGTCCTCACAGGCCTTGCTGTTGACAGCAGGTCGAGGACTTAGCTCACTTGTTCTGGAGATCATTTCTCTTCCTGAATGTTGGATGTGCCTGTGTATGACAGATGTGATCTGGACGTCAGGAAAGGACCCGGGCCTCAGTGTGGTGGCACTCAGGACAAAGCGCCCAGGCTGACCCCCGAGCTCCACCCCCCATAGGGGCACCAAAGCTTGCACCTGGGGCCTCAGATGAAGCAGGGCTGTCTCAGCATAGTTCACGCTCCTCCAGCAAGGGACACGGAACACAGGTCAAGTTCAAGGTCTGTGTAAGCCTGCAGCATCCCACCTTTCCCTGGTGAGAAGGTGCCGAGGCTCGGAGCTCTATGAAGGGCAGGGCGATCCTGTCTGGAGCAAGGTGCTTCCTTACCCAATGTGTCACTTAAAAGAAAATAAGTCAAGCGCTCTGTGGGTGGAGGTGAGACCCCTCATTCCCGCCTATAACCGCTAATGCATCCTCTGAGTTAACGTTTTGAGGAGACCCCTGCTTCAGGGCGACTTTCTCCCACATGGCAAGTTGCATGGATACAGTGCTTTCCGTGAGGTTCCTGCAGGCACAGAGGGCCTTACAGGATGCAGCTCGCTCCAGACCACCGAGCGCTAATGTCGGCCAGTAGCTCTGGTTAAACACAGTCATGGGAAAACCTGCTCACCAGCAGTCTTCACGCGGCCCTCCTTCTTGGCCAGGGGTGCCCTCCCCTTGCCTGCTCTCCTCTGTCCACCCTCTGGGCTGTGCCAAGGGCTCCTGGTCACTGAGCGAGGGGGTGGGGCTGGCTGAGCCCGCCAAAGGCTTGGTATTTAAAGGCTGCACTGCCCGTGGTGAACTCCCTTCTTCATCCTGAGCCCTGCTACGTGGATTTCCAGACAGACCCGAAGCAGCCACAGAACCGAGTTTCCCCCGACCTGCCGGCTTGCTGTCTGAGCCTGCAGAGCCCTCCCAGCTCCAGGCCTAGGCTCAGCTGGGTCATCCCCCAGGGCCAGAACCACAGCTGCCCACAGCTGCCCACACCTGCACAAGGTGAGTGAAGGATGCACTGGCGTCCCCTAGGCAGGTGAGGCAGGGGACGGCGTGAACAACCGACGCACTCAGGTAGGTAAAGACAGGAGATGTGCGAGGGCAGGTGCACAGCTGCTGGCACCGTGCCCTGGACTGAGGGTCGGAAGGGCCTCCGAGCCCCCGTAGTTGCCTGGAGGGCTCACCGAGGGAGCCTGCTCAGATGCAGATTCTGCCTCACTAGTTCCGCGGTGGAGCCCGAGAGCCTGCGTTCCTGACGACATCTACCTGGTCATACTGGTGCTGCTGGCCTGTGAGCCACACCTGAGCTGTGCAGTGAGGGAGCCATTAGCTACCTGTAGCCATTTCAATTTAAATAAATTAAAATAACAACTTGGTTCCTCTGGGTCCTGGCCACGTGGCCACCCTGACTGGAACTGCCACACTGGACGGTGCAGGGGCCTTTCCATCTTTGGGGACCTTCTCCTGCAGAGGGCTGGGCAGGTCCTGGGCTCAGTGAGAGGTTACAGAGATGACAGGTAGAGTTGCCTGTCAACGGCAAGGCCATTCATTGTGTAATTCAATTATCCGAAGGGTGTCTGGACGGAGCTTGATTAAGAGTCAGACCAGGAGCTATAGGAGAAAATTAAAACAGCTGTTCATTTAATTGGAGTCCATATTCCTAGAGAGCTGATTGTAAGTTGCGAATCCTAATTGATCTCATTTCTCACATTTTTCACATGAGTAGACTGACTACAATTTAACAGCGACTGGGAGGTGGTGCTGTTCCTGGTCAATGCCAGTAAGATCCTGTGCTTCCAGTTTGGAGCCGGCAGGGACATTTGTTGGCTGTCCAGGTCCAGGCAGCGCTTCATCTAAAGCCCTGTTCACATGCGCCCTTCTCCCCACTCCCTGCCATCACCCTGCTCCAAGCCCGACTCTCTTGAGCTGCTGCAAAGCTTTGTGGCTGATAAATCTGTCCCCAGCTTCTCTCTTCTCAAATCCATCCTCCCTGTATCTGCTCAAAAATCAATAAGATTTTCATCAAACTAACCTTAAAAAAGTACATTATGGCCAATGTGATAAGGCAGGAAACAGAAAAATGAGTCATATTGGACAGGAGAAAACCAACATATCTGCAAGCAATATGATTGAACACTGAGACAAACTTGCGAGGAATTAGTGACAATCTATTAAAGCCACACACACACAGATACACACACACACAAGTTCAGCAAGTTGGCCAGATTGTTCTGAATAAATATGATTTCCCTATACTTGCAATAGGGATATATATATATATATATATATATAATAGGACAGAGAACTAATCACAATGACTGCCCGGGGTCCAGGGAGGCAGGAGCCACCTTGGAGCGGGGAGAGCGGCCTCTCCAGCCTTGGCAGGACTGTGTGCGCGGCGGGGCGTCTCCACCTCCATGTAGTGTAACTCACTTGTCCTCAAATCCTTGTCTTGGGACCTGCTTCTGGGGTGACCCGACCCAAGATGAACACTCCTCGACCCCCTTCAGGTTCCAAGCCCCGCCCAGCAGGGCAGGCCAGCCGGACGGCCTCAGCACAGACACCCGCCCGTCAGTTATCCCCGCCTGTCCCCACGTGGTCTGCACCCTCTCACAGGGGACCAGTGAGAGCGTCAAGGTGAGTCAGGTCACACAGGGATGAATGGGGCGGGGGGTGCCTGGACCCAACCGACGTCTGCCTCACACCCCCCCAGGCCGAGATACGGGACCCTGAGGTCAGCAGACAGGAGCCCTCAGAGCTGGGGATGGTCGGAGACCTGGTTCTGTCGCCTGCTATTACTGACGGGGCGCGTCGTCCCCGGGAAGGATGAAAGACCGGACACGGCAGCCCTTGGTGCCTGACTTTGACTTGTCTCCGACTTCTTGGTGTTTCTTGGGCAGGATGAGATCAGGGCAGTGCCCTGGGTGGGCAGTGTGATTAGACCAGGAGCCCAGCACGCAGGTAGGGGGGCCTCCAGGGCCCAGTGTTTTGGGAGAGCACAGGGCGTTTTCCTTCTGCTTTTTCAAGGTCTCCTCACTCAGGCCTGGAATCAGACCCTTCCCTGCTGGGAAACGGCCCTGAGGCATTAGGACAAGAGTGAGCCCGCTGGGGTTCAGGGCCCCTGGGCGCCCCGGGTCTCGGTGTGAACCTCTCAGCCAAGAGTGGGGAGTAGGCCCAGAGGCAGGAGACACGGCCCCTCCTCCCACATTCCAACTCGGAAAAGTGAAACGACGCACGCATGTCCTATGGAAACACACGTCGCCACTGCCCAAGCCAGCAAAGGGCCTCGTTTCCAAAAGGAGGACGCAGAGGAGGGACAAACACAGGTGCTTGGAGGGGCCTGACACCTGCCCCCGGCGCTCCGATCCACACGCGTTTCTGGGAGGTAACACACGTTTTGCATTTACATTTTAGATGACCACATCATGCAGGTTTTACTTTAGAGAGGAGACACTGAGAGCAGACCCCTTCTAAACAGAACCGGCTGCTTCACCTCATCCGGCTCCGGTCCGGGTGCAGCCACCTGTGCTTTCTTTCTGACTCTGGGAGCAAAAGCTAGAAAATTAAGGAATCGTGCGGCTAACTGCTTTACCCTTCTGAAGCTGTGTATGCTGTGGACCAATCCTTCGTGTCCTCCAAACCCGCCAGTGTCATTATAAATGGCCTATTCTCCCGTGTTACAATTCACATCCTCCTTCTCACACGGTCACTGGGAGCCCAGAGGGACATCCAGCGACCGAGGAGCGACAGCCCGGTGGCGGGGTCTCCAGCAGCGGTGCTGGCTTTTGCTCTCCGTGGCCTGTGGCTGCTGCCGGAGAGTCCTTGAATCAACGAATGAGCTAAACGATTCTTGAAAGTTGGTTATTGCATTTTAATGACTTCATATCTGTGTTTTGCAGCGGAGTCTACAGACCAGGGCTGGCTGAGACCCGGAGCCTCAGCTGAACTGAACAGATACCAGACCAGAGCGGACGGTGGCCTCCGCTGGGTGGGGAGCTGCGTACACACTCAGGAGCCCGGGACCACCAGGGCCCCCCAGAGCCAGGGTCCAAGCCAGCGAATGAGGAGATACCGGTACATTTCACAGTCAGGGAATTCTTACGAGGATAAACCATCACCGCATGGACCGTCCAGCCTAGCAGCGCCCTCCCGGCTGCCCCCCACCCCCTCCCCACCCCCTCCCCACCCCCAAGTCTTTAAAATCTGTGGTCTTTTATCCTCATGGGCCTCCTTAATACTCCCACCTCCGGGCTAGCGGGCAGGTTTTGTGGGGTCTACGAGGCTACTGTTACCTCACAGGCACACTTCCCTAAAAGCACTCACAACACGCATCGCTTCAAATAGCAGCAAGAGCTTATTTTTAAAAAGTGGGCGTAAGGGGATGATTCTCAGTAGTCTCCATGCCTTGGGAGACTTGTGGAGTGTCCCTCCACCCTTCGCCTCCTCCCTCCCCATCACGGCTACGACAGCCCCGCCCCCCGCCCCTCCCAGCCCTGAAATGCAGAAGGTGAACCAACTTCCGCAAGAGCCTGCACAGTCAGGACCTGGAACACTGGGCTTCCCGATCTTTATTCCGTGACTGTAATCACAGGCAGTGCCACGTTTGCCTTTTTTTCAGGAGAAGGATTTTTTAAAAACGCTGCAATACCTGCAGTCACTTTTATCAGAAATCATAAAAACGATTTGGAATATGTGTACTGACACGTCAGTGAGTATCTGAAAAAGCCCGTGCACACCGGACAATGGGTGACTTCGGTGTCTGCTGTCCCTGAAGCCTGAGCAGGGACAATCCCACGCCTGGCTGGTGGCCGTCTTGCCGTGTGGGCCGGGGACCCAGCTCCTTCCAGGGCCTGGGGCTCCGTGGGGACCTGGCTCCCCCGTGCCTGCCCCTCCTTCCCAACTCCCACCTGCCAGGTGGGGACATGGAGGCAAGCGGCTGGTCCCTCTCGATGCTGTCCTATCGCCTGGATTTATTGTGTGAAATAATGGCTTTTGGGCCCATTTTGAAATGTCAAGGAATGAGAAAAGCCTTGAATATTTATAGATGTTGGGACCCACTTATGGGATATCTTAAAGAGGAAAGTGTAAAATGCAGAGGAGTGGAGGGAGCCTGCCTGTGCTTCTTTAAAGAGACGACGTGCCTGCAGCGGGCGCCGTGGGCTGTGCGCCTTCCCAGGGGACGCTCCCTGGGCGTCTGCTGAGGGCTGCCCGGGAGCTGCAGCCCGGCCCCTGAGCCACAGGCTTGCACCGTGCATGACGTGAAGTTCGTTTCGTCTCTCCCTCTGTCTCTCTTTCTCTCACCTTGTTTTGAACTATTGATATTTGGAAGGAGTACCTTATTTGAGAAGCTAGACCAGCTCCTGACCTGGAGGTTCCGTCTGATTAGCCGGGAAGACCCCCCCCCAACCCCCGCTGAGGCACAGACCACCTCCCAGGCGGCTCGGAGAGATGGACTCAAAGGCCAGCAGATGGCCTGAGACATTTGGAAACCATTTCTCAGAATACGCAGCACAGCTCTTAGAGCTGTCGTACCATTTTGTCCTGAATAATTGCTGGTGAGAAAGGCTGGGCCAGATGGGGCTCAGAGCTGCGAGAGCGAGGGGACGCCCGGGTGGGAGGAAGGGGGAAAGAGGCAGTGTGCTCGGTGGGGCCTCACCCCAGGTGCTCTTCCCAGGCTCTGAGGTCCCTCCGGTAATCTGTGGGGAGGCGGCCTGGGGCAGCGGGTTGGCACTCACAGCCAGTGGCCGGTGTGGGGGAGCCGGGACCCAGCCCAGCCCGTCCCTGGTGGAGATGCTCGGGTGGGCTTGGGGGGCTTGACAACTCCTCCTGGTGTCCAGTCTCTTGGGCAGTGGTGGAATCACATCCCCTGCCCCTGAAAATATTAGCTGGGGCCTCGAGACTTGTTTGGATGGTGGAATATGTGAGAAGTGGCTCTGCATCTGGGCTGAAGCTTTAAGGAGTGATGGTGTGATTCTCCTCGTCCTGGGACGGGATTTGGGGACAGAGCCTTCCTCAGGGTTGGCCCAAGGGGGGCTAGCACGTAGCAGAGCCCCAGCTAGTTAGCAACGTACAGTTATGTGACTGGGAAGTACAGCTGTCTTCATTTCAGGCGCGAGGACTTGGGGCCTGTTTGTTAATGCAGCCTCCCAGTTTTTCCTGACTGATACATCTAAGCTTCATCCCACGGTCTCCGTCTGCTTGGACGGCCACAACATACCACAGACGGGGGATGAAACAACAGAAAGTAATGTGCTCACACTTCTAGAGGCTGGGAAGGCCAAGGTCAAGGTTCCAGCCAGTTCAGTGTCTGGTGAGAGCTCTGTCCCTGGCTTGCAGATGGCTGCCTTGCTGTGTCCTCACATGGCCTTTCCTCATAGAAAGCAGCTTTCTGGAGTCTCTTCTTATCAGGACAGTAATCTTGTAAGATCAGAGCCCCACCCTTATGACCCCATTTAACCTTAATTACTTCCTTAGAGGCCCATCTCCAAATACACGGGGGAGGCTGAGGCTTCAACATGTGGATCTTGGGGGGGGGGGGGCCTGTTGGGGGAGGGACACACAACAGCACTAATTGGAAACTTACTTATGAACCATAAACCGGCCTAGAGACCACCGAGCTCAACTCACCCCCTTGTTCTACAGTTGAAAAGGCAGAAATGTCATCGTTGTGACCAATGTGCTCTTCTGTGACAGGAGGTGCAATGATGGGACCTGCATCCTTTGCAGGGGTCCAGTTTTGGGGACCTCAGTGTGGCCAGCCCTTCCCCCCCCACCCCCCGTGCACGGGCTCCTCTGCTCCCTTCCGCCTCGGCCTCCTCGCCTCCTTCTGAGTCTGCAGCTTGATTCAGCCACGCCTGTGCGTCGAGCACAGCGCTCGGGGCTGGCTGCACACGGAGGCCGGGGTGCCGGGCAGCTGGCGGGGGAAACACCGGAGACGTCCGCGTGAGCCCGAGCGGGCTCCCAAGTGCCCCCTCCCCGGGCCTCACGAGGGCGTCTTCCTGCCTCACCTTTTCGTTCACTCTCACCAAAACTCACTTTTTTCACAATTCAGATCTGTCCTTTGTCTACAACATAAAGGCCCCCTCTTGGCTCAGGGGGAGCCACGTGTGCTCACAGTGTTCCCGGCCGCTCGGTGGATACGGCTCTCCGCCGCCTGGGCGGCACCTGTAGAAATGCAGGCTGCTGGTGACGGGCCCGGGCGCGCAGGCTCTGAGGCAGGGCCGAGGGGGCGGGCTGGGGGCTCCTGTGCCAGCGGCTCTCCTGGAACCACGGTGGCAGCAGGAGCTTTCGGGCCACTGTCGTCAGATGGCCTCGTGATTCAAATTCTTTCTCTGGGTGGGAAGAGGTGCTCCCGGTGACAGCTTCGTGCGTCGGGGTCTTTCTGGGAAGCATCCCCGCCCCCCGACAGGAGAGAGAAATCCAGTGCAGACCGGCAGCAGGGGCTGGGGGCCCTCGGGCCTGGGGCGCAGGTGCTGGAGGAGGGCCGGGCGCTGCACACAGACCCCTGCAGCTGGCGGTTTGGACAGCGAGCGAGAGCGTTCCACGGCCGCCGGCGAGCAGACCTGGAGGCCGCTAGCAGCTGATGGGGCAGGACCCCGCTCACAGCAGGGCTGCGGGTTCCTTCTTCCCCCTGCGGAGCAGACTCAGCCAGCGGCCCCGCGCTACTGCCGGGCTGGGAGGAAGCGGTGGGGGTGGGGGGGGGGAGGGGGGAGGCAGAGGGCCGGGCTTCTGGAAGAGCCGGCTGCCCTTCAGGGGCCGCAGCATCTGCCGGCCGCCCTCCAGCAGGATGCCCTGAGGAAGCTGATGGAGGAAATCCCAGCCGTGCCCGGGTCCAGGCGAGCTGAGTCAGGGGAGGAGGGCCCGCAGCCCCTCCCCAGAGCACAGCATCCTCCCACCACCCAGCTTCTTAGAGACCAGAGAAAAGTGGGGGTCTGGAGCTCTGGTAGCGGTACTCAGCTCTGGCCATGTCCATCAGACCTTCCTCCCTATCAGTGGACAAGAACTGGCAGGAGAGGTCAGTGGGGCAAGGACGTGCGTGTGTGTGTGTGCGCACGCGCGTGTGTGCGTGTGTGTGTGCGTGCGCGTGTGCCTGTGTGTGTGTGTGCAGTGGGAACAGCAGAGGGTGGGGGTGGCCTGAGCTGGAACACGAGACCACACGCTTCCCTCTGCCTTCGACGAGGACGGGCACCCCCACCTGCAGGGCCAGCACCAGCCCCCAGCAAACGGGGTTGGGGGGCCTTCCCCGAGCCCTCCTTCCCCGCTGGGCTCAGTGACCCTCCCCCCCCCCCGAGGCCAGGAGACCTGAAAGGCCCGTGTAGGAGGTGAGCACCTGGAGGGAGGAGGGGCGGGCAGGCGGCTCCAGCGTCCTGTGTCTTCCGAGGGTTTTCTTCTCTACTGAGATGATTTTGTGGGCTTTTTTGTCTGCTGCCTTAGTGCGGTACATTGATTGGTTTTCAAATATTAACCTGATCTCTCATTCCTGAGATGAACCCTACTTGGCTATGATGTATAATTCTTTTTATGTATTTCTGGAATTGGTTTACTAAAATTTTAAGGATTTTTGCCTCTCTGTTCACGAAGGTATACTGGGGGAGGTTTTCTTTTCTTGTCAGGTCTGTGCCTGGTTTTGATGTCAGGGTAATTTTAACCTCTCACAATGGATGGGATATGTTTTCTCCTCCTCTAGTTTTCAGGAGATTTTTGTAGAAGGCTATCTCTCCCCTCGCTTATGGGTAGAATTCACCAGTGAAGCCATCTGGGCCTGGAGTTTTCTCTGTGGGAAGAATTCAAACAAAGAATTCAATTTAAAAATAGATTCAGGGTTACTTAGGTTACCCATTTATTCTTGAATGAGCTTTGGTAGTTGGTGCCTTTTCAAAATTGTGTCCATTTTGGCCAAGTTATTGAATATATTAGCCTACAATTGTCCGTAATGCTGCTATTTTTAATGTCTGAGGGCCTGTAGTGATGTTATTTCATTCCTGATATTAAAAATTTGTATTTTATTGCTTTTGTACTTGATTAGTCTAGCTTCAGACTTATTAATTTAATTAATCTTTTCAAAGAACCAGCTTTGGTTTCATAGATTGCTGTCTGTTGTTTCTCTGTTTACTATTTTCCCTTAGATTTTTCTTTGATCTCGAGTTTGTTTGGGAGCACGTGCTTTAATTTCTTAATATTTGGGGAAATAACCCAGGTATATGTCTGTTATTGATCTCCAGTTTAACTTGATTGTAATCAGAGAGCACAGCACACTTCGTATGGCTGTGATTATGTTATACCATGGTATGAATTTCCTTATGCATATTCTGCCTGGGGTTTGTTCAGATTCTTATATTTGTGAGTTTGTAATTTTTATTTAATTCGGAAAAATTTTGGCCATTATTTCTTCAAATACATTTTTTTTGTTCTCCCCTTCCCATCTTTCTGGGTCTTCAAGTGTTGGATTCTGCTGTATCCCTTTAAAGAGTGTTGGGCCTCGCCCCGGACGGCAGTCATTCGTCAAGCAGTTTGGCCCTTTCGAGGCTTATTTGTGAGCTTCTCTAGTGTAGCCCTTACTCTAGGACTAGCTTAGCCCCCTACTAAGGTACAGCCTTTTGTAGGACTCTACCCGGTACCCCGCGTGCCCCAAGGTCTTCCCATCACTTCCGCGGGAACACAGCTCTTGCCTTCCCTGACCTGCTCTTTCCCTGTGCTTCCTTCCCTGGCCTTGAGGGCCTCCCCCCACACGTGTGCCGTCTGTGGCCCAGCCGAGGACTCGAGGGTGCCCTGCCCTCTGCTCTCTCTCTGCACGGGACCCTCCTCTCTGGGCTCTGTCCTGCGCAGTGCAGCTGCCTCGACCTCTTCCAGAGGGAAGTGTGACTCTGTGCAAGGCCTCTCCTGCTCTGCTTCCCCGGAGCTGCCTCCAGGCTCTAAGCTGGGAAGTCATAGGGCTCACCTCTGGATTCTCTCTCTCCAGCGTCACAGTTATCTGCTACTTATTGTCCATATTTGAAAGCAGAATTTCATATATTTGCGGCGGGGGGGGAGGGGGGTTTCTACTTGTTTTTACAAGGACTTCCATTCTCATGGCAGTTAATCCTTCCGGGGTGTGGAAGAAGCCAGGTGGGTATAGATTTGTGTTATTTAGTTTATCCTTAAATGTAACTTTCTTTCCAGGGCTGTCTGATTGGTCCATTTGCTCTTCTTAAAGAACAAAGTTTGCAACCTCCAAGGGAACTGCCTCCTCCTGCAGCTCCCCAGCTCCCGGTGTATTCTCAGCACTGACCCAGGGGCCTGGGATTCATCTTTCTGCTTCTCTTGTTGGACAGTGAAGCTCCTGGAGGATGGAGCCAGGACTTTCCATCCTTGGACCACGTTGGCTGGAAAGTACCTGGCAGGTGTGTGAGTGCAGAGACCGTGGGAGACTTATGGGCTCCTGTTGATGTAAACCTGGCCTGAGGCAGAAGGGATTCTCCTGTTTTCACACAAAGCGCCTCCCCTCCCACGTGGGTACTGGCCTTGCTCCCAGCTGCTCTCCAAGCAGCCGAACCCATGCCAGGAACTCTCCACCCCTCTGCCTCTTTCCAGCAAACAAGGCCTCTTGGAGAAGATTAGGTTCACCCCAGGAGCACAGAGGCCTCCCTGGCAGATGCGGCTAGTCTAGTAAGGAAGTCTTTATGTTAAGGCTGGTGCGGGATGCCGTGACCACATAGGAAAGACAGGGCCCAACTCGGCCCCGCGGTCCCGCAGCTGGACGTGCACTGCCCGGTGAGGCGGTGAGAATTGGCCGAGGAAGCTCAGAGGCGCAACCTGGGCCCTGGACCGCAGTGCCTCCTGCAGGCACAGAGCATGGCAGGCGGGTCCTCGGTCCTTGACCGTCTGCCTGGTAAGCTCCTAAGCCCGTTATTCCTCCAAGGTGCTCACTGGTGTGAACCGCAGGTGGAGGCTGCCAGGGGCTCGGGCAGGAGGATGCCAATCACCAAGGCTGCCAGAAGGCGTTTCCAGGCTGAGTCCTTAATGTGGGGCTGAAGGAGCAAGCAGCCTCGTGCTTTTTCAAAGTCAAGCAGCGAAACGCCCAGGGTTAGCTTTGGAGCTGATGAAACGGCGGCATTGCTGTGTACCACGCCGTAAGGGAGCGGGTCTGCCGACCCGGGGCTGTGTTTGCGAAGCTGGCGGCTAACACGGGTGTGGGCGTGATCTGGGAAGCCTGCCGCATCGCACCAGGCAGTCCTCATCCTCACCGGGGTCGGGTCATTCGCTGCAGGCAGACAGGGACCCTGTGCGATCTGTTGGCTCTCTCCCTGGTAATGAGGGAGTGCCAGAGGCCCAAAGAGGGAACATGATTTGCTCAAGGCCCACAGTCTTCAGGAGAGACATTGAATTCACAGCCCGGCTCCGGGTTCTCGGGTGAAGGAAATGCAAGAATTTCAAGGAGCTATCGAGGTCTGGCTAGGCAGGCAAAAGCCTCATATTGTGCATGAAAATGAAGATATGGGCTTTCATCCACACATCCACCCATGGGGCCATCTGTCCCATCCATCCATCCATCCATCCATCCATCTGTCCATCTATCTGTCCATCCATCCATCCATCTGAAACTGAGCAGGACCATGTGGGACCACCCTAGGGACAGACACCCACCCCCCTCACCATGTTCCCTGCCTCTTGTTTATAGTAAAGCTTTAGCCTCCTAGGTCTTCCCAGACTTCCAGAGCAAATTTAATCAGAGAAGGGAAAAAAATCAGAAACAAAGGAAAACAGTCAAGCAAGACAAAATAATAATAGTTTAGCCATAAAACAAAGCCAAGGAATTTTAGTCCCTTCTCAAGGGCTATAGATAATATTGTGAACAACATCCTTGAGTTGTTTTGAAGATATTGAACCCCCAGCAGGTGGGAGAAGTTAGCTGCAGGCTGACCACCAGTATGTAGACCCCAGACTGGTTGAAATCAGAGGTTGACGATGTTGACTCCTGATGACCTCACCACCAACCAATCAGAAGAGTGTCCACGAGCTGCTCAGGCACCCATGTGACCCTCTCCTTCACCTTGCCTTTAAAACTCTTCCCTGAAAGCCATCCTGGAGTTTGGGTCTTTTGAATATGAGCTGCCTGTTCTCCTTGCTTGACCCTGTGTTGGGTGCCTTGCAATAAATGCTGTACTTTCCTTCACTGAAACTGGTGGCCATAGATTGGCTGTACTTCATGTGTGTGAGTGGACCCAAGTTTGGTTTGGTAACACATCTATCTGATCACCCATCCATCCATCCATCCATCCACTCACCACGCACCCACGCATCCACCCATCCACCCATCCAACCATCCATCCACCCACCCGCCCACCCATCTACCCACCCATCCATCCATCCTCCCTCACAATACTTGCTGAACACTTGCTATATTCAGGTGCTGCTGCAGAACCAGGTATACATCCAACAGGAAATAAGCCTGGCAGACAAGCTTCCTGCTCTCCCAAGCTTCTAGTGAATTGTATCTTTTTATAGGAAAACCAAATAAAACAATGACAATACCACCACCGCTTTTATGGCTGAATGAGTTTTCCCCCCAAATTCATATGATGAAGCCTTAATCCTCAATGTAATGGTGTTTGGAGGTGGGGCCTTTCAAGGTCATTAGGGTAGATTGAGGTCATGAGGGTGGGGTTTTCATGATAAGATTAGCGCCCTTATAAGAAGAGGCATAAAAGAGATGACTTTCTCTCTGTCATGTGAGGACCTAGCAAGAAGGGGTCCCCTGCACACCACAAAGAGAGCTCCCACCAGGACTGGCCACACTGGCCCTGGTCTCAGGCTTCCAGTCTCCAGAACTGTGAGAAAATGAACTCAGAATTTACTGTTTAAAGCCACCGGTCCCTGGTCTAGGGTGTTTTGTGACAGCAGTCTGAGTTGAGTAAGAGAACCACCAACAGCACCTAGGACACTGGAACACTGGTCGGCCAGGAAAAGCCTTTGTTCACATGCACGGATATGCGTCTAGGTTTTAAATCAGATTTCAGAAAGCATCAAAGAGATAAACCCACAGCTTTTATCTGGCTAACAAGCTATTTTAAAAGTAATTTGCTTACACAAAGGCTCTGTCCATGTCTTTCCCAGGATAGCCAGGCACTTCGATGGCCCCCAGTGTCTGTGGGCATGGATCCTGCTATGAAGGGCCCTGGCTTCACTTCAAATCCTGTCTGACTTTCATTCATCTTTTTTTTTTTTTCCCCCCGCAAATCTTTTTTTTTTTTTTCTGTCGCGCCATGTGGCTGGCGGGATTTTAGTTCCCTGACCAGGGACTGAACCTGGAGTCCCAGCAGTGAAAGCACTAACCCCTGGGCAATCAAGGAATTCCTTTTTTTAATTGCTTTGGCAGTTCATCTTTGACTTAGTGCATGTTTTCTTGTTGAATGGCTTCATAGAGGAGTGGTTTATAAATGAGGAGAAAAGGACTGAGTTTCGACACCACTTTGGTCTTTTGCCGAAAGCCTTACTTTTGGTTTCAAGGTGTGTAGGATTCGCTGGCAAAATAACCACTCTACATCAGCTAAGCAAGCATGGAGAGAGAATTTATTAAGTTAACAAAGATCACAGTATACTAATTAAGAGAATAATTAGCTCAGAAAGAATGGTAAAGACAGAGGTTCGTACATCACCGAACGGGGAAGCGCCTGCATCCGGATCCAAGCAGCGCTGGGAAGTCTCTGGAAGAGCAGTCTGGAGCCCCAGTTGGGAAGGGTCCCGGGCAGTGCGTCCCCTCCACGGGGGAGGCTTCCGACGGGCGTTCTGGGGCTCCTGCGTACGAGTTCAGGCTGCCATCCACAGTTTGCAGCTCTGGATTTACTCTAACAGTGTTGTTGGTTTCATCATGTGAGTCACAAGATTCTCCAGACCCCAGAGGACTGGCCAGGTCCCCAGGGCTCAAGAAATTCCAAGACCCACTCCCTTTCTTGTCGTAAGCGCTGTCTGACTTGCCAGCAGCACTTGTGAGGTGTGTAAGCAAGCGTGCAGTCCAGGCAGGGTGGCGGGTCGCTCACCGGCCTGCTCTGTCTCTGAGGCCTGAACAAGACTGTATCACGAGCTTCCCCAACGTTTGGTCAGGTGAACTCTGGGGTAAAAGTGATGACCCCCCGGAGTTCCTTGACGCCATGAGGATATCTCCAGGGAAGAGCTTAAGTCTTCTCAGCAGATCTGGGGCCAGGGGCTGGGAGGGACCCTGGAGGTCCTTGGTCCAATATCTCATTGTGGCCACGAGGAAAGCAAGGTTTGGGGAGAGGGAGGGGCTTCCCAAGGGTCTCTGGTGAGTCTCTTCCTGCCCGGAGCCGCACCGGGGGGGACGTGGCTGTAGACTCAGGCCCTTGGTGGGGGAGTGGGTCTGTGGTTTGTGTCTGTCCCTAGATGAGAAGGCTCACGCTCCCCCCAGGGAGAACCAGGGCTGGTAGGTACTTGTCAGCAGCCTCTCTGCTGCAATCTTTTCTGAAGCCCACCCCAGCCCCACCGCTTCCAGGCCCACCTCCGTGACGTGGGGCGGCACCGGGGAAGCAGCCCCCTGGGGGGCTGAGGGTGATGTTCTCTGCAGACTCCGCAGGTGGTGGTGGGCCGATGGGGCCCCCCGGGGAGGAGGGAGAATACCTCTGTTCTACCCTCTTGTCTGAAACCATTGCAAGAGGTCCTATGGGACTCCCTAAGTTTCTTGCATTTCAAGCTCAACATGACAGCCTTCTGTAACATTTCTCTTCCGCTAAGTTCGGTGCTGATGATGTTGAAGCTGGAAACTTGGACGTGCCAGGCTCTGCCGACTGGAACATCTTTCCCTGAAGCTGAGGCTCTGCGAGAAAACGTACTGCCTAGAGGAGGCTGACGTTTGCGGAGAATGAAGTTAGAAAGGTGAGCTGTGAGTCATTTGTACAGACAGGTGGTGGGTGGGTGTGTCTTGTCAGCCCCTCCCCTGGAGCGGGGAGGACCTGTGAGCTTGGTGGGATATCATTCCCACGAGGGACGTTCAGTAAATGGCAAAGGGGGGGGAATTTTCCGATGCGGTTAAGGTCCCCAACCAGATGCCCCTTCCTTCATCAAGAGGGAAGCCTCCTGCACAGCCCTGACCTGACCCGGTGAGGCCTCAGAACTGAGATTTTGGAGCTGGCCTTTGAAAGCCCTGGCAGCCAAGCTGTGAGCTGCCTCTGGAGGGCCCAGAAGGCCAAGACCAAGAGGCGCTCTGAGACGGACACCGTGAGTTCAGCCTGGTGAGGTCCCGGGCAGAGGACCCTGACAACCCACGCCCGAACTCCTGACCCGCGGAAACTGTGTGAAAATACTTTTGCATGTTTTATTGTTATTAACTTTTTGGAATTTTCTGTGTGTAGGAATAGTGCTCCTTTTCACTGCCGAGTGGTGTTTCACGTACATGATTCCACAGTGAGGTTATCTGCTCATCCGCTGAGTGACGTCTGGGCAGAGTCCAGTTTTGACTACAAATAAAGTTTCTGTGAACGTTCATTTTGTGTGAACATAATTTTTTATTTCTCCAGGATAATTGTCCAAGATTGTAATTGCTGGACCATAAGGTAATTGCAGTTTTGTTTCATAAGAAACAGACTACCTGTTTTCTGAGAGGCTCAACCATTTTTACATCCCTACTGGCTACGTATGACTGATCCAGTTTCTCTGCATCTTTTCAGAATTTGGTGGTGTTGCTATATTTATTTTAGCCATCTGACAGGTGAGATCTCATTGTGCTTTTAATTTGCATTTTCTTAATAGCTACTGATACTGGGCATCTTTCCAAGTGCTTATTTGCTCTCATGTGCTGTACCCTCTTCAGTAAAATGACGCTTCATGTCTGTTGACTGTCTCCTAGTTGGATTATTTGTTTTTTAAACTCAACACTGTTGAGTTTTCAGAGCTCTTTGTATATTTTATATACTCGTCGTTTGTTAGATATATGGTTTGCAACTATTTTCTCCCAGTCTTACGTTTGTCTTTTGTCTTCTTAATGGGATCTTTTTCAGGGCAAAAATTTTTAATTTTGATGCAGTCAAATTTATTGATATTTTTTCTTTCATGGATTGTGCCTTTGATGTCAAATCTAACAACTCTTTGCCCAGATCTAGATCCTGAAGAGTTTCCCCTATGTTTATTCTAAAACTTTCATAGGTTTACATTTTACATTTAAATCCATGATCCATTTTAGTTAAATTTTGTATAAGGTATGAGACTTAAGGTTTCCTTTTTACCCCTCAATGGATGTCCAAATATTCTACATCATTTATTGAAAGGCTATCTTTCCTTCATTGAATTGCTTTTGCAATTCTATCAAAACCCAGTTGAACACGTGTTTGTTGGTGCTTTCCTGAATTTTCTCTCGTATTCTATTGATCAGTACCACAAGGTCTTGATTGCTGTAGTTGTATAATGTCTTCAAATGAATTGACTGATTCTTCTTCTGTTTTTTTCCCCCAAATTGTTTTAGCTATTTTAGTTCCTTTGCCTTTTCAGATACATTTTTGAATTAACTTGTTTATATCTACACAAAAATTTTACTGTAATTGTGATGGGAATTATTTGTATATCAGTTTGGGAAGAATGGGCATCTTTACTACGTTGTGTCTTTCAACACATGAACGTGGTATGTTTCTCCTCTTGTTTAGATTGACTTTGATTTTTTTCTTGAGTGTTTTCAGCATGAGTGTGTACATGTTGTGATGGATTTATAGCTAAGGAGATCATTTTTTTTGAGTGATTGTCAATGGTATTTTGTTGTTCATCTCAGTGTCCATTCATGTGACTTGGGATGTCATACATCTCGTTATAGCCAGCGAGGCTTGAGCAGTGGTGGCCTGGGGGCTCAAACCACTGTTTGGTGGAAAGTAAAGTCAGCTACACTTAGCGACTAATCCAGAGGAGACTGAGATGTCCACTTGTCGGCCTCTCCGTGGCTGAGACCCCATGCTTCGCCCCCAGGACCCTTGGACTGACGATCTCCTCAGCGAGCTTTCTTGGAGTCTGTCAGCAGGTCAGGCATGGGTTGAGCATGTGGGGGGTGTGGGTTCACCAAGAGGATGAGGGCAGAGGCCTGTGAGAAGTTGGTTCAGAGCCCCGTGGGGCTCAGGTGACGAGAATACATGGACACCGAGAGGGGAAATTCTGTGAAGACAGGGGCAGGGATGAGAGTGACGTGGTCACAGCCAAGGAACACCAGAGGCCACCAGCAGCTGGAAGAGGGAGTATCCTCCCCTAGACATGTTAGAGGGACTATGACTGCCCACGCCTTGACTTCAGACTTCTGGCCTGCAGAATGTGGGAGAATACATTTCTGTTCTTTTAAGCATCTAGTTTGTAACAATTTGTTACAGCAGCCCCAGGACACTGTCACATGCACCCAGTGCTTGACATTTCCGGCTTGTCTGTCCATCCTCCATGGTCTCCACGGAGAGAGTGAAGGGCTGGTGCGAGCAGGTGGGCGTTTCCCACCCACCCACTGAGGCTCCTGTTGGTTTACTTGCTCTGAGCACTTGCCAACAGCCGGCCAGTGGGCTGCTGGCTGGGCAGGGAGGAGGGGGAGGAGGAGAGGAAAGAAGGAGGAGGAGAAGGAGGAGGGGGAGGAGGAGGAGGAGAGGGAGGAGGGGGAGGGGAAGGGGAGAAGCAACATAAGAACCAAAGGTGGCTGCATCCTTCCTGGCCCCAGCATCTACTTGGGAGGGAGACAGAAGCAGAGGGGCAAAGACGGAAAGAAGGATGCGTCCCCCAGGACTCTCGACAGTGAGGGCCGCGGCCCGAAGTACTCTGGGCTGTTCAGAACCTGCCATCCTGGGCTTTGCTCCAAGGACAGCATGGTGCCCGCTGCCTCCTTCTCCGTGCTGGTCGCTCTGTGTCCTGCTCGGCAGCCCCGCCGCCCCCGCCTCCCTGCTGCACGGCCCCCCCCACCGCCTGGTCTCTCTGCATCTTTCTCTGAAGGCCGATGTCCCTTTATCCATCTTTTGGTGTCATGCACAGTGAACAGCAGTGCTGTTCATGTCTGAAGACTCTTCCCTCTTTTGTGTTTCTTTCAATCCCAAGGGATTCTGGAGGCCTTTTCATCTCCAGTGAAGAAAAAACCCTCAGGAGGAACGACAACACGCCCGCCTGGTGCCTCTCCGCATGAGAGAGTCAGGGCCGCGGCTCTCGTGCTGCTTAGTTACAAGCACCCCCTCCCCGCCCCGCATAACTGAAAATCACTGTCATCTTACAGGTAAAAACATGTAACAGAAACTTAAACATACTTTGCCATCTCCTCATTTCCCGAGGAAACATCTTCTAATTCAGGAGCACGGGAGGAGCTGCTGGCTTAGGTCACAGCTTCCCAGCTTTACAACTTTGCTGGGAAAATGGTCCAGCCCCCAGCCCTGTTTTGAACTTGGCTCTGAAAAATCCCCTGATTTAGGGTGATGCATTGAAATGGGACTCAAGCAGGATTGGAAGTCCACGTTCTCTCTGATCTAAATGAAAGCCCTTCACTCCCCTGATTTCATGGGACTCCTGTTGGCTGGAACATCCTCTGGGCTTCCTCGTGGTCCGAGTCTCATGCAGACGAACACCTTTCCTGCCTCCCTCTTCCTCTTCGAGAGCTTGGGGTGTGTCATCTGAAACAACACTCTTGGCCTTGCGTGGCCCGTGCTCCTTGGATGCTTCCCTGTCCTGGCACCTTTGCATGTGCCGTGAATTTCACCCAGGAAGCTCTTCTGTCCCCCCACATCTGGCCATCTTCTTCCTAACCCTCCAGGCGGGCCTCAGGCATCACCGCAAACACCAGGGAACTTCCCCGCTGCTCCTGTGCCCTCCAGCCTCGTTCGCGCCACATCTGGGGTGCTGGACTCCTCACCCCATGAACTGCCTGGTTCCCACATAGCCCTAGCACGTGGTGAGCAAATAGACGTGGTAACTGAAAGGACCGGGGTGTTCATAAGCGGACACGCGTTTATGATACTGACAGACGTCAGCCCCCAGTTACAGGTCTAGGTCATTTTTTCCCCTTCCAGCAACAAAAATTACAGTATCATTTTGATAAAGTAATCAAGGGCAAAACATAATGTGAGTTTCAGGGACACTTTACAGAAAATTATAGATTAAAAATAGGGAAGTAACTTTTCATAAGAAGCAACAACCATTGGAGAGAAAGCAGTGATCTTAGGAGACTGGAAAGTAATTGAGCCGCAAATCACACCCTCCAGATGGCATGTATATTTAGAGCACTCGGAGCACTAGAAACAGACCCATAAAAAGGGAGGTTTTCTGCGGGAGAAAACGACAAAAGCTACAGAAACACAATTATCCCTGTAAACACGGACGGGGCGGCGGCGGGAACGCCGGGTTCTCTGCTCTGCGAGTGTTCCGAACGTGGGACGAAGCGCCTGGTCTGCAGGCTGGCCTCGCCGTCTGCCCGAGAGCTGACGGTTCACGGGCAGATCTACCCGTTTTTAAATGATGCCTCCTTTCTCAGTCACGGAAGCTAATTCCAGGGAAAGGCCGTCCTGACTGTTGCTAGAAATGGAGAGTCCTTGTCCGGGCCCTGGGCTCTCTTATCCTGGACACGGAGGACACTGGGGTGGGCTGGGGGTGTCCCACAAAGCTGCCATCCTGAGGGGGTGGGCGGCGGTGTTCAGGTCTAAGAGACGGCGGCCTGGGGACCCCCAGGTCCCCCTGCTGATTTTGTGACCTTGATTTAGGTGACCGCCTCGGTTTCCTCCGCGCTAGAGGGTCAGCGATAGCATGGTGAGAGGGAGGAGACGGCCCCGGGGACAGTGCCCGGACGGTTCGCAGACATGAACCCTCCTCCCGTGGCCCCCACCCCCGCCCCACCCTGCCCTCCCCTCCCCCGACCCTGGTCCTCCGCTCCCCCACCTGGGACGGCTGCCCCCTGCAGGCACACCTGTTCCTGACCCCACGCAGGTCTATGGTGGTGCATCCGAGACACCCCATTCCCCTCCAGGACCCGTGCGCTTCTGTCCTGCTGTTGGGGCGTTGGCGGCTGCAGGCACCCAGGTGGGCTGTTTCTGGACAGACCCTCGGCTGGAGGAGGAGGGCCGGTCATCCCGGCGGTGGCCACATCCGAGACTGCCTGGTGGGGGCCAGGGTCCGGTCCCGGGCCTGGACTCCCTGGAAGACTGTCTGATACTCGGCTGGCCCTGCATCTTGTTCTTCACCTGGTGCTGGGGTTCCCCGGAGCTGGGGGCCCAGGTGACCTCCAGCGGAAGCAGCGCTGCGACCCTGACCCGTGACAGGTCTGTGAGGCGTCTCATCCAAGGGGAGCTGTCCCTTCCTCCTCTGCTCCCCTCACCTGCGCCGGCCACTAGGGTGTCATCTCCTCCTGACACCCGGTTTATTAGTGGGGCGTCCCGGCCCCAGAGCCCAGCATGTAGTAGGTTCTCAATAAGTACTGAAGAAATGATAGTCTGTCTTACATTTTACAAATCCTTACAGTTTTGCTTTGTTTCTCCTTGAAGCTACTGTCTGTGCACAATTATTTAGTATCATCTATGAAACCTCGCTTCTGGTCATTTTAGCAGTAAGTGACTTTAGTCATCAAGGTACTCAAGATTCAGTCAGAAAGAGAAAGAGGCTCCGGCCTGGCCCTGGGGCAGGGGGGTCTGCAGCCCTTTAGTCCCCACCTTCGGGGGACACGTGTTCTCTGGAGCTAGGAGCAGGGGGTGAGAATGTTTTGCTCTGATGAGATGAGAAATGGGTACCTGAGACATAACATCACACAGCGAGGACCGAGTCCCTGCAGGACTGCAGGGTGTCAGGCCCAGAGCACCATGAAGGCGGAAAGGTTTCGTGAAAGGAAGCAAGCGGACCTTCATGGGCACTGCTGCAGGCCGAGCCTGTGCTGGACACTCCTGCAGACATCCTTCCAGAATGTTCTCGGGCCTTGGGAGCCAGAGGGCCAGCCTGGAGTAGGTGCAGCCGGCAATGAGGCCTGGTGTGCACGTCCCATGGCTTCCTTTATAGCTTTATATCTTCCTTTACACAGCGTGTTCTTTCCTGCTTTATAGAGGAGTCAAGTAGCACGTCTGCCTGCCCTTGCTCCTGTAACGGTGATTCACAACTGCTTGTAACAAAGTTTCCAAGCTTTTCAGAAAGGCTTGAACTGTGTTGCTCTTTGTTTTCTGAAAGGGACATGGGCCGTCTGGTGGGGCGGCCCTCGGACGGCAGCAGCTGCGCTCGTGGCTCTGGCTCCTCGTACCCACGGGCAGGTCCAGGGCTCTCTGTCCCTGTGCACTTGTTCCCGGCTGGCCAGGCCCCCGCGTGGCCGTTGTGGATGGTTTGGTGGCCGATGTGAGTCAGGCGCTGCCCCGCTTCCCTCCTCCTGGGGCCGGGGCTGGCTCGGGCCCTTGTTCCTGGGGTCCCTGGGGTCCCAGTGGCCCTTGGGGGTCCACAACCTCACCAATGTCATCTTATCCTTCCCATCAATGTCTGGTGTGTGACTGAGAACCATCTCCAAGGAGGGAATAGATTCCAGAGGACACCTGCGGAAGGAAAGCGGCCTCTCCGAGGGAAGAAGGCTTCCTGGTGGCTGCATCATGAATCCCCCAGGTTTGGGCGCCACGTGTCTGGAATCGCGTGGGCCTCACAGGCCTCCTGGGCCCCATTCCTACCACTGGGAGCCCACTCGTAGGGGCGGTACCGAGGGAGCCGTATTTCATGGTTATGTAAAGGAAACATGCAAAAATTACAGAACTTGAAGGATAAAAGTTGACGGTCCAGAATGTTCCAAAACTAAAAGAAAAGATTTCCTTCCACGTGGAAGGAAAAAGTCCTACAAATAAACAGGGGAAAGAACTGGGGAAAGAAATATTCTCTTAGATCTCTTGGAAACGTTTTAAAGCCAAAATAATACTGTATACTACCTTTTATTTAAAAAGTGATCAGTTTTAATGCTAAATTAAATGTCAATTTGCAGGAAAGGTCCTGTAGCGTGAAGACTCCTGCTATTTCAGGATAAACACAAGGTGACAACCGTGCTTTTGTTTTCATTAAGCCGGGCCGGGCAAACGGGCTCCTCCTGCAGGTTTCCGCTTGCAGATGCTCTGGGGGCACAGAAAGTGCGTTCACGGGGAAAGATTGGAATTAAATTGTCTTCATGGGCTGATTCATGCTCTGCATTTTTTAGCACTGGCTCCTTCCCTCTCCGGAGCCTGTTTGGTCCTTCACTTGCTGAGAGTCTCTGAGCAGAGCCAGCAAGGACAGAAGCACCACTCCTGCTCCAGGAGGTGGCCGTGCGGGGAGGGCGGGGGGCCTGGTACACCCACACGTCCTCTAAGACACCCTCAGGCTGACGGGGCGCAGGGGAGCAGACCCTCCAGTAACAGGCCCACCAGCCCGTGCGTGTGCACTGGCCGTGGAGATGGTGATCTTGACCACTGATTACACCCTGAAGCTGTGGCCACGAGAAGGCTGAGGCTTTGCGGTGGCTTCTGAGACTCGGCTTGGTGGATGTGAGCAGCTTTGTTCACTGTCACAGGAGCAAGGACTGAATCGGCTTTAATTACTCTGGGGCTTTCCCAAACCTGGACAAACGTGACGGAGGGAACAGAAAAGACAAAGACAAAGAGAAAAGCACAATGGAAGAGCCATCCGCATCACCTTTTCCTCAGCTTGAGGCCATGTAAAGAGGTGCCCGTGATGGAGAGGACAGGATCCACCAGGCGGCCTGTCACCGTCCCTCCAGCCCTGCACCCAGGGCAGCTTCTGTGTCCTGGGGGCCCACCAGCAGGAAAGTCCACAACATTGGTGGTCCGCTGCTGAGGCTGCAGGACCTAGGTGCCCTCGTGGACGCCCAGAGGTGAGACGAAGGCCCGACGGATGAACAGGAGCACGGCGTGGAGGAGGGGGTGCACCGTGCGGGCCCTGCCTTCCTGTTCAGAGCCCTGGGGGTGGACAGCACTCGCCCTCCCAGCTCACTGGGAGGAGAAGCAGAGGAAGCTGTGCGCCTGGCAGGGGCGGTGATGCTGCAGGGGCGCAGAGAGGGAGCCCAGGCTGCGTGACGGCCCGTGACGGCCCGGGAAGGGCCATCTGCCGGTCCCCAGCCCTCTACCAGCCCCTGTATGGATACGGACCCCCTTTCTTCCACCCCTGCTCAGAACGCAGAGTCCTCCCATGTACAGATCCCAGGGGCTCCTGGAAAGACCAGTGCATTCAAGCAGGCAGAGGACACTGACTGATGCTTCCTGTGTTCCTAGGGTTTCACGCGAGGTCCCCCTTGACTCAGGGACAGAAGGTGATCTAGGTATTTTATCCTCAGCTGCAGATAAGGAAATGGATGCTTTGCCCAAAGACGCAGCTGGTAGAAGGCTGAGCTGGGATCCAAACCTCCATCGGCCTGACTCCCAAGTTGGGGACATTTCGTCTGTCACATCCACTGCCCGTGGGCCTTGAGCAAATGCGGCCACCTCCCCAAGCCCAGTTCTCCGGGCATAGGAGGCTCAGCCACGGAGCCGGGGCAGAGGCAGGGTCAGTGCCGCGGCGGTTCAGCTGTCCCTGTGGTGCTTCCGTAATTCTGGTCCCATTGGCCGGTTGGTGATGGCATTTCGTGACTTAGTCCATCCGAGGGCGCGACGAGCCTCGTCTGCTTCCTGTAATCATCTATAAAGCCACCCTGTACTGTGGGACCATGACTCCTTTCCGTGGATCAGAATTTCAGTCCGGAATTTGCATTTGTGAGAAATGTTTTTTAGGAACCCAAGAAACTCCAAGCCTTGCTTGGAGGCAGTAAATACAAGTAGGTAGCAATGAATCTTCTGAGCTCTCTGGGATCAATTTATGATTCTGGAAATGATCTATTTCCTAAGACAACAGCTTGTAGAGCCACTGTGACATTTTCCTTTCATTTGAGATCACAATTTGGAGGTGGTTCGAACTTCTGAGTTCATTTTTTTTTTTTGGAAAGAAATGATTATTTATTTATTTATTTATTGGCTGTGTTGAGTCTTCATTGCTGCTCTCGGGCTTTCTCTAGTTGCAATGAGTGGGGCTACTCTTTGTTGAGGTGCACGGGCTTCTCCGTGCGGTGGCTTCTCTTGTTGTGGAGCATGGGGTCTAGGCACGCGGGCTTCAGTCATTGCAGCATGCAGGCTCAGTAGCTGCAGCTCTCGGGCTCTAGAGCGCAGGCTCAGTAGTTGTGGCGCACGGGCTTAGTTGCTCCGAAGCATGTGGGATCTTCCCGGACAAGGGCTCGAACCCGTGTCCTCTGCATTGGCAGGCGGATTCTTAACCACTGCGCCACCAGGGAAACCCCCGAGTTCATTTCTTTAGTGCATCCTCTGCAGTGAGGTTTGTGGCCTGGGCGGCTTGGTCGAGTTCTCTGAGTGGAAGAGGAGCCACGATGAGATGGGGAAGTGGTGTATTACTAACAGGTAGGCATTTGTCTGCCCAGTGGGAAGGCCTTCAGTGGAGGGAAGGGCCCTGGCCTGAACCTCGGGAGATGCAGCCACGACAGACCGTCCTTCAGGGAAGCCGGAGCCAGTGATCACTGTCATCTGTCCCCTTTTGGGCAAAATCAGCTCCAACTGTGAAAATAAGTTGAGCCCCCCTGCAATCTATAGGCTGACTTCCGGGGGACATTGCCTGCCTCTGGGATGTCCCACTCCAGGCCCCTCTGCTGGCCTGTCCTTCTGGGGTCTGGTCACCCCAAAGCTGCCTTCACAGAGAGGCTGTCCAAGTCAGTTTTCAAGATTTGGAACTAAAAAAGCAGAGAAATTAGGGCTCACGTAACAATCAGGAAACAGCAAGAAACTGTGGGCCTTGTTTTCAAAGCTGGAGTTCAGATTAGGCTCAATATGAACGGCCTCTCGAGAGACGCCGGAGCTTTAAATGGCTCCAAAGGAAGAAGGGCGGCTGATGGACGCTGGTGTCTTGCGAGTAAAGGACGCTCATTGGAGAATCTAGAAGAATGGGTGTTTTATCTGCTCCTTACAGGAACCGGCCCTCAATAGGGGAGAGTTCACTGTCACTTCCTGAGCAATAGAGGCGTTAAAGATCTTTGATACTTAAATTATGTCTATGTTGTCTGTGAAAATGTGATAAGTGCCCCCATAAAAACCGTGGGGAACCTGTCTTCTGCAAAGTTGCAGGCTCGGAGCTGGGTCTGGGAAGAGCCCCTGATGCCTCGGGACACGTTGCCTGGGAGACGGCTCCATCCCGCTGGCCCTGGCACCCCCGGCTCCAGCACAAGGGCCCTGACCCAGTGACGCTGGCCTTGCTGCTGCCGTGGCAGCCGGGTCTCTGGCGCGGGTCAGGGGAGGAGGGGTGCCCCCGCCTGTTTTCCTGCTCCCTCTGGCGGGGGCCTGACCCCTGGGACTCAGACAGGAGTCTGCAGCTGGCCCTGCCCCTCCCACTGCCAGCTGGCAGCTCAGTTTGGGGTCTGATTTGGTAACAGGCCAGTGCAAATCGGTGTCAGCACAGTTACTGGGATCAGGAAGGCGATTCTGATGAAGGCTGGGGTGGAGTTGGCATTTATATGCAGATTTGCTGATGCCCGTGATTAGGGAGAGAAGGGACCTGGTGGGCTCCCCTTGAAGTCTTAAGTGCTCAAAATGCAAGCATCTGTGAACAAGGAGGTGACAGCAAGCACTGAACCTTACTTTGGGCAGGAGCCTAAGGCGGCAGAGCTTCCTTTCTCTGGTACCCCAGGATCCACATCAGCACCACCTGAGGCTGAGCAGGTCCTGAGAAGCCCAGCTTGCCAGGGGCTGGGAGGCGCCACGGCAATCACAGCTACACGGCCATTCACTCACTCACGCGAGCATTGGGCGAGACCCTCTAGTGAGCAAATCTCTCTGCTCAGGGCCGAGCCTATCAAAACGATGTGCACACAGTCCCCTGAATGCAGGGACCTCAGAGTGTCCCCAGGGAGTGGTGTGCAAACCAGGAAACATACCGCATGTGACATGGGCTCTGATGGGGGGTGAGGGTCCCCTGTGAGCACGGAGGAGGAGGCACTGGGACTCCTGGGGGTCAAGTTGGGGTTTCCGAAATCCGCCCATTCATTGGTTTGAAGCACCTTCCTCTGCCCTCTCGGGCCCCACGGGCTCAGAGCAGCTCCCTCCGCTTGGACAGGAGGCTTTTTCCTCTACGGGCAGCTGGCCAAGTGCCCCCAGGCCTGAGGCTGTGGGCAGAAGCCTTCACTGGGGCAGAAGTTTCTCGGGGCTCGTGAATCTGAAGGAGGCACAGGGACTGGGGTGGTCACGGAGGGTCTCGGGGGGCGGAGGGCCAGCAGAGCCAGGCAGCAGCTACCTGGCCCTTGGGGAGGCGCTGAGGTGGCCCCTGCGTGCCCTGAGGGAGAGGTGCCGGCCGTGGAGCTCGCTGGGGTGCCCTGTGCAGACCCGAGAGGCAGACGGACCTGAAATCCCCAGGGCTCCACTTCCCAGAGGTGGCTGTTTCCTCGCCTGTGAACGGGGACATCCTAGTGCCTCCTGCACAAGGCGAGGATGAAGTGGCTTAAACGCAGCGGCCGGCCCGGAGCCCCTGCTCGGCCCTGGCGGCCCTGCTGCTCCCGGGATGCGGGCTCGTGGGGGTCGTCCTGAGGAGGCACCAGGGTGGGCTGCGGGCGGCGGGCAGCTGGCGGGAGGGCCATGTGCAGGGAAGGCGGGCAGGGCTGCGGCTCCGTTTTGCTTTCATGCAGACGGGAGGTGAACACAGCAAGGGGCACCGGGGCCCTTCCATGGAGGCCCCACCGGCCTCTGACTCTGCCCGCCTTCCGGACACGACGCAGAGCCCCTCCAAAGACCCTCGCGGCAGAGCTGAAGGAAAGGCCCACATTTGCCTAGTTTTCTTCTCATTCCTCATTCTCTGTGGGGCCACTAGGGTGTGTTTTATTGATCTTTTCCTGGAATTCATCCTTGCATAAAATGATATGTAAATATCAACTCTAAATTTGCAATGACAATTAATAAAGCTAATTCAGGGCCATCGGGAAGCCTTTTATTAACCATAAAGACGTTACAGGTAACTTCTGAGATAAGAGAATAATGCAAGATCAATACGGCTAGTGGACAAACCTCAATGTGATTATATAAATCAACAGGGACTTCCTTGAAAGTAGAATATTTTACACTTGTAAGGCAAATTAATCTCAGTGTCAATAAGGAAAAACATTACAGATGGAGAGTAGCCAACTGTTTCCACAGGTACGTGAGAAAACAGACCTGGGGAAAGGCTGCTGGTGCGATGGCCAGCGTCTGTGGGGCTGGGCACCTGCTCGGGGCCTGGCCGGGGGCAGTGGCCATAAAGGGGTCATGATCGCAACGCGTAAACTCGGGGTCCTGTCCGTCTTAGTCAACATTCCAGGTCTTAACAAGTGCCACGTGGGGAATCAGAATCCCCTCTGATTTCTCACATAAATGACTGATAATTAATGTTCACTAAGAAACTTCAAATGTATTTCAGCATCTTCGCCGCATAATACGATGTGGCAATTGTGTGAGATCTGGGCTGCTTGACATACAGTGGAGTGTTACACTCTTGATTTACGGTTTACCATTACTTAACATTATGTTAATATTCTGAATATAAACGCCAAGAAGCTTATGCAAATCCTACTCTGTAATGGGGAGAAAGAGAAATGACCCAAAAGACTCAGCAATGAACTAAATGTAGTGCCTAGAGCTCAGGGGAAAGTACGAGCAGGCAGGGGCGCGCGCACGTGTGCAGCTCAGAGGCCCGAGAAGCCAGGTGTGAAGTCGTTTGGCCAGAAGAGGGCCGTGAACGCGGGACACTGCACTTAAACTAGCAGCAGGTGCTGGGAACGGGAGCCCTGCATCCCCGTGGCAGGAGCGTCCACCGAGTAGGTTCTCGAGGGTCAACAGCATCTCCCTTAAGTCAGCTGATCAAATAAAGCCCGGCAAGTGACAGCCACCCCCCTATTTCCACATCGTGCTTTTTCTGACTTATGAAAACCAGACTCGTACGATAGATGCAAACCTGGGTTCCACTGCGGGGCGGAGGTGAAAGGGCCTGGGTGCCCTGGCAGGGACAGCAGTGAAGGTGTGGAGATGTGGCGCCATCCTCTGCAGACCCTCCAGCGTCCCCTCCCCGTCCTGGGTCTCTGCGGCTGCAGGCAGGATGGTGGGAGGTCGTGGCCCCTGGAGGGGCTGCTCACTCCAGCACAGAGGTCCCAGCTCTTGTGGGTCCAGATTGGTCCCTGCAATTTGGAAACGACAAGCAAATGCAAAACAATCCCCTGTGAGCTGACCTCCTCAGGCATCTTAGATGAGGGCTGGCGAAGTGTGCCCCCCACTCCTCAACTGAGTGGCCAGGGCTGGGGGAGGGGTGCTGTACCTTAAGAGGCAGGCGGTGACCGTGTTCTGTGGGCAGGGAGGACCCGGCAGCTGACAAGGCAGCGGACGTTTCTCTGGAACAGGAAGGCCCACGAGCATCGTTTGGGGCAGCTCAAGGCAGCTGTGGCCTTGAGTGTGAGCTGAGTGTGAAAACCTCAGTGCACACACCCGACTTCCCCGCAGGTGAGTTCTGCACACACGGGGTAGGGGGTGCTGCAGCTGTGTTCAACTTCCGAGTTAAAAAAAACTTTCTATTTTCTCTTTATTTGTATCTTATAACAATTAATGGTCCTTTTATATGTCACATGCTTCCCGCAAGAACAAAATGAAGTCCTCAAACACAGTTCTTTAATCCTAGGGACGCCTGAAGGGAGGAGATAGAGGGTAGGGGTGGCCGTCCCTCCCGTTTTCATAACCAGGTCACCGAGAGGGCTTTTGCTCAGGGTGAGGATGGGAAGGGCAGTGAGGATGGGAAGGGCAGTGAGGATGGGAAGGGCAATGGGGCTGGGATGGTCCGGGTTTTCCGCTCCGTTCGGGAGGCGGACAGGTCCCTCCCCTCAGCCTCGCCTCTGTTCTCCGGCTGCAGGGAAGTGGGTGTGGGGGGCAGGAACCAACACCCGAGACTGGCAGAGGGTGGGTGGTCCAGGGAGCTCGGATGCTCTTTGAAGCCAGCCCAGGCTTCAGAGAATTCGCGGCCTCTGTTCCCTTCCATTGTCATGGCCACCCGGGGGGTCGGGGGGCAGGGCTGCTCTCCCTTCCGGGAGGAACAAGGTCACTCAGCTGGGGGCTGGCTGCCAGTGACCAACAGAGCACAAGGTCACCTTGGGCAGAGCCCAGGTGGCTCAGCGGATGGGGGCGGTGGCCAGGACCTGCTCTGCACGGTGAACCTGTCGGATTCCGGCTGAGCTGAGGCCACCGATGCCCACGCCACAGGAAGCTCCTGCAGAGCCTCTGTGAAAGCACCTTGTTCAGGAACGTGGACACAGTGTTGTTGATCCTGCGTGGCATGGGGCGGGGGCTCGGTCAGTTAAATAAACTCTTCTGTGTCGATGACACTGGACACTTTGTAGTCACTGAGAAAGGTGCTGCAGATGTACTTCCTTTGTCTTGGAAAGACCATCTCTGCACTGTGGTCAAGCAGCAGTGGAGGCAGTCCACGGCTGTTGCTTTTTGCTTTGCTCCCTCTGCATGTGACCTTGCAACGCCCTTGAGGTGGCGAGCTCCTGTCCCGCCCGCGGACGCTGGGCTTGGCCAATGGAGTGTGAGCAAATGTGACTCAAGAAGAGGCCTTGAGTGGCCAGGCTCTGGGCTCCGGCACTCTGCCACGAGACCAGCGCGTCTGGCCCCCCAACAGGGACGGTGGGACAAACGTGGACCCAGCTGGGCCTGTCCAGGTGGGCTGGAGCACGGGGGACCTGCAGAGCCGTGAGCACCAGAAAAAAGCAGGGACGTTTCCTCCAGGTTGCTCCCCAGCCGGCACGCCTGAGGCAGAACTGGCCAGCGCAGGGACTACGAGACAGTGTACGCTGCAGAATCTGGTGTTTGCATGAAAAGCTGCTGTTTATCTACGTGAATGATTCTCTGTATTTATATCTGTTTATAATTCTGGAACAATAAACAATGGTGGCAGCATTAGCAAATGTTTCCAGTTGCTTTTTAATGCTTCCCTATATTTACAAACATATGACATTCCTCGGTGAGAACCCATCAGTTATCTTATAACTATGCAAATACCTCTGCAATTGTAATATTAAAACTGAAAACCTCCATCAGGGCTGAACCTTCTAGAACAGTCTCTAGGTAGAGTAGAGACTGTATCTATTCTATTTCCCCATAACGTCGCACATACATGTGTTCGCTGAATGTTTGTTGAATTGAATCAAAGGGTATCCATGTATTGTCACCTGCCCTATATTCCCCAAATAAAATTTTTAGGAATTATCCAGTTGATAGATTTTTGTTTAAAATTCACATATTTTATTAGCCCTTTGTAATTTTTTAAAATTATATTTCTATTATTATATTATAGTTAATTATATATATATTTTTTTGTTTGATCTTTATTGGAGTATAATTGCTTGACACTGTTGTGCCAGTTTCTGCTGTACAACAAAGTGAACCAGCTGTATTTATACATATACCCCCATATCCCCTCCCTCCCGAGCATCCCACCCACCCTCCCTATCCCAGCCCTCTAGGTCATCAGCGATCATCTCGTTGGTCTCCCTGTGTTAGGCAGTTGCTTCCCACTAGCCATCTATTTTACATTCGGTAATTTCAAAGTGGCTTAATGAGCAAACACGGATTCCCTAAAATGCAAGAGGAAGATGTGTTCCCTCTGCCTGGGGATGGAGATGACCCTCCCTTCTTTGCTTGTTTCTTCTCCTTGACTTTTGATCTGAAGAAGGGTGATGGGGTTCCTGGTCACTCGTCTTCCGGGAGAAGGATCACAGAGACCCTGGTGCAAGCAGCCCCACCCTGGTGTAGCTGCCCCCGCCCCCTTGTCCAGGGGTGTGCCCTGCAGGGAGCTGGGGCCCGAGACCCGCGGTCTGCAAAGCTCTCCTCTGGGCTGGTCCACAAGGCAGGTCTCTGGTTACTGTTCTCTTGAATTTAAAACAACAAATGAAATTCTTGTTATTAATAAATGGTGGGAGGAAGACCATATATGCACATGCTTCACTTTTTTGGGTGCAAATTCCATGTTTTTGTTTACATGGTTTTGGAGAATATATTTTCCCTCCACAGGGACTGCATTCCTAGAAATGTATGGTTCTAGTCTATAGAAGCCTCTGTGGCTGACGTAAATAGGTACAGGCCTTTTGAGGAAACCTGTAAACTCTGCAGACGCACCCTCTCCAGAGGCAGAAGGAGGTTTCCATGATCCCAGCAGCAGATGCTGGCAGGGCTGCACCCCCGTGACGGCCTGGCTCACAGCCTCCTAGTTGGCAGCCTCCGTGAGCTGCCCGGGGGCTCCTATGGGCTGTGTTTTCTGCACTCCAGGCAAGAGTTTCACACTTGAACTGCTAATAGCTTTCTTTGAAAACTGACACTTCGGCCCATTCTGATTTGACCTGAATGGACCCCAAGCAGCCAAGGGGACCGTTGAGCAGATCGGCCTTTGGGGACATAAGGTGTATCTGTTTACACAGGCTTAACACAGGGACAGACCTTCTCTTCACCTGCCGTGCACGTGCGGGACGGAGGTGCTGACGGGATGACAGGGGACAAGGTCCCTAGACGTGGGTGCAGTGAACGTGCTCCCCCGGTTCCCCAGCCATGATTATTACCTAACTCCTTAGAGGGCTTATTAAACATGATCTAGGCACTCACTAAAATGTAGATGCGTTTTGATATTTGTTATCTAAGTTTCAGAAAAGTTATTTTTTCTCCACCAAGTGCCCAGTTTGGGTCCGGTCGTGGGCCAAGGACCAGGGTTCGGCCCTGGGGTTTCAGGTCCAGGCTCATGAGTGGCCTTTCGTCCCCGGCCTGTGCGCTCTGGGATGCAGCCTTGATCGAAGGGCCTCGGGTCCTCTGGTTGATTTCACACAGGATGTGACCTTGTCCAAAATTATGAATGCAGCCTATTGGAAACCAGCCGACCCATTGTTCTGGGTGATTGAAACAACTAAACGGTGATGTCAGGTTCCTGTGCAACCACCCAGCTCAATGTCCCAGGGAGTCGGCCAGTGAGAGGGCGGCGTGTTCTAACCCCAGCTGAGGGGTCCACGCAGCTGCTGCGCGTAAACATGGCCTCTTCGCCAGGGGCGGCTGAAGCCCTGGTTCCACGGGCCTCCACTTTGGGCGAAACAACCAGACACCCCGGGGCCTTTGGGCTGAGAGGTGCAGAGCTCCAGTCCACACTGACCAGACAGTAGAGAAGGCCCACTCGGCTCCACCCCCAAGTGGACGGTGAGAAGGCTCACCATGGGTGGGTCCGCCCCCGCCCCGCCCCACTGCTGCTGGATTCCAAAGAAGACGCGGAAGGGAGGCGGGTGGGGAGGTGGGGAAGAGGACACCTGCTTCTCTACCTCCTGGAGAGTGTTTCAGAAGAGACCCCACCCCGCCCCACCCCCACGGCCCAGTGCCAGGCTGACCCTGCACCTCAGCTGACCCTGCAATCAGCACAAAGTTGTTAACCCGAGACTCAGGAAGGATCCAAACCTTTGATGACTGTACATCTCAAAACAGAATTCCTCTGGCACACCAACGGGCCGACTTTCACTGACTACATGTCTGAGGTTTAGATGCAGTCTGGCTCGTTTATCTCCTGGAGTAGCTCACTGCCACCAATGAAACATCCCCCAAACCACTCAGCCACGTGCCTGCTGGACCAGGGTCCCCGGGCTCAGATGGGGGCTGCCCTGGAGGAGGGCCTGGTTGCTTCAGGGCAAGGTTGTTTGTGGGATTTTGATGACTCTTCCCTTGTGACAGCGACACAGGGACCAGAACACCCAGCCGTCACCCGGGGCACATCCCTGTGACAGTGGCACAGAGGGACCTGACGCCCAGCCGTCACTGGGACGCGCAACAGACACAAAGCTCACTCCCAGTACCTTGCCCACCATCTCAACACTTTTCTTTGATGTGAGCTTTGCAAATTTAAGGCAACACAATTTCAAGTTTAATTATTTTATCCTAGGTGTATTTAAGCTTTTACTATATTTTTATTTAACTATTTACATCTTCACAAAAACAAAAGTTCCAGGCTCAGGCAGTGGCATGGATGGAGGGTGGGTCCACATGCAGAGCCTTTCCTAATATTAGGGGAAAATAAAACTCTGCTATGATTAAAGGTGCACACCCTTTGATGTCTATAGAGGAGAGTTACGCACACCAAGAAAATGCCCGCAAGGAGCAGTTTCAATTTCCTTTTGACTATAAACTTTGAATGAGTTCTGAAGCCAGTTTCCCCAGATGGGAAGCAGGTAGATGCTGCAAACCGTGGGGCTTGCATCCCCAGGACAGTTCCGGGAGAATCTTCCAGGGGCCGTGAGTCTGGCGAACATGGGGGAGGATGGAGAGCCGACGTTAGGGCCACTCCCCGCCCACAGGCCTTACCCTTGGCTCCCCTCACGCCCGAGGAGGGGTGTCTGAACCACGCATGCCAGGAGCAGCGGGTGAGGCTGGAGACCTTGTATCTCACTCCCCGGTGGGTCCTCCCAGAGACTCAGTTACCACGGTCTGACAGGAAGTGAGGTCACAGCCCACCTGTCGGCAGGTGCACGCGTAGCCCAGAGGTGGCAAGTGGAGGGAGGGGCCCGCTGTCTGGAAGTCCCTCCCGCGCCGGTCCTAACCGGTCCGCAGTGTCTGGGCTTTTCCACCAGCAGGTGGGAAGGAGGCAGAGATGTTCTCAGGGCAACGCCTCACCTCCGGGGAAATCACCTCTAGCATTTGCTCGGAGACATCTCTCGGGCTTCCACGGGGAAGAGCACGGGTGTCGAGCTCTCCATCTGGTCCTGAAACACCACTGTCCAAGTGTCCCGTTTGCTGTTAACGGTTTCTATAAATAGTTCTTTAGGAAAAGAGGTTATCACCTAAACAATCCATGTTTCTGAAAGAGCGTTTGCATTTTCCATTGAGAAGAAATTTCTTTAACATAAATCCTTTAGAAATTAGGACTTGTGTGTCCGTGACAAGTTCCCCCGTGGTCTGGGAGAAAACCTCAGTGATGGGGTGGGCGGTGGAGCGGTGGACACGCCGGAGGGGCTGCCCCGAGGGTTGGCCAGGAAGTGACGCTGCCCACTTCTCAGGTATTTAAAGGACATGTAATGACGTGGCCATCCGGAACCTCGCTGGTCTTGGAGCGCCCCGTTCTCTCCACCTGCCCCCATTTCTTGGTGGGTAACGTTTGAATGGGGTTCTGAAGCCTCCCTTTCTCAAAGTTACACAAGCCAGACGACACACCAGAGTTCTATTTTGGAAATCGTCCGCTTTTATGAAATACACTGCATGCCACTGAAACTCTCTGTTCAAATAAGTGAACCAAATATGTTGAGTCCTACAGATGTCCCATCTCGCGCATGACGGAAGTACACGCGCCTCCGTCAGGTGCTTTCCCGAGGCTCGCTGTCCGACTCCCTCTCCTCCGCGGGTCTGCGCTGAGACAGCCCGGACACAGACACAGCAGAGCTGGGACGAGCAGACCGCGGCTGTGTCTGGCTTGGGAGCTGCACCGGGGAATGGAAGCCCTCAGCACCACTCACGCGCGCCCGCCCGAGGAGGCGGACGGGCAGGGCTGGCGGGGAGAGGAGGGTGGGGTGCTCCGTAGGCCGGCGGGACGGCTCCTCCCTTACCCTGCAACCCTGACCAGGACCTGTAGGTTCCCAGGAGAACACGCCAAGGCGTGTTTGTTTTAAGAAAAACTGCAGGTCTTGTCTGAAAGTAAAATAACTTTGTGACTTTGAACACCGACGTAATTGAGATACCAGCATTTATGAAAGCGTTAATCTCGGTTTAAAAATAAGGTGATGTACCTTTAACAAGTCACACTGAAATGACACTCTAAGGACATTACTGAACGAGTACCTTCCGGCCACCTCTCTCACGCTGGGGCGTCTGCGCAGGTGGGGGCCTCTCCCTTCCAGACAGCCACGTGTGGGGGGCAGGCCCGATGGGGCCTGAGGACAGAGTCCCGGCGCCCAAGGCGGCCCCCAGGCAGCAGCTGGCGGGAAGTCGGGCCCTCAGTCCTAGGACCGCGAGGAAGCGACCCGGGCCCCTGGGTGGGCCTGGGAGCCGTCCCCCCGCCCCCGCGGCGCGGCCCCGGGGGAGGATGCGCTCGCCAGCGCTGCAGCCTGGGACCTGGGCGGCGGGAGCCGCGGAGCCGTGCCCGCACCTGCGACCCACGACACCCGGGAGACGGCGGCCGCGCCGAGCCGGTGGGCATTTGTTACGTGGCCCGGGACGCGGGGACACCTCCCATCTCCCGGGGGGACGGCCCGCCTCGCAAGGCCGGCTGCAGCGAGGCCCGGGCCTGGCCAGGTGGGCGGGGCTCAGGGAGGTGGGCGGGGCGCCGGGGTGTGGGCGGGGCCCTGAGGGGGCAGGGCGCCGGAAGGTGTGGGCGGGGCTCCCGGGCTGTGGGCGGGGCCCTGGGGGCGGGCCGGGCGCCGGGGGGCCCGCCTGCCTGGACCTGCAAGCCAGCGGTTGCACCTCTTCCCCGGGCCGGCCGCCCCGGCGAGGCTCGCCGTATCACGCGAGCGGAGAGGCGGCTGGCGCGTCCTGGGCGAGCGTCGTCCTCAGGGTTGGCGCGGCGCGTGCAGGGAGAGAGGTCCCTGGGGAAGCCGGGGCACCCGGGGGGCCTTGGGCATCCTCCGCTCGTCCCGGGCTCCTGGAGGCGGCTGCTGCGCCGGGGTCGCCCCCGTGCCCTTGCTCGGTCACCGCGAGGCTCCAGGCCGTCTGCCCGGGGGTGTCAGGGTCGCGTCCCCTGGTGTGAAGCCCAGAAGCAGGGGCCGTGCTTCCTGGCCACCTTCTGGAGGCCGAGTTCCCGAGGCCCTTCGGTTGGCAGGTTATCTCCTCCGGGTGGGGGCCGAGTCCAGGGCCCGGCGTCCCCGCCCCGACGGCGGCTGGCCGGCCCGCCTCGCCCCGCGTCTCCCCACCCGCGGGCTCACTCTTGTGCACGTGGCGGCCTTCCTCAGGGAGCTCCGCGCGCCGAGGCCAGGGCGGTGGACACGCAGCCAGACCCGGCATCGACCGGACAGAGGGCAACGGCCTTTCCGCTTTGGCGGCTGGAGAAAGCAGATGGGAACTGGCCCTGGGACCGTTTGCCCGGGCGGCGGCCCGGCCTCCTGGGGACCAGGAGCAGGCGGTGTGCACACGCCAGCCTCCGTGCTCAGGGCCACAGAGCCGTGGAAACCAGATTTCTGCAAACTCGCGGGTCGGGCAGAGCCGGGCAAATGCAGTGATGTTTGCAGAGCCTGTGTGTCTGAGGGGAGCGTCGCCCACTCGGGGGTGGTCACAGCAAACGGCACTGAAGTCCCGTCCATCGCCGTCACGCCCTCTCCGTCCTTCTCGGTCCCCAGGGAACGTGAGGCTCCATGTGCTGGGAAGACCTGGTCCCAGGGAAACCTCAGACCCCGACCTCCAGGGTCGCGGCCGCAGGGCCCTCTCTGCATCCTGGCCCCGCTCTTCCCCCGCTAACCCCTCCCCAGTGGTGGGAGCCCCTCGGGCGGAGCTGCAGTGGGCTCCTCACTCCGTCCTGTCCTCCAACCCACAGCGCTGGAGAAAAGTCAGGTCAGGAGGCCAGCTTTCAGACACTTTCAAGGAAGGGGCCATGCTTCCCTTTAAAGGCTTCTCGCTGTGCTTGGGGAGACACGGGGGTGGGGGGAGAGGGTGGGCTGGTCCATAGCAGGCAGTGAGGGCGGCGTCGGTAGAACCTCCCTCTGCTCTAGGTGATGGCCGTGGTCCAAATCTGTGTTCAAATAGTAAGAGACCGATGTCCTCGCACATGAGAGGAGCAGCCCGTGGCTGGTGGTCAGAGCCCTCGGAGGATGCCAGTCTCCTGCCACATGCAGGATATATCCCGATGGGATTCCCTTCCCCGTGAAACCCACCCTGCTTCGCTGCTCAGATGCTCCTGTGGCTGGAGTCCAGGATAGTGGGCTTCCTGGTGGAGTGAGGAGGTCTGTGCTGGGTCCACACCAAGCTCAGGGACATGAGGGCCACAGGGAGGCCACGCCCTTCACAGTGACACCCCAGATGGCCTTGGGAACATGGCTTCCAGGAGGGGTGGAGCTGTGTCTGGAGGCTGCCCAGTGGGCAGATGTGGTTGTTGGTGTCTGAATGTCTGTGTCTCCCTCAAATTCATATATTAAAATCCTAACCAATGTGATGGCATTTTGGGTGGGGCCTTTGTGAGGTCGTTCGCATGAGGTGAGGTCCTGAGAGTGGGGCCCCATGATGGGATCAGGGCCTTTTTTTGTTTGGTTGGTTTTGCTTTTTTTTGTTTTTTGGCTGCACTGTGCAGCATGTGGGATCTTAGTTCCCTGACCAGGGACTGAACCCGTGCCCTCTGCATTGGGAGTGTGGAGTCTTAACCACTGCACCACCAGGGAAGTCCCTGGGATTTGGGTCTTTGTAAGAAGAGGAAGAGACCTGAGATCTCTCTCTTGACCACGTGTGCGTGCAGTGAGAAGACGGCTGTCTGCAAACCAGGCAGGGCTCTCACCAGACACCGGATCTGCCAGCACCCTGGCCTCGGCCTCAGCCTCCAGACTGCGAGAAAAAAACATACGTCCTTTAGCTGCCCAGTCTGTGGTCTTCTGTCACAGCGGCCTGAGACGATGGGCTCTCCCATGCCCAGCTGCTTGTGAGAAGGCCAGGGGCACGGCCCTGAGCTCTGGCATCAGGACGCAGAATGGGGCGGAGGAGGAGCTCGCACTGGGGGCACACAGAGCCTCCCCTTCTCTGGGCTTCTGCCCCGCGTCTGTTGTACAGAGCGGAGGGTGGGGAACGCGGCGAGGCTGACATCGGGCACCATCTATCGCCTTCTACCGCAGGTGGTGCGTTCTGTTCAGCGGGGTCTGAAGCAGCCAGGAGGCCGGCTGTGAAGGGCAGGCTGCCCAGCATCCAAGCTGGCCGCTGGGATGAAGATGCCTCCGAGAGGTGTTGAGGGGCATTTGTCAGGAATGAGGAGCACAGCCCTCACAGTGGGCGTCAGCCCAGATAAAATGCAGGTTTGCAAACAATTGTGATGAACAGACAGCCTGTGTTACTGCCTCTTCCACCCCTGCCTCTCACCAGCGGTGCCGCGGTCCGTGGCTGGAACCCACGCTTCCTCCCGTGCGGTGCTCCTGACCAGCTCTCTCTGGGCTGTGGAAATTCACCCTCCCCCATTTGAAAAACGATCAATTAAAAAAACATTTTTTACTACGTTCCTCACTAAAGAAAGACCCACGGATTGCCTACAATTTAGAAACTGATGTCACAATAAGAAAACAGACTCATCTGCAGAGCTCCAGTTGATCCCGTTTTGCTTTGTACCCATTTAGCCTTTTTCTCTGACTTGTATACAGGCACTGGCATTGCACATGTTATTCTGTAACTCTTTCCTCCTAATTACACATCCATCGCAAACAGTCCCGCGGGATCAAATATTCTTCTGTAGCATCGTTTTTTTTGGGGGGGGTTGGGGGAGGGGGAATTTTACTATATGTACCTTTTATTTATATAAAAATATAAAATAATGCATGTGTAGTGCCCAGCCCCAGCGCCCTGGGCAGTCAGCATTCGCTGAACGCTGGCTACTTTATTGGCATTGTCTACCCCTGCCGTGTTCACGGCCAACAAATGGGAACGCCTGAGGATGACCACTTGGTCTCTTGACATTCACACTCATGTTCAGTGTCTAGCATGGAGCTGCCACTCAAATGATATGTGCTGAATGAAAGAATGGATTCAGTTCCTGAAATCACAAGTGGAGGTTTTCCATCCAGACCTCCCACTCGATAAACACCTCTTGTAGGCTTCGTGCATGAAGTCACGTAATCTGGGCTGTACTTCCACCATGGCAGGACAAGCAGCACTTCAGAAAGTAAATTAGTATTTCATTGCTGTCCAGGTGACAGTGAGAAAAAGAAAAAAAATCCCTTTTGCTAATATTTACATTTAGGCCTACCAGCGGACCTCACTGTGCAGTTACAGCCTCGCTCTCACGGCAGGGGCGCCACGGGTCCCTGTGGACCCGGGAACAGGGCTAGGACTGGTGTGACGCAGGTAAGGTATGTGCCTCACAGCACCGGTTTTGATGGAGGCTTGGAGTCCGTTGCCCTGAGTCGACTGGTTCATCAGTTACTTCATCCCCTGCTGTTGGTCACTTATGGTATTGCGGTGTTTTGATTTGATGCTGTAAACGACCCTGTGGCAAACACCCTCTCAGCGGAAACTTTGAAGACAGCACATCTTCTTGAGGATGAGAATATGGAAGTCGTCTGCTCCCCCAGAATCTCTCTCACTCACTGGTTTCCATGACCCACACTCTCACCCTCTTTGCGTGTCTCTGCCTGTAATTCTCTCTGTTGGCTCCTCAAGCTTCTACCATCCTTCCTACGAAGCTGACCTTCAGAACGCCATCCCAGCTGTCTCCTCTCACGTTCATTGGTGCCCGGGTACGTGAGTCATGAATTAAAGGCCTAGAGCTCAGCTCAGCACAGGGGCTCCAGGCTGCAGGGAGGACCCTTGCCCCACATGGTCTGGCTTTGCCCTCTGTGGGTTCCTCGGGGCTGGGAGGGGCTGCAGAGACACAGGGACACAGCAGCAGGAGCATAGCGTGGGGAGTCAGGAAGGTGCAGCATCAGCCTGGTTTACCAGCAGACTCCAGCCTTTGTCTGAGTGTCTGCTGCTTAAGGCCGAGCGTGGTCACTGAGATGAAGGATAGTCCACGGACCTGGAGGGGCAGGGCTGACCGAGGCCACTGGAAAGATGGCATATACTTCCTGTTCCAACGCACAGCGCCCGGGGTCTAACACAAGGCAACAACACGTACATTCTATGCCGAGATGGTGTTCCCAATTTTCTAACCTGAAAGTAGTTGGGCTGAACTCCACAACCCATCCATCAAAAACCTTAAATTCGTGTGATTTCGGCTGAGAAACACCATGACCCTTTCTTGTCTTACACTCCTGTAATCATGTTCCAGGGGTAGTAATCGAGGAAAGGCTAGGAAAAGAAGAGAGGTTGGGTGATTCTGCTTCTGACCAGGATGGAGAGACAAGGACCATACTGACCTTTCTCTGAAATGCTGTGGGTGAAACACATGACACAACAGTTTGGGAGACATTTGAATTATCAACAAAGGACAGTGCTCTCTGAGAACAGGGAACTCACAAGGTGAGCCTACGGTTTCTCCAGCTCACTGCCTGGATGGAGATTCCAGCCTGCGGTGAGGACAGGGAGAGCCAGGTGGAGCCCAGGGCTCCCTGTGCTGAGGAGGTTGAGTCTGTGGGGGGAGGGGAGGACCAAGGCAGTCAGAGTTCAGAGGGCAGGATGCTGGAGAGGAGAGAGCTGCACAGATAGAGACCTTCAGAGGTTTTTAGAGGACTCTGCCCTTGAGTCTGCAGCTGAGTCAACGCAAACTTGTTGGGAAACGCCCTGAGGCCAGAGAGAGACCCAAAAGGAAGAGATGGAATGACCCCAGGTCTCACAAAAGACTGTTAACTTTCCCCGTCCTCACCAGCCAGAGTGGATCACTTCACAATTCATGGGGGCATCGGGTGGGGCACTCAGAAGGTTTTTGCCTCAGTTGTTTGGCAAAATCAACCCCAGATAGAGTGCCGTTGCTGCTGCCTGTTGTATCTGAAAATCAAGAATTTGAAGGATCAAACTGTTTTCAGGTAACATAACTGCATCCCTGAACAAAGAGCAAGACTATTTATAGGGATACAAAAATATATAGCACCCACCTGAGTAAGTGTACAATGCCTGGTACTCAACAAGAAATTACTATGCAAACAAAGAAGCAGGGAAAAAAATAGCCCAACATCAGGAAAAATAAATAAATAAGAACTGACTCAGAAATGACACACGATAGAATTGGTAGACAAAGACATGAAACAGTTATTATAATCATATTCATGCCTTCAAGAAGCTAGAGAAAATGTTGCACATGGCCAGTAGAGTCATGGAGTGAACAGACCTGATTCAGACTTGCAGAGGCGAAGACTGCAGAGTCTCAGGTGAGGACAGTGAACTGCCCGGGATAAGGGCACATTAGACATCACACAAGACGTTATGCATCAGACATTAATTAGTTAATTGAAGTTAATGTCTAATTGCATTAGATATTGCATTTGTGAACTTGAAGTCACAGCAATAGAAACCATTCAAAATGAAAAAGAATGTAAAAAGAACAAAGAAAAAAAATTGAAGAAAGCCATGGTAAAAACTGAAGCCACCTAATAAACAGAGTCCTGGGAAGATGGGAGGGACACAAATATTTAAAGGAACTTTGGCTGATAATTTTCCAATTTGTTGGAAACTGTGACCTCACGGATACAAAGACCTCAACAAACACCGAGGACAAGAAACAAGAATAAAATTACACTAGCTATGTCATAATAAAATTGTTTAAAAGCAGTGTTAATTAGTGGATCTAGAAGCAGCCAGAGGGAAAAAGACACATATGTGCAGAGGAACAGACATAAGACGCACGGCAGATTCTCATGGTAAACAATACAAGCTAAAAGGTAGTGGAGCAAAAAATTTTAAAGTACTGAGAAAAGAAAAATCTGTTAACCTAGAATTCTCCGCCAATGAAAATATCTTTCAAAGACGTTGTCAGACATATGAAAGCTGAAAGAGCATCACCAACAGACCCACACTACAAGAAACACTGAAGAAAGTTCTTTAGGCAGAAAGAAAACACTACCAGATGGAAATATGCATTTACATGAAGTACCAGAGATGGTAGCTACGTGGTTATATATAAAACACATTTTATTCCTTTTGTTTAAATATTTTAAAAGGATACTTGTTTAAAACAAAAATGAGAATGATGTATTGGGAGTTTGCAACATATTGCAGAAGCAAAATGTATGGAAAGAAAGGCCAAAGGGGAGAAATGAAAGTACACTACTGTGAGGTTCTCATGTTATTACCTGAACTAGACTGTCATAAGTAAAGATGTATATTATAACCCCCAAAGCCATCACTGAAGCAGCAAAAGAAAGAGTTGTAGTTAATAATCTAAAGGAGAAGATAAAATGGAATCATAGTAAATACTTAAACTGAAAGAAAAAAAGAAGAAAAAAGGAACAAAGTAGAAAAGAAATAGAAGATACAGACTCAAACTTAACCATAAAAATAATTATATTAAATAAAAATTGTTTAACTGCCCCAGTTAAAAAGCAGAGATTGTTAGACCGAATTTTAAAAAGCAAGATCCAACTATCAACTGCCTATAAGAAACACACCTTAAATATGAAGACACAAATGGGGTAAAAATAAGACAGAAACAAATATACCATGTTAATACTCTTCAATGTAAAGCTGGAGTGACTGTACTGACACTAAAGTAGATTTCTGAGAAAAAATACTGCCAGGGATAAAGGGGTTCATTTCAAATGTTAAAAGGCTATTTCATCAAGATGTAACAATCCTAAGGGTTGTGTAGCCAATAAGAGAGTTTCAAAATACAGAGGGCAGACAAGGGTAGAGCTGCGAAGGGAAACTTTCTACACACCAAATTTAACTCAAAGTCAATCACAGACCTAGATGTTAAACTATAAAAGAAGAAAATATAGGAGATAATTTTTGTGTCTTTGGGTTAGGCAAATATTTCTTACACATGACATCAAAAGCATGATACATAAAAGAAAAAAATGATAAACTGGGCTTCCTCAAAAGTAGGAATTTCTACTATTTGAAAGATACTGTTAAGATGACAAAAAGACAAGCAGCAGACTAGCAGAAACTACTGATATTTGTAAGCTACATTTCTGATAAAACAGTTGTACACAGGATATAGAAAGAACTAGGAAAACTCACTCTTGAGAAAGTGTATAGTCCACTAAAGAAATGGCAAAGATATTTGGATACTTCACCAAGGAAGATGTGCAGGTGGTAACACGCACTGACCAGACGCTCAGCATCTTTCGTCGTTAGGGAAATGCAAGTGATACCCAGAGTGAGATGCCGTCACACACACCTAGATTGTCTAAGGTGAGAAGAGGGACCATACAAGTCTTGGCGGGGATGCGGAGAACCTGCGAGGTGGAGATGTCAGATGGTTCAGCCACTGTGACAAACAGTTTAGCAATGTCTTAAAAAATTAGACACAACCCACTATGGGATCCAGCCACACCGCTCCTAGGTATTTACCTAAGCAGGTGTACGTACATATAAGAACTTGAACATGAATTTTCATAGATGTTTTGTTCGTAATATCTCCAAACTGGAAACAACTCAAAGTTCATCAACAGGTGAAAGAAAAAAATAAAAAAAAACTATAGGGTATCTATTGAATAGATATTACTCAGAAACGAGAGAAAACTGTTGTTGATAATACAACATGGAGGAACCTCAAAGCAATTATTCTGAGTGAGAGAAACCAGCAAAAAAGTGCCGTATGATTCTATTTGTAGAAAACTCCGTAAACTGCAAGTTGGAGTGGCGGAAAGCAGGTGCATGGCTGCCCACCGTGGGAGGGAGGTGCTGGCGGGGAACTGCTTTGGAGGTAGGACTGGAAATGTTCGTGATCTCGATTGCGGCGATGATGTCAGGGATGTGCACATTTTCCAAAACGTATCAAACTGTACACTTCGAATACGGAAAATTTACCAAATGACAATTACACCTTGGTAAAATTCCCAGCCGTGAGAATTTGTAAGAGCTGCTGGTCAATGCAGCAAAATACGGATTAATGGCCAGTTCTTTTGGGCACACAAACCTTCACTTTCAGGAGTGAAGCAGCCAGAGTGCTGTTTCCTGTCACAGCAGCAGAGGGACACAGGGACGGTCCTGAGGATGCAGCGGGAAGAGCATCTGTGAGTAGCAGCTTGGACCCGCCCTGCGAGCCATCCCAGCACCACAGCCATGAGCTCCCACCCACCACCCTCTCTCGCTGCTGTGCAATCAATTACGTGTGAAGGTCACCCTTGCCCCTCTGTCGCCTCGCAGGTCACCCTGAAAACAGACGGGAAGACGCAGAAGACTGCGAGACGATTTAGGTAGAAATGGCTGCCTGTGATTTATGGTTTTAATTAAGAGCTTTTTAAGCTTTAATTAAAAAGGTACGCGAGCATTCAGTATTTAAGAAAAATGCCTTTGTGTTTAGGTCAATTGAATTACATAAAATAAAATGAGATACATATTTCTAGTCAGAAGCTTCACATAAGAAAGCAATGTATGTAATTAAAAAGTAAATTTAAACTGATTTGGGCATAAAGGCTTTCTAATGGGGGAAGTTGGCTGAGGGGAATATTATTTTCCTTTATTGCAATAAAGCTGGGTATCGGAACCACACGCTAATGAGGCTGCTTCGTGGGACGGGTACAAAGGCAGGAAGATGAGCATTGGCGGGAGGACGTGACCGGTGCCTAGCGACGGCCCCCGGGGGCGGAGAGAGGACCCGGGTTTCTGCTCCATCGCTCTTCAGCTCTGCGTCGTCCCTCGCACCTGTTTGCTTCCCAGACGTGGGAACCCGCAGCAAACAGCTCTAGGGCAAAGTCTTATTTAGTAACACACTAATCTACCGTGCAAATGAGCTCAGGGACGTGGGGTCCAGAGGAGGGACAGAAGCCTGAGGAAAGCCACTCTTCAGGCCCAAGGCCACACGTGAGACCAGCAGAGCCCAGAGATGCCACCACGTTGCTCTGAGGTGGGGTCAAGGGTGCCCACGTGTTTGGGCTGCAGACCCACAAGACAACGAGTGAGTAGCACCAGGGAGGGTGACCCGAAGACACAGGCTTGCTCTCAGCGCCTGCATCTGGACCCACAGGCTGGTCATGCTCAGGTCACAAGCCGTGCTCTGTAGCTCGGGAGGACAACTGTGAGGCACAGGTCACCCCGTGGACTGCAGCGCCCAGAGGTGCCAGTGTCTGCAGAGTCCTGCATCTGTGCGTGGCCTACGCACAGGCAGCCGCATGCTGCTTCACCAGCGGGGCTCCTGCACGCACGATGCCCTCCGAGCCCTGCTCCTGGCTGGGACCGGACAAGTTGCTGGAAGGTCTCAGGCCCTGGAGCCTCCCTGGAATCCCGCCCGCTGAGTTCCTGGAGGCAGGGTTACCTGGACACCTGGCTAACGGCACGGACCCACATCTGGCCGGGGCAGCGCAGATATGCAAACCTTCCACGTCCACCCTCAGGATAAACCTGCTGTGTCTTTTCTAACCTCCTGGACACTCCCCGTGGGGTTGGCGGGGTCCTAGCCACTCCCCGGTTTGCTGACGCCTTGATGTCTGCTCAGAAACTGCGCCCCTGCTTGGCTCTGGCTTTTGGCTGGACCGGACGTCCCCCCGGGGCAGCAGTACTGACACACCCTGTGCCCGGCTGCTCCCCGCTTGAAGGAATCGCGCATTTAGGAATATGGATTTTACTGATTAGGGAACAATTTGCTCCCTAATTGGGCAACAGAGGGACTTATCAGATGCGTTGCTTTCGTCGGACAAGCTTCGCTTCTGCAGGTAAGAGGCTCTTCACCCTCCGGGATGGGGTGTGGTGAGCACTTTCGGAACCTGGTCCTGCCCACCCGGAGTTAGACCTACCTGCCTCTCGCCATCAGTCACCTTTTCTTTCACCTTCCCATACTCCGTGATCTAAAGCAACACAAATACCAAAGAGAAAAAGAATCAAAACCAGGCAGGGTTTCTACACACCCCCAAGGCCTGTTCAAAATACTTCCTCTCCAAACCGCAGTTTCTGCCTCCCCGTGACGTGCGAATCAGACCTCAGGGGCTCCACGGGGCGCTAGGATGCAGCAGGACACACGCATCCCGGGATGCCGGCCTCCTAATGCAGCACCACGGTTTAAATGGCCCAAGAAGAGTTGTAACTTCACTCCATTAAAGGGCCGAGCCAGCCCCACCTTAAATTACCCCGGTAGGGGTCTTTTACGAAGGACTTCACATCCCGAGGACGCGGAGAACCTCAGCTCGGCTTGGTAACGTGAAAGGACATGCTGTTTATTGTACTTCTCACCTCCTGGACCACAAATCAAACACGAAGACATAAATTGTCAAACATTTAAATCACTGAGCAGCTGGAAAATCGGTTTGTTTTTCAAATCACACTTGTGATAAGTGGTAGAAGATAAACACCAACTGTTGGGTTCCTTAGGAGAAACATAAGGTTTCATAACTATAAGTGAAAAAAAATACAAAGAAGTGACACATCAGCTTTCAAAAATTGCTCATGCTTGGTGCCCTAACACAACAAACTGCTTGGGTTTTAGGTTTTCAAATACCAGCAGAAGACCTAGTTCCTGTGGACCTGATCAAAGCCGGGGAGCCTTCCCCCTGCCCAGGTCCTGGGGTGTGCATGTGCTCTCAGCTTGCAGAAGGGAGGGTCTGGAGAGGGAGGAGGAGGAGCAGGGAGGGAGAATACAGCCCCGGTGCAGATCCTGGACTTCGCCTCGTGACACTGGGTGACGGAGGGATGGGGTCTGGAGCCCAAGGGCGCGTCCGCCTTTCACCCTTCTCTCTGCCGCTCAGTAGCTCTGCAGCCTTGGTCCGCGGTGCCTCTGGTGAGCCTCAAACTCATGGTCTCTAACTTGGGAGAAATGAGCTATGAGCGTGAGGGCTTGGCATCTCGGCAGAAACTGCCGGGAGGGCCTCCCTGTCCCTGCACCCTGCCCAGAGGCCCGGGGGACACGAGCCTGTCCTCGTAGGCCCAGGACACCATGTCACCCCCAGTGCAGCCACTGGGAGCCTGGCTGGGAAGGGCTGGGTTGTGTACCGGTTGGTTGAAGGAAGCCCAGCTCCTGAACCGTGGACGGCCTGGCTAGGAGAAGGCCTCCCTGCGGGTGCTTTCCTTCTGGGGTTTCACAGCAGCGCCGGCCGGTGCAGCTTCTGCTTTGTCGTGCATGTTTCCCGAAGCTTCGTGTGGGTGTAGCCTGTGTGAGTCATGGTGGGTGGAGATGAACCAGGTGAGATCGTGGCCCTGTGGGGCCAGGTGTCTCCTGAGGGTGGGCGAGGGTGGGGGGGTAGGATTCCACCTCTCCTGACATCAGGGTGTTCTAGTGACACCTGCACGGGGGTGGAGTTTGTGGCTGGCGTGGTCTGGGGGCTCTGCGTGGAGGGGACACGTGAGAGAGGCCTCACAGAAGCGGTGGGACTGGGGGGCCGGGGAAGGAGGGGCGGGCACTGTGGGCGGCTGGGCAGGAGGATGAGGCCCAGAGAGCCTGGGGGGAGCTGGGTCAGCTTAGCTGGCAGGGGCGGGGCGGAGGGGGTCGGGCTGAGCTCAGGGCCTGCCTGCGGGCCCGTCGCCCACGGGGCGTGCAGCGCCCACCGGCGCGTCGTGGACAGTCACTTCCGACAGATCCCGTGCCCGTCTGTCACCCCGTGGCCTCTGCCACCCTCCGAAGGCCTCTCTGTGTTGAAGGCAGTCCCACCGGCAGGGCCCGGAACCCACACCCCTCCACCCCACAGGGGCACCCACTGCCCAGCTCCGTGGAGAGGATGTTGTTTGGTGGCCGGGGCAGCTGCCGAGCTGTCTGGGTTTTGCCGGCAGCAGCAGCCACGGTCGTTCCCAAGGGCAGCGAGGTCAAGTTGCTGACCCGAGGGGCGCTGGTGCCGGGACAGGAGAGCCGGGCTTTGGCTTTCGGGCCAGCGGGCAGCGGGGTTTCCTCCCAGGCTTTGCGTGTGGCCTCGGACACAGCTCCTGAGGGGGCCTGGGGTGTTTCCCTGGCCCTCCCCACACGTGAGCTGCCTGACATTCGGCACTAAAACCGGCCGAGCGGGCTCTGTCGGTGGTGACCGACCTGACCGTTGCCGCTGGGCGCAGCCCCGTGAGCCCCTCCTCTTCCCCGGCGGCCCGTGCTGCTGGGCAAAGTCGAGTCCTCGTTCCTCTGCTGGGGAGGTTTGACCTTGAGTTGCAGGAGAGTGGGAAGCTGCTCCCCTCCGCTTGTCCCTTTAATCAGAGCTGCGTCGGGGGCCCTGATAGCTAATCAGGAGCTTGATGGGAACAGCGCCCTTGTCCTCAACTTGTCAACAACTGCTGCTTTCTGTTTCCAAGAGCAAGGGAACCCTCGATGTGCCTGTGAAATTATTTGTATGGGACCCGTCTGTGAAAAAAAACATTCCTGAAATATCGCAGCTATTCAAAGGCAGATATAACAGCTTCTGGGGAGCTGGGGCCGGGGCGAGATGCAGCCCAGGAGGAGCCCACGCCCTGGGCGGTCCCCGGGGTCACGGCTTTCCAGGCCCGTCGCCTCCTGGGCTCAGGCAAGGGCACGTGGCGGCGTGGTGACACCGTGGCCCTGGAGTCGGGTTGAGCTGGGGGCTGGCACCCTGCTTGGCTGTCCCTTGGCTGCGTGGCTGTGGGCACGACGCGGGGGACAGCGCTGCTGACCTCATGAGTCTGGACAGGGAGTGACAGGTGAAGACAGACCCCTGGCTCTGGAGCATCACAGGAAGGACCTGTCGCTGTGTGGTCCTGATCTGCTCAGGGGACGTGGTGTGACCCCCGCCTCCCGTGTCTTGTCTCACGCAGAGGGAGCAGAGCCTGTCAGCAGCGGGTCACACACGTCTGTCTGCTCGGGTGGGTGGGGACTGGAGAAGCCGTGTCCGCGCCGATTGCCCCCTGATGCTTTGGCTCCTCCTCCTGCCTGACCCCTCAGGGATCCAGCAGAGCAAGTACAGAAAGATGCAGGTAGAATGGTACCATCAAGCTGTCAGTCACGTGCTAAAGTGAGGACTTGTCTAACCCCAGCCGGTCAGGTGGCCCCGCCGTGTTCTCCAGTTCCTGCATCAGGGTCCCGGCCTCGGCTCTGGGTGGTCCACACCTGGCAGGCCCTGATGTGGGCACTGGCCCCAGCAGCCGCAGGGAAGGAGCTGCCCTGGGCCTCCCTGTGCCACATCCCGCCCTCGGCACACACTGGGCCCCTCCCTTGCAGGGTCCACACCCCTGTGTGTCTCCTGCCACCCTCGCAGCCCCCAGGCCTCGGCGTCCCCTCCTGCTCCTCCCTCCTCAGCTCCTCCTCGACCCCCTCACAGCCTGCACATGTGGTGACTGCCTCCCTGCAGTGTGGGTGCGAGCGGGCAGGGGAGGGCAGGCCGGCCCCCTCCTTCTTGCATCCGGCCTGGGCAGGGCCTGGCTCCTGGGCTGTTTGGGGGATGCTCCTCTGCCCTTGGACTCTGGGTCTCAGGCTCTGCTGAGGGCCCCTGAGCTAGTGTCAGTTGTGATCCAGTTGTTTCCATCTGTCTCCCATTTCCCTGGGGCCCTTCCCTCTGGCCTGAGGCCTCTGCCCCTCATGTGCCCGGTGGCTTTGGCCAGCCCACACCCTCTGCAGGGCCAGCATCTTCTGCTCCAGGCCCCTGAGGTGTGTGGTAGAGCCCTTCCCCTCTCCTGGGGGCCAGGGCCACTGCGCTGGGTGGCAAGTGCCCTTCGGCAGCAGGGACCCCCTGCTCTGGGGCTGTAGGCTGGGGCTTGTGGACATGCATGCAGTGGGTTTAGGTTACTCTCTGCTGCCATGATGTGTTTTTCTTGTGGTCACAGGAGGGTCTGCACCCCTGTGGGTTCTGGAAGAAGGCTGGTCCTCCCAGGCAGGGTTCCGTGGCCGTGTGCGGTGGGTAGACAGCTGAGGAGGGGAGGCTGCAGGGGGCAGGAGGACTCGTGTTCCACATGGTCCATCCTCTGAGCAGTCCCCAGACCCTCAGCTAGGGCCCCAGATGCTGCCCTTAAATCCAAGGCTTGAGCCACAGTCCAGGCTGCCCCTGCCCCTGTCCCGTGGGACCCACAGGCACGTTGCTGTGGCAACCAAGGAGGGGCCTGCCCACCATCCCAAGAAGCTCCACGGCCAAGGCAGAGCTCTCTGGAGATGGAGACAGAAATGGGATTAGGACCAGTGGGTGACATGAAAAGAGCCTGACTCCTCCGGTGCTGGCTGCGGATGCCGGTTTCCATGGCAACCGATAGTGCTCAGCAGGAAAAGGGGGTTGTGGTGCTGGTGGCTCTGTCTCCGCTGGCACAGTGAGATGCACGGTACAGTCAGACCCGGAGGCCGGGAAGGGTTGGCACGGCACATGGATTCTGCAAGTAGAAAGCACATTTTTTTCATCTTTAAAAGGAGAAAAAAAAAATCTAAACTTTATCCATCCATAAAAGTTTTAATTATGAGTGCAGCAATACTTAAAAATTATGTTTTGATTTAAAAATATATCAGTCCTCTCACTTAGATGTGGAAAACTGTTCTGTCTGTGTTGGAAAAGGCCCAGCCTCGGCGTTTGCATAACAGGAAGGGCTCCGCTGTGATCCGGGGATGAGTTCGCTCTCCTCACGTTCGCTTCTTCATGCCAATGCTGAGTGCTTGCTACACGCCAGGCTCCGTGCTGGCTGCTCATGTGGGCTCATCCTCTCCTTGCTCCCTTTCCCTCTCCTTGGCTCCCTTTCTCTCTCTCTTTTCCTTTATTTATCCTGTCCTTTTCCTATTTTAGAGGAGGAGAGAGATACTTGGAGAGCTTAAGTACCTCACTGGCATCCGATGTGGGATTGGGAAGCGGGCCCGGGTCCCAGCCCCAGTGCCCAGCCACCTGTGCAGGCCCCCAGGTGCAGGCTGCCAGGTCCAAGCCCCCAGGTGCAGGCCCCAGGTCCAAGCCCCCAGGTGCAGGCCCCAGGTCCCAGCCCCCAGTGCGGGTCCCCAGGTGCAGGCCCTGGGCAGTGCCTCTGCATGTCTCCAGGGAGTGTCTGTACCTCTGTGTCCAGAGTCCAGTGGGGGCACTGGACTGCCTCCGTGTAGGGGTGGGTGAGGAGTGGCATAAGGGACGTGAAGGGCCCTGGCAGCCTGGGGAGCACCCCCTCCCCCCTCGTGTGCCGTGCAGCGCTCTCACTGCCCTGGGGGAGGATGCACCCCGCGCGGATGTGGGCTCAGGGGAAATAATGACACCTGGAGCAGTCACTCTCTCCCCTGAAGCTTTGTTTCTCTCATTAGAAAGTATTTCACACAAGAAGGAACCACCACTGGTGCAGATGGGATGTTCTGCCCCCAGCCCTGCGCGATGCTCTTCCTCTTTCTCTCTCCATCTTATGGAACTTCCGTTGGACGGAGCTCAACCCATCCTATCCTGACTAAATGTCTGTTGCCTTCTTTCATACTTCCCACCTCTCATCCCTCTGTGTGCCAGCCTTTGTGATTTCCTCAGCGCTATCTTACCAAATCCAGGATTCTTTCTTCAGCTGTATCTGATGTACAGCTTAGCTCCTCTCTCTAGTGATTTTTTTCAATCAATGACTGCTTTTCATATCTAGATTTTCCACTTGAGACTTTTTCACACTTCTCTGGCATATTTTCTTTTTTTCATTTGGGCCATTATTGCTTCTCTGAACGTTTTAAAATATGGAAGAATAAAAGGCCAAGAATTGCATAGATTATCTTGCCCTACAAGATATCAAGGTTTATTTTGAAGCTACGTGAATAAACAGAACAAGAACAAATATATTGACATACAGACTAATAAAGCAAATTTTATTGCCAAGAAACTGGCTTATGTTTATATGAGAATGTGGTATTAGAAAATCAGTACAGGAAAGAAAGGGGTATTTGATAAGTGGGACTGGGAAAATTGGTTACCTCTATAGCCAAAGTAGATCTTACTTCACTAGATACAGATAAAAAAGTCATTAAGCTGTAAATGTATGCATTAACTTTTAAAATTTTAGATGGCCATAAGGTAGAATGTCATGATAACATCATGACAAACAATCCAGGAAAGATCAGTACTTCTCACCGCATTCCTCACTGCCACTCTCCCCTCTAATGCAAAACAAAATGAAACAAAGCAAAAGGCAAAGAAAGGAAAACTTTTCAAAAGAAACAAAAAGACCTTAAACACAGTTAACAACACAATTACATACGAAATGGGGGAGGGCGTTTGCATCGCATACAGCTGACAAAGAGTTGAGCCTAAAACAGGTAATGAACTTTCACAAATTAATGAGAAAAATGTAAGTAGCTGAGTAGATAATTGAGCAAAGATGCAAAGAGAAAATTCAGAGCAGACAACACTGGAGAAGACAGTGAATAAGAACAAAGAAGTTCCATCCCACTTGCAATTAAAAAGTGCCAATTAAAACCACAGTGGAGGGGCCTCTGCTTCTACCAGGGAGGACAGCGCTCTGGGGAATGGCCAACTTCCTGTAATCAGCTAGGAAAGTGAGCAACTTATGTGAAACTCCTGTGTCCAGACGTTGGCCGGCAGGTAGTGCAGGACAGCTACTGGTGAAGCTGCAGGGCAGGGAGGGGAGTCTGGAGAGACCCACGTGATCTCACTGGGTTGAGGAAACAGGGCTGGGAGTTGGAGGCAGTTGGACATTGTGGTCAGAGTGCCGGAGAGGAAGGACCTGAGAGGAAAGGAAAGCTTCGGAGGGGTGGACAGGGGCCCCACAGGCTTTGCCTGGATCCTGATCTGCCCCTTCCTGGACCGAGTCCTCAAGGCTGGAGAAGGAGCCCCCAGAAGGCAGCTCCTGGAGCCAACACAGGCTGCAGACAGGTCGTGTTCCCACCAGCCAGAGTGGGGAGACCTTGTCATACCTGGGCATTGGGTCCCTAAGCTGATGCTAAAACTTCTGTGGGGCTGTAAGGGCTGTAGAAGAGCCAAAGCAATTTTGGAGGAGAAATTTGAGGAGTTGCAGCAGCTGAAATAAAAATATGCTATCAAGCTTGAGTAATCAAGGTAATGTGGTATTAGCATAAGAATAGACACATAGAAAAGTAGAACAGCATAGAGGGTCCAGAAATAGAACCACGCGCATCTGCTAAATGATTTTCGACAAAGGTGTCAAGGTAATTCAATTGGGAAAGAACATTCTTTTCAACAAATGCACTTGAAAAATTGAATATCTATGTAAAAAATGGAATCTCAATGTTTACCTTACACCATGTGCAACATTTGACTCAAAATGGAAAGACTTGAAACTTCTTGAAGTTTTCATATTTGAATATAAAATTGAAGTTTTAGTTTTAATATAGGAAAAGTATTTGTGACTTTGGGGTTAGGAAGAGATATCTGATACTGGCTACGAAAAGCATAAACCAGAAATGCAAAAGAAATTGATAAATTGGACTTCATCAAAATTAAAACTTTTCTTATTCAAAATACTCCAGTAAGAACAAGGATAAGGCAAGCCACAAACTAGGAGAAAATATTTCAAAACACATGTCTGTAAAGATCTTATCTGAATCCATAAAGAACTCTCACAACACAATAATTAAAATAGAAACAAACCGATGACAATTGGGCAAAAGACGTGAGAAGAGAGTCACCGGAAGGGCCAACAAGCACATGAAGATGGACACCAGCGTTAGTCCTTAGGGAGGAATTTCAGTACAAATTAACGCAAACTCTTAATTAATACAGATTAGTGACACCACTACATGTCCATTCAAGTGGATAAACAAACAGAAACAAGTGAAGTGAACTGTGCATCCGCTGTACAACCCAACCACACTGAGGGGACAGACCCATCCCAAGTGACTCTTGAATGCAGCGTTTTGACTTTACACCCTCCGCCTAAATTCAAAAAGAACTGTAAACAAATCCACAGTGGTATTTGTTAGCACTTTCGGAAGTACTGAATGTGTTTTATGGAACTGATCAAATAAATAACTACCTTGTGGATGATGGTAGTGACGTTTCTCATTGTTGGAGAAACAGGAAAGGGGATGCTGGAATTAACCCTGTGGGCTTGGGCTTGAGTTGGCGGAGTTTCATGCTATCGCTGATCTACAGATAGGAGTAGACGGGTGCAGTGTGTGTGCGTGTGCGCGTGAAGTTCCCCACCAGAAGAGCCAGGAGAAATATAACTGGGGAACTTTCTTAATTAGACCTGGGCTGGGCAAGAAAAAGATAATCCTGGAATATCTTTTTGAGACAGAAAGGAAGAATATACACAGAGCGATGCGACACGTCAGGACACAGGGGTCAGCAAAAGACACGGGAGGCGGCTCCAGGGTCTCCCACTGGCCAAGTGTGGAACAATTTCAGCATGAAAATAAGTGATGACAACAAGAGGAGATAACCTATAGAAAAGGTGCGAGTCCACGCAGTTGTCTAGATCACACATACAAACACACACAGACACACACACACGCCCACAGACACATACACACACAAACACACACCCACAGACACACAAACACACACAAACACACACACAAACACACACATAGACACACACACATACAAACACACAGACACACACACACAAACACAGACACAAACACACACACAGACACATACAGACACAGAAACACACACCCACAGACACACACCCACAGACACACCCACAGACACACACACACCACACAGACACACACACAGACACACACACACAGACACACACACAGACACAAACACACACCCAGACACAGACACACACACACACACACAGACACACAGACACACACACACAGACACACATACACACACCCACAGACACATAGACACACACACAGAGATATACGCACACAGACACACACACAGACACACACACACACGGGGAGAAAAGAAAACTTCCCTTCCTTCTTGTAGAATCCCACTAACAGAGGTAGAAGTGACGGAATTAGGAAATCATTTATTAACCACCATGTTAGTAATTGCTTCAGGCAAAAGTCACCAACGGATGTTCTAACTTCTGGGTAAACGTTGGATGGAAAAACAGAATTTACGGTGTCTCCCCACAGAACACCTATAATTACAAAGGAAAAATAATAACTTTACAGTGGAGAAAAGTGGTGGACACCACCTTTACCATGTGACCAAAGGTCACAGCACCAGCAAAGGGACAAATCGATGTCATATGCCCTCTGACATGATGCACTGTGGACACGTCAGTTTTGTAGCATTTCTGGCAAAAACACATTACCTGAATCTACTCATGAAGAAACAGTAGATAACCTCAAGTCAAGCGAGGGTCATCTTACAAAATAAACGGCCTGTGCTTTTCAAAAATATCAAGGTTATTAAATCAGGAGTATAGGATCAACAGACACGCACTACTGTATGTAAAATAAACACAGGGAACTATATTCAATATCTTGTAATAAGCTCTAATTGGAAAATAATCTGAAAAATAAGAGTATATATGTGTCACTGAACCACTTTGCTGTGCACCTGAAACGAACACCACGTTGTAAATCAACTATAATTCAATGTTAAAAACAAGGTTGTGAAGAACAAGGAACGTCTAAGCAGGCTGACGCACTGTGACGTGTGGTGTAGAATTGCGTCCCAGACGTTTTTCTTTTTCCGTAAACAACGTTAGTGTGACAACTGGCAAATTTTGAGTAGGATGTGCAAATTAGAAAATTGCACTGCACGGATGTCCTGCTCTTGATCATCGTGCTGCGGTTATTTAAGACAATGCCTTTTGATTTGGGGAAACACATACGGACGCATTTGTGGGTACAGAGCGTTATTCCAAACCTTTTTTCTCAAATGGTTCAGCAAAAAAATTATGATGAGAGAAAGAAGGAGGAAGCCAAGAGGACAGAGTTCAACATTTTTTGGAACCTGAATGAGGAGGAACATGAATCCTTGTATTGATTCGCCAACGTTATTTTGTCTGAAATTATTTCAAAATACAACGGAAATGAAATACAAGTAAATGGGACCAGATTAAAATATACTGAGGTGTCGTTACATACTCATCGTTTGGAAAAGTGAGAGAGAAGTGCGACAGTATTGCAGGGAGCCTCATTCCACTTACTGAAGGGGGCGTGGCCTCTGGGGAAGAGGCCCCGCCCATGACCTGTCAGGTCGGTCCTCACAGTCCTTGGAGAGGCTCCGGGGCAGACACGCGTGGACCCAAGTACCGGACCTTTACTGTGGCAGAGAGCTGCTTACGTGACCAACGCCGTGGAGAGGATGCACCCGCCGTCTTATACCCACGTCATGGACGTGTACCTACGGCGGCTGAAGTGAAGGACTCTGGGCTAACCGTACCAAAGTGCGAATTCTCCAGAACCATACTGACCAGGAAAAGGTTTCTGGATGTTCTGCACATGACGAAACACAGGGTGTAAAAAAAAAATGCTCTATGGCTTATGAACACACATTACCTGTGATAAAGCTCTAGCAAATAGGTCAGGACTGATGTTTACGTCGGCACAGTTGTTATTTCTGGGAATGGAAGCTGAGTGTGCAGGCGGCTTCAAAAATATGGATAAGATTTAATTTTATGATCAATAATCTGAATACAGTATGACAGAATGTTAAGGTCTATTTATCGGGGTGACGTATGTGTGTGTTGAGTTAATCTCTTTTTTTTTTTCTGCTGTCTTTGGAATGTTTCCTCATACAATAAAGTAATCCAGGGGATGACTTCACTCTGACTCTGTCCGCTTTCCCACCTGGCCTGGCACCATCCCTGCCCCGCTCTGTTCCCAGCTGGGGTTAGGGGATGGGGAGCAGGGACCAGGGTGGGTAACCAACTTCCCTGGTGGCTGAGGGGGTTCTGGGACACAGGACTTTCAGTGCTGGCACCGGAGGGTCCCTGGAAAATCAGGAAGAGTTGGTCATCTCCCTCAGGGGGAGGGGGGCAGTTCCCTTTCCCTCCTCCCCACTCCTAGGGGCCCTTCCCCAGAGTCCAGCTCCACCAGGCAGACCTCCACACGCTCATCTTCTTCTTTTTACCTCCCCCTCCTCCCTCATCAGGGCTGGGGGGCAAAGCTGTCTTCCGTGACCAACACATGTGGCCCCGTCCCTGAACCCGCGACATTTTGTCAACTCCATTAACCCCCAGGGTCCCCAGTGTGTGGATGGCACCTCCTCCCAGTCTCCTGCCAGGACCTGGGCTTGCCCTCCCCGCAGGCACTCACAGGCTCCCCTTCTGCTCACATGGCCTCGCTGGGCAGCTCACGTGGCCTCCTGGTTTCAGGATTCTCCCACATGTAGTGGGGCTACCATAGGGTGTTGTAAAATGAAGATGGCTCCTTGCTTCTCCACTGGGTCTTCAGCTTCCTCCCCGGAGGTGGGACCCTCCTTACCCTGGTCCCCGTCTCTCTACTCTTAGATAGGGTCTCACCTATGAGCACACCGGGCAGCTTGTCCGTAAGGGAGATGCCCCACTTCCCCAAAGGAGCACAGGGGAAGCAGGGCTCAGGGTCCAGAAGGCTCCGGGCGGGAGATGCTTCGTCGAACTCGGTTCTCTTCCTGCCTTTCAAAGGACTTCGATCAGCTGTCTCCACCCTCATGATGCTGAGGGGTCTCTGGGTGTTGCAGCTTCTCAGAGTTTGGGGTGAGCAGCCCTCACTCACCCTGCCGCCTTCTGGGTGTTCATTACCTGCTCTCAGAAACCACCGTCTGCCCCAGAACACCCGACTGACTCTGCCTTGGCAGCTCCAAGAACAGCAGCGGCAGCTTGAGCCGTGTTATGAAAACCTCTCACTAAGGTGCAGTAAATATTTCTATTCTGAACCTTCCATTTGTCTGAGAGCAGCTTATGTTCATTTATGATCCGGGGAGCTCATATTTCAATTTTATCAGGTTTAATAGGCTGTAAACTAAGAACAGCAAATCTACCGCTACATGAAATTACTAGAAATGAGCCAAACAGGTGCCTAATTGGCATCGGAGTGACTCTGAACTATCAACTTTTGTGTAGGACCGTGTATTTTGGTTATTTCTACGTGGGGTTAGCCACAGGTAATACAGTTGGATTTGCTCAAAAGACCTTCACTTAATAGTGTCATTTCTTTAATTAGGATTGGCAGCTAGAAACCCATTTTCACATAATGAAATACAGGGGGTTCAAAATAAATTTTATGAAATCACCTGTGATTTCTTAACTTCAGCCTGAAAAAAGCCTGTAGGAAATAAGGATGCGATTTGACAATGGAATTGTAAAACCAGTTTTAAGGATATAAATTGTGTTTTTCAAAGTCATGGTTTTGACAGACATGCTGCTGATAATCTCCTTATATAAATAGATGTATAAACATGCAATTACTGCTATTACAATCCTATTAAAATGTGCTGGGCTCTCCGTTTAGCAGACATTCATCCTTAATAGAATTGGAAACTTAGAGAAAGAGTCACAAATTCTCTCTCGGGAGGAGCACACACTTGCTTGGCCGGCATGGCTATTCCCAGCGCAGCTGGGTCCCCGCCGCCCGCACCCACTCCTGCAGGCAGCCCTTCCTCCCTCACTCCCTCCACTGCATTCATCCTGGATGCCACCTGGGCTCCCAACCTCCCCTTCCCTGACCCCTTCCATGGGACACGCCCTTGCTGCTGTTCTCCGACTGTCCCCTTCATCTGCCGGATCTCGCTGACCCCCGGCTGGCCGTGGCGGTCACTGTGTCCCGCCCAGCTCACACCCCAGACGAGAGAGGCTCCTGGATCCTTGTTTCTCAGTGGGCCTCCCAGACCATCTCTCCTGCCAGAGGCTCGGCTCCTTCAAAGCCTCTGCCACCTGCTGACGCACCCGTCACATCGCCACGTTGCCTCCATGTCTTGACGCCTCCGCCCAGCACCCGGCCCACACCCTCTGGGGCCTCTATCCTGTGTCCACCAGCCTCAGCAACCTCAGCATCGATACAGACAGCCTCTGCATACCTTGGCCACTCGTTTCTGGAACCTTCCTTTTCCCATAATGTATCCTTCCCCCTCTGCTAGTCAGGGTTCTCCAGAGAAACAGAACCAATAGGATGTGTGTATATAATTGTTATAATGAACTGGCTTACAAGTTAGGGAGGCTGACAAGTCCCAAGACCTGCTGGGTGAGTCAGCAAACTGAGACCCAAGAGGACCAGTGGTTTAGTTTCCGTCTGAGCCTGAAGGCCTGAAGGAGAGCTAATGAGGTATTTCCAGTCCAAATGCCAGCAGGCTTGAGATCCAGGGAGAGCCAGTGTTTCAGTCCAAGTCTGAAGGCAGGAAAAAAACCCGATGTCCCAGAAGGAAGGCAATTGGGAAGGAGGAAATTTCCTCCTACTTTTGGAGGGTCAGCTTTTTTGTTCTATCCAGGCCATCAGCTGGTTAGGTGAGGCCCACCTCCATTGCGCAGGGCAGTCTGCTTCACTCTGTCTATTCATTCAAATGTTCATCTCATGCAGAAACACCCAGAATACTGTTAATAATGGTAAATGCCCAAACATCTGGGCATCCGGTGGCCCAGTCAAGTTGACAGATAAAATGAACTATCACAGACCAGCCCTCCCCATACCCTGGACACTGTCACCACAAACCAACTCTCTCATCACCCCTTCCAGCCTCCCCAGCCCTTTCCTCTGAACCCCAGGCAGGGTTCACGGTCACTGCCAGATTCCACCTCTCCCATCTCTCCATCATCCTCACCTGGAAAGACTCCAGCCCAAGGAGCATTCACATCAGCCTTCTCCCCACCTGCACCCGAGGGCTCAGGGTGGCTGGAAATACACATGTGATGGTTCTGATAACTCTCCTCCAGGGCCCCAGGTAAACTCGCCCTCAAGCTCCTCGACTGTTGTTTCGTGTCTAGTCTCTGCTCAGGAGCTCTTTTCCTATTTTACCAGAAAATCAGAAAAGTCAGAAGGATCCCACTTTATTTTTCACCACCAATATGTCACCTTTCATGTACTGAGCCCGTGTTACTGAAAGTCAGGTTCAGCTGCTCGGTGCTTGAAAGACAGTATTTGAGTGGCAAGGTTGGTGGAAAGGAAAATTTTCTTATTTCAAAGGCCAGGAGTCCGGGGGAGAGGACAGGCTCGTGTCCACACGCCATCTCCCTCCTGACAATCACTGGGCAAGGGCTTTTATAGGTGAAGGGAGGGGCTACACGCAGAAACAGCACAGGCAGCTCTGACGGTCACCTTGAAATTGGCCATCGGTGGTCTGACCAGCGTCATCTTGATTGTTCTAAGTACAGTTAATCTTCAGTTCCAGGGTCAGGTAGTTCCGATTTCCTTGAGGCCAGTTCTCGGAATTGTGGCCGTTTGTGTCCTGAACTACAGCCTGGTCATCATGTAGTTAACGTCTCCATCTGGTGGGGGTTTCAGTATCTACAAGACAGCTCACAGGATACGGCTCAGAATATTATCTATAGCCCTTGAGGAGGAACTAGAGGTCCTTGACTTTGCTTAGTGGCTAAACTAGTATTATTTTGCCCTGTTTGCTTTCCTTGGCTGCTGCATTTTCTCACTTTTCTGATTAAACGTATTCTTTGACTAACGTTTTCCTACAGACAAAAGGCAGGAGGAGGACCTGAGGGGGAAGGACCACGGGTCCTGCTCCATTTCGCCCGCTCTGTCCCCTGCGTGTCCGTCTGTGAGCCTCACTAACACGCTGCCTGCACGGTGGGGACTCTGCAGCCATTCTTGCTGTGTGATGGGGCAGGGCCACATGCTACCTAGATTCTTCATCCCTTCACTCCTACAGAATCGTTAACAGAGATGACAGTAAATACGAAATAAAAGTGGAAAGTCAGTAAAATGGTAGAAGAGGGTTAGGGAGACACAGACATAGAGAATAGACATATGGATACCAAGGGGGAGAGGGTGGGGTGGGATGAATTGGGAGATTGGGATTGACATATATACAATACTATGTATAAAATAGATAATGAGTGAGAACCTACTGTATAGCACAGGGAACTCTACTCAGGGCTCTGTGGTGACCTAGGTGGGAAGGGAATTCAAAAAAGAGGGGATATATGTATACGCATGGCTGATTCACTTTGCTGTACAGCAGACACTGACACAGCAGTATAAAGCAACTGTACTCCAATTAAAAAAATGGTAGAAAAGGTACCGGAGAAGAAAGCATAAATAAGACACTTGGAGCTGGAATAAGCCCGTTGACAGCCATGATAAACATGGAGGGTCCCTTCACAACCACAAGGCTAAAAAATTAAGCCAAACAGGGGGCACATTTAGTTTCGGTAAATGAAGGTTAACTGTTGTTGGTGTTGTCCGAGCTTGGATTCCTCAGAACCAAACCCTGAGACAAGGGCTTGGCTGTGAGTAGTTTGTCTGAGACATGATCCTGAAAGATGTGAGGATGTGGGGGAAGGGGCACAGGGGTGGCAGAGGCCCAGATAGGGTGTGTGTTAGCCAGGGATCACCAGAGAAACAGAGCCAATAGGATGTCTATCTGTCTATCATATCTATCTACTATCATCTATCTATCTATCTATCTATCTATCTAGCATCTACCTATCTACCACCTCTATTTGTCTATCAATCTATCTAAAGAGATGTACATTAAGAAGTTGGCTCACGTGCTTGTGGAGGCTGGGAAGCCTCACAATCAGCTGTCTGCAATCTGAGACCCCAGAAAGCTGGTAGCATCACTCTAAGAACAGGAAGGGTGATGGGGAAAGTTTCAGTCAGGGAAGGAGGTCACACAGTCAGGCTGGGAGCGCGAATTCCCCCTCCTTCCACCTTTTTGTTGTACGCGGGCCCTTGGGGGTTGGAGGAGACAGGAAAAAACAAATCAAAACAAACAAAACCCTGTTGGGTGGTAGAGAAATGAAGGAGACAAAAATGAACATCTCTGGAACTTTAATATAATTCAGATGGTGTGTAATGTGAGGCAGTAGAAAGATTTATCTTTCGACTCAGACGTGAACTCTGCTCCTGACAGTAAAATCTTAGTCATGTCACTTAGCACCTGGGTCTGACTTTCTCATTTAAGGTGAGCAGGGGGCTGACATGCAAATTAGATTAAATAAAGAAATGCATATAAAACACTTTGATAACACTTGCAATTTTAAAAGTTTATTATTAGAGTAAGATAATGATGGCAGCCGTTGTTATTAGATAATCCAAACTTTTAATCTCATGATCAGAAACTATACCTTCCTTTCAAGTTTCACTGAACTAAAAAAAAAAAAGATCATAGTAGACCACAAAAAAGCACAGTTAAAATAAAAGAACCCAATCTATGAAGTATCAAGAAGAAATGCCACAAAAGTTGATAAAACTATGATTTTCAAAATCAAGGTTTAAATGTTACTTTAAGAACTGCTTTAACTGTATCACATGGTTTTTAATTGTTGTGTTCTTATATTCTTAATTTTATAAAAATCACAATTTTATGTTTGATGTCCACTTTGATCTATGCATTGAACTCAAGAAGTTAGTGAAAAAAAAAGCCACGAATATAAATCTGGGAAATTGGGAGGCTAGACTAATGAAGGTAAAGGTAAAATTTAATAATTTAGAAGTACTGGAACTGGAAACAACTAAACAAAGCCAGCATTTTTATAACTTACGAATACATTTTATTACAGAAAAAAGAAAGGAGACAAAATTGGAAATAAGAAAGAAGGTGTGATGACAGAGTTTGAGCAGGTTTTTCTTTTTTAGGAAACATGAATATTATGCAGAGGGAAATGATATTAAATTTAAAAAGTGTAGAGTTTTTCTGAAGAAGATGATTTCCCCCCGAAGTCTAATAAAAACCAGAGAACTTGAAAAATTAACTATTGACAAAATTGATTTAAAAAATTTATTGTGTAATCAACTCTAAAAATGCTCCAGGTCTAGATTATAAACAAAGAAATTCTTTCAAAGTATCAGGGAGCTGATTATTTACATTACACAATCTGTCCCCAGTGCAAAAAAAGGTGGAAAGCTCACCAGTTCATTAAAGGAGGTGTATTCAATTAGGTAATCAAAATTTGAAAAACTATAATAAACCATCAAAGAGTTGATGTCAAATCCTAAATTAAAACAAAAAACAGAGCAAAATAAAACAACCCATAACAGTATATCAAAAGAAAATATTTTACCCTAAGGTGCAAGCTTGCATTTAAATTAGAAAACTTAAAGAAATAACATATTATCTCAATGGTGTAAGCAAACAGCTTTGCATAAGAAAGTGAATAATTGCTAAAAAGGCCCTTGATAAAGTCAGACTCAAAAGTCCTGGTATATACTTCCTCAGCATGCCAAAACTCGTGTTGATCTTAAGTAATCGCCTCACACTTTAGTAGTGAAATACTGGAGGTCTTCGCGCCCAAAGCAGAAAAGAATGGGCATCTTTGCTGCTGTTCCTGGTGGTCTGGGAATTCCAGCCAGTGCAACAGGCTAAATAGAAGAGCGAGAGATGCAAGTGTTGGAAAGGAAAATCTGAAGTCAAACTATTTGCAGATGATATAATTTCTTCCTTGCAAAGCTAGAGAATTTACTGGAAAAAATATTTAGAAAATATTAAAAATTACACTATTGTGGGATAATCAAAGTACACAAATTAGTAACTTCCTTGCATATCAGGCATTGCCAATTAGAAATGCAATAGAGAAAATCACATACATGAGAATAGTGGAAAGATATGATGTCTGTGCATACGAGAAAAGAGTGGGGTGCTGAAGTAGAGCTTTCATCTCTTTACTTAGATACGCAAGTAAGACTGGACTAGATGGAGACATGCTGAGCTCTTGAATAGGAAAAACCAAGAAAATTGTGTAGGAGCGACAGGTGTATATGCCATTCTGTGCAAAACCCAAGATGCAGGAGGTGAAAAAATAAAAAACAATTAATCTAGGGTGTAATCGATTAATATGGCTGAGATATTTATTCAGCAGAAGATAGGAAGAGCTATGACCAAGACGAGGTCAAAATACTTATGTGTCATTCACTAAAATAGTGTAAATTGTGTAAATATGCAGTCTCACATACACGCATATGGTGTTGGGACATGGCAAAATTTTTATCAAAAAAGTTAAATCTTCATGTCACACTATATGCTGAAAGAAATCCCTGATATGCTCTATAGTTAAGGGTGAAAATAAGACAAACAAAACAAGAAACTATAGATAAGCATTTTACTTGTCTCAGGGAAAGGTAGTGTTTAGGAGGAGGAAGAAAAGTACTCTTAAAATAAGAAATAATGGGAGAATAGCAACGATAACTACAAACTCTCCAGATTCTGAAACTTCCTGTGAAACCTCTAAACCTGGGTTTTCTCATCTGTAAAGTGAGATCATAATAGCAGCCACCCTACATGCAAGATGGTATAATATCACTTGAAAGGAGACCAAGATAAGTCAAAGATGTCCTCTATAAACTCTAAATAAATTACCTAAGCGACACAGCAAAAAGCTACAGCCAATATGCCAGCAGAGAAGATAACATAAATGAATAAAAAAGTGCTAAACATCCAACATCTACTCCTAATTAAATTCTCAGCAAACTAGGAATAAATGGGAAGTTCCTCAACCTGATAAAGGGAATCTGCAAAAGCTTACAAATTACATCATTCTTCATTTAAAAAACTGAAAGCACTCCACCTGAGAATATCTACCCTCATCGCTTCTGTTAAACCTTGAACCAGAAGTTCCACAATAAGGCAAGAAAAAGAAATATAAGGCATCTAGTTGGCAAAGAATAGAATAAAAATCTATTCTCTGATGACATGACCTCTTATGTAGAAAATCCTTTGGAATCTATAAAAGTTTCTATAACTAATAAATGACTTTGTTGCAGGATACAAGATTTATATGCAACATCAGTTGTGTTTCTGTATTCCTTGTCTATCTTGTATTTCTATACTTCTATATAGCAAAAGTCAGAAATTGACACTTTAAAAATTGCCATTTTCAATAACATCAAAATATGAAACTTTTAGGGATAAATCTGACAAAAGATGTGTAATACCTATACACTGTAATCACAAAACTTTGCTGAGAAACATTAAAGAAAAACTAAATAAACTGAGAGAATAAATTGTGTACGTGGCTCCGAAGACTCCATATGTTAAAATGTCAATTCTCTTTAAATTTATCTTATTCATGTAATCCTAATCAAAACTCCAACCTTTTTTTTGTTTAAATTGATGAATTCATTTCAAAATTTACATGGAAATTCTAAGTAGCTAGAATAATAGAACAACTTTGAAAAAGAATAAATTTGGAGAACTCACTGACTTTAAAAGTTATTTCGAATTTGAAGTAATCACAACTGAGTGGTACTGGCAAATAGTTTGGAGAAATGGAATAGAGTCCAGTTACAGACTCACACATTATCTGGTCAGTGGCACATATCTGGTCAATGACAAGTATCCAGAGGCAATTCAGAGAGAAAGGACTCTTTTCTACCCACGATGCTGGAATCATTGGAGGTCCATATGCAAAAAGAAAAATCACTTCAAATAATATCTCACACCTTATACAAAAATTAACTCAAAATGGATCATAGATCTAATTGTAAAACCTAAAAACTTAAAACTTCTAGAACAAAACAGAGAAAAAAACCTCTATAATCTTCGGTTATGCCAAAGACTTCTAAGATTTGACACCAAAAAGGCAATCCATCAAACAAACCAAAAAATGGTAAGTTGGATCGTATCCAACTTAATAACCCTGCTCTTCAAGATACACTATTAAGAGAATGAAAAGACAAGCTACACACCTGGAGAAAATATTTCCAAAATCACATATCTGAAAAAGGATCTCTACATAGGATATATAAAACTCAAAATAAAATAATAAAAGACAAACAACCCAATGAAAAAAGGGCAAAAAATTTGACCCTGCACTTTATAAAGATGTACAGAGGGCAAATAAGCAGAGGAAAAGATGCTCCACATGAGTGGTTAGTAGAGAAATGCAAACTTAAATGACATTGCGATATCTTTACACACCTGTTAGAATGTCTAAAATGGAAAAGGTTTACCATACCCAGCACTGGCGAGGGTGTGGAGCAGCTGGAACTCTTCCATGCAAATGGGCGTGTAAACCCGTGGAATTGCTTCAGAGAGCAACCCATCAGCTCCTTAAGCACACAAACATACACCTGCTATGTGACTCAGGCATTCCAGGACTATACGTTTACCCAAGAGGAATGAAGGCATCTGTCCGTACAGAGACTTGTACATGAATAGTCATAGAAGCTTTATTTTTCATAGTCAAAAACTGGAAACAACGCGAGCCCGTCTACAGGGCAATGGAGACATGAGTTGCAGGTATTTAGACAATGGAATACACTTAGCATGAAAAAGGAACCCACTATTAAACGCTGCAGCATCATAGGCGAATCTCAAAATGAGTATGCTGAATGGAAGAAGACAAAATGTCCCTCCCCCCAAAGAATACAATTCTGTAGGTCTGATTCCATGTACACAGTGTCAACTAATCTATAGAGAACAGACAGGCAGCTGTGCTGAGAGAGTGTGGAGGGGTGGGGTGGGCTCACAAAGGGGCAGGAGGGAGCTGTAAGGGGTGATGGTTCTTATTTATTATTGTGATTGCAGTGATGGCTTCATGGATGTATGCACCTGTTAAAGTGTATTAAGTTGTATACTTTAATATGGACAGTTTATGGTATGTCACTTATGTCTCAATAAAGCTGTTTAAAATGATTAAACTAAAAGTCATGCATGCAGCGGACCTATTTGTAGAGACCCGTGAAGCAGATGCTCATGGAATGGTCCACGCGCTCACACATTCATCCCACCCGGTCCCCACAGGTGCTGGCTGCTCTGCTCCTGCTTCTGGCTCCTCAGCGCCCAGAGCTGTGGTGGGGCCGCGTGTGGAACGGTGCCCTCCCTGCCTTGATTCTCTGTGGTTCTGACCTGGGCGTGGGTCGTGGGAAGCCAGGACCCCCCTGCCCTGCGGGTAAAGAGGGCGAGGCTGGAAGGCCCCTGGTGGGGCACGCATGGGCCTGCTCAACCCCGAGGCCAGTCCCACCATTGCTGGACAAAGGCCAGAGCTGCTTCCTGGTCTAAACTGGCTATGAAGATAGAACGTACCATATTTGTGCAGAATTGAATTAACCAGACATTTGACGAAATCCAGGGCATAGCAGAGAGGTCTGTTATAACGAGATTTCACTGAACTTCATTTAAGGAAATACGAAACAGCCATTCTCAGTACGCACAGAGCACAGTATCCTCAGCTCTGCAGCAAGAAGGAGAAAATGGGTTTTACACCATCCAGCTTCCGTCACAAAGGTAAGTAACCAACGTGCTGCTTGTCTGTTGAAGCTTGAGAATGTGGACTTGCTTTGGATGCAGTAATAGTCAATAGCCAGCCGTCGTACCTCGATGAGCTCTGACAGTTCCTGATGCAGGTTTTTATATAAGTGACATAAATGGCCATATGGAATTTACCTTAAGACAAGCTCTCTGTTTCCACTGTTTATATTTTGGAATTGTGCCTTATTTACATAAGAAATTACATTTGGGTCTTATTTGCATGTCACATTGACAAAATGCTATTTTGAACAGTGGTGGCCAAGTGAGCAGCAACAGACATCAGCGGGGCTGTTGTTCTGAACAGGTGCCCTGTGAGCTCCAACTTTCAGTAACACGGGTTTGGACACCAGCTTCTGCTTAAGTGTCCACAGGAACAGTTACATTAAAATGTTTGATAAAATGTCTGCAAATCCTAACGCCTGTTCTCGGACAGGAGTGGGATGTTGAACATGGCACAGAGAGCCACTTGCCCACGGGGCGGAAATCAACGCTGCAAGGATGCCCTACAACCTCATGGTCCCGTCATTTTTTGTTTTTCTTCTTGGCCACCTGAGAAGCATCCGGGGAACTTTCTAGACACACAGGCCCAGTGCAAGAGCGGCCCTGACCTTGTGGTCAGTCCTCACCCTTGCGGGGTGGGTCTCTGGAGGCCGGGCCCAGCCTACCACGTGGAGGGGCTCCTGAAACCTGTGGGAGGCCGAGGCCAGACAAACTGGCAGAAGCTGGGGGTCCCTCACAAGACTATGGGAGGTCACCTCCCGCTCACAGAGGGCAGCCGGGAGGTGGGCCGCTTCTCCATCTTCTCAGCGGAGGGAAAGAAAGCCCTCCCCTCTCTCCCTGCATCCCCTGAATCTCTGGGCTCTCCCTGAGGCACCCGGAGATTGAGGTCCTGTCCAAGGAAACCCTGAGCGGGCAGTGCCCCAGCTGCCGAGCTGAGCGCAGGGGAAGGATGGACGCTTCACCTGCTTCTCCTGGGTGTTTGCTCCTGAGGCCCCGAGGCTCCAGCACAGCACACCCACACCTGTGCACGTGTGGGGACCCTCCACGGAGCCCTGGCCTGAGCAGTGTCCCCTCACACCCACGGCGTCCACTCCCAAGGCCCTGGACACTCCCGGCCAACCTGCAGCGGGCAGGGCAGAGCACGACAGGGACCAAGGTGACGGCGTCCTGTCAGATGCAAGATGTGGAGGGAGCCATCCCGGCAAAGGGGGGCGTATCCACCGGGGGCTTCACCCCCACACTGGAGCCCCCCAGCCCCTGCGTCTCTGCACTGTTGGCCTCATTTGTCTGCTCAGAGAACATTCCAGGGTTCAAGGAAAATAGGTGGTGTCCAGGTGGTTCTGGCTGTGTCTGCATTGGCGTCTTATATGCGCTGAACCTCATCTTGGTGGCTGCACTCACGGGCAGAGGGGCATCTCTGCGGTGTTTTCACTGACGAGGGTGTGACTGCATGACACAGGGCTCGGGGGTCTTCCTTTGTGCCACCCGGGGATGCGATGACCCGAGATGCAGGAGGATCTCCCAGCCCACCCCCCTCAGCATCCCTGAAGCTTCACTGCCCCCTCCCTCTCTGGTCCCTGCCAGGCTGTGCATTCCTTAGAGGCAGGTGTGGTGCCTGCTCTGCTCACCCCTCCGCTCAGGGCCTGGGCATCTTTGGGGGAAGAAGGAATGATGGGGGCACTGAGCCTCCTAGGGGCATCTGGCGCTCTGACCTCGGCCAGCTCCCTCCTCCACCTGTGCTTGTTCTCTGGTCCTTTCTTCAGCTGCTCCGAAACCTGAACAGTGCTGACAGCCTGCAGGCCTCTGCCCCCCAAGTCTCCATAAGCAAGCATCACCCGGGACTTCACCCCCCGACATCCCAGCCAGCTCCCCTCTGCCTTTGGATCCTGCAAAATCAGGTAGCTGGTGAAGCTCTGTCTTGGAAAACCTAATAACTAGCTATTTTTATAAATGACTAGGCTTGGCAGGAAACAAGATTGAACTTTCTGGTTGATAAATCCCTTTTTTGATTGGTGTGAATTCTTCCCTTTGGGACTCTGAACAGGAACGGAGGTTCAGGAAAATAAAACCTTTATTTCTTTGTGCAAAAGCTGCTCCTGGTGTTTAACTGTGGCCGGAAACCCCTCAGTCTCTCACAAATCAGAGAGGATTCAGATCTGGCCCTGCCCTAATGACATTCCCAGAGCAGCTGTCCTTCTGGGGGACATGCCCACGAGAGCTGCTCCCTGGGCCCCCAGCCCTGCACCACGGCGCCGGGAGCGGGTCAGCTCAGCCATCCAGCCCGAGGTCCTGATGTGTGTCCCTCGCTGGGTTGATCCTAGTGGGCTGCTGATGAGTGGGACCCTCGGGGTCGTAAAGTGCGGCCCTCTGGTCCATCACGGGGTCTTTCTGTTCCATTTGGCGTGGGGCTGGACCCTCTCACCCAACACGCTCGCGCCCGTTACCTCTCATCCCACGTCTGCTCAGTGCATCTTCCCGTTTCCTTTGCACATGGCCTCTGCATCCTTCACCCTCTCCCTCATGGGTGGGCTGGCCTCCCTTCTCCAGTTCTGCCCTGATGCTCTCTGGGGACCCTCTGTCCTGAGGACCCTCTGCTGCGAACGTTGCAAGAGAGCAGCTCAGGCATTGGGAACAGTGCCGCCTGGATGTGGAATTGCTCTCGGGCGGAGGGTGTCCCTGGGTGCTAACCAGCCTGTGAAGGTGGAACGGCCCAGCAAGCCAAACTTGCACCCTTTGGAGCCCGACTGTTTGGACTTGACTTGGCACAGCAGCTTGAGCAACACTGTTGGTTCTATAACGTGACCTTAGCCCCAGATGGTCCCAACCCGGAGAGCTCGGTTGGGGATGCAGCCGTGTGCCGGCTCTGGGGAAGTGAGGTGTCAGGCCAGGGCTGCCCCACCATCATGGGGGCACCCTGCTGGCCAATGCCCACTGCTCCGAGCTGTCCCCCTTCTGTGTCGGCCTGTTCTCTGTGGCCCTCCCCACGCCCACTGCCGCCTCGGGCCCCTCTCCCCGTAGGGCCAAGGGCACGTCCTCTTAAGGTTGGTGCTTCTGGGCCAAAGCAACCTCCAGTTCCTCTGGGCCAGGATATTCTGTTCAAGCAGCTGTGCGCTGAGCTGTCGCTGTCCGTGTGTCTATCCCTCAGGCTCTGTCCATCCAGGATGAAGGCTTACTATCCTGCTGGTGCTGCAGCCGGGCACAAATGGATGCCTAGGTGGCACTGGTCTCTCAGCCAAGTTTCGGGAGCCAGCTGTCCTAGCATCTTCTGAAAACCAAGAACAGCTTTCCAACCCCTCTCTGCAGGGACCTGGCGGTCCTCCTTCCCAATGTTACTGATGAGAGTGACTAGTCCTGAGCATCTGCTGTGTGATAAGTTCTGAGAAGAGCCCTTCACAGACGTGGTCCGTATTTCCCCTTCACAGTACCCAGTGGGATGGGCTTACATCTCCATTTCCATTTCAGGAAGCTGAGACTCAGACAGGGCAGTTCACTGTGTGGGGCGGCACAGCCTTGGGGTCTGGACGGCCCCTCGGGCGTATCCCTTCATCTTGGGCGTGATCATCGGTTCCCCTTAGAGCTGGGGGGAGGGGGCGGGCTGGCGGGTGGTGGGGTGTGGAGCAGGGGGTGGGCGCGTGGGTGGGTGGGAGACGCCCCTCTCCTCTCAGCTGTGATTGCGTGGTTGGTGTCCCCATCTTCCCCAGGATTTGCCCCGGATCACTTGCTTCCTCTTGCCACCCTCTCGGCTCTGGCATGAGGCTCATCTAGGGGTGTCGGCGTTCCTTTTAATCCACTGCCAACCCACCTGTATAATTTTGGATCCCACCTACGTGGGGAGAGGTGAGACGGTGCCTCCTGGGCCCTGGAAGCGCGGCCGTGACACGGCAGATGCTGTCAGGGCCCGAGGGTTCCTCCTTTCTCTCCAGAGCCCCCCGCCCCTTCCATCCTGAAGGCGCACAGGGGAGCTTTCCTGTTGTTCTTATTTGCAGTAGGTCATGGGGACAGGAATCTAAAAAGTGGGCAGGAAAGTTCTTCACTGGTTAGATGAGAACTCCAGATGACGTGACCGGACGGTTTACGTCCCGTGGTTTAGCATAAACACAGAAATAGGCTTCCTGGGCGGCCGTGTGCGGGCACACCCGCTTTCGTCATTATTGTTTTGTTATTACGTGCTGGGGACTCTGATCCAGGCCGGCGCCCTTCTTCCCAGGGCCCTGCGGGGTGGACATGGGTCCCTGCCTCACCCTCCCTCGTTTGCACTGGTGTTTCTCTGCTGAGTGACTCTCACGGCCTGTGTTGTCACGGGAAAGGCGAGGTGATGGCAGAGAGGACAGGGCAGAATGCAGGTGCAGAGGGACTTTCCTGTGTCCTGGACTCTGTACAACCTCAAGGCTTCTCAACATCAAGCTGAGCTGGAGGGAGAAAGACCAGCTGGAGAAGGAGCCTCAGCATTCAGGCCACTCTCCTAAAGGTTCGCAGAGACCATGTTAAAACATAGAGAGAGGGAAGCGGTTTAGCGACACAGTGCTTACAGCAGAGCAAAGATAAATTCCAGGGACCGAGAGATGAATCTCCTTTAATAAGCAGAACTTCTGTGTAAACCTGTCCCCATTAAACTTGTGGATTAAGTTGTACAGAATCCAGATTCACAAATATTTTCCTGATGGAGGGAGGGCCATTATGTCATCAAAATGGAGAGATTCCAACGTGGGCCTTGGTGGTTTATTGAAAGACAGACCTAACAAGGCCTTTAATCATGTCCTAAAATTAAAAACAAATCCTCGAGCCCCGTGCCCGTGATCCTGACATTGTTGTAGCTGTGGGGGCTCCTCTCCAGCAGAAAACAGGAGAGGTTGGCGTCAAAGGAGGCTTCAGTTCATCTGCGTGTTCCTGGACTGGCTTAGTTGCCATTTCCCCCCGAAGGCCCACCCCCAATGCTGTTTTGATCTCAAAACACAAGAATTTGAATCCAATCTCCCTGTCTGTGTGAGTCACAGAAATTATTATGTCTGTTTTTTCCTGCTTTGCAGTGAATTTTTTCCTTTCTCTTCCATTCATGTGCTTTTCAAATGGAGTGCTGTTCCCCAGGGAGGTGGTGGGCATCACGGAGGGGCCTGTGCGGAGGCTTAGGGATGTCCTCATCCTCCGCCCCACCAGGAACACCCATCCCTGCCCCAGCCTGTGAATCACGGGAATCCCGACATTACATCCTTTGCAGAAACCCAGCCACTGCAGGTGTCCAAACCTTGTCAGCCCATGTGTGATGGGCTGCAAGCACCAGAGGAGCAAGAAGAATCTTTTCTCAAAGAATTGTAGCTTTTCATTGTGCCCTGTCTGGTGGCTTACTTCTCTGGCACCTGACTCAGAACTTCCTCCTGTCTAAAGTGGTGGTGAGTGTGTGTGTGTATGTGTATGTGTGTGTGTGTGTGTGAGAGAGAGAGAGAGAACGAGCGAGCATGTGTGGTGGGGGGTGATGTTTGCTGAAAATATTTAAAGGCACATGGATTAGCTTATGCCCTTTTGGCCCAGGGATAACCGTCGGGGCAAACAGGACTGAAAGGAAAGACCAGGGAGGGAGATGGTTTGGGCACTAAGGGCTCCGAAACCTCTGGCAGATTCCAGGGAATCTAGGAGACCACATGCATTCCCAGTGCCGAAAGAGGTGAGCAGGCCTTGAGTCTTGCCACCCTGGCTAACCTCTGTGCTGTGCAAACGGGACAGGGATCTAAAGAACAGCCATCAATCACCTAGATGAATGTTTAAGGTTTGCCCAGTACATGTGCAAAGCCTCCTGCAAAGGCTGGGAAAGTGGGGTGTTTTGGTGGTGATGGTGGTGGTGGTGATGGTGGTGGTGGTGGTGATGGTGATGGTGGTGGTGGTGGTGATGGAGGTGATGGGGGTGATGATGGTGGGGGTGATGATGCTGGTGGTGGTGATGGTGGTGGTGGTGATGGTGGTGATGGTGGTGGTGGTGGTGATGGTGGTGGTGGTCGTGATGGTGGTGGTGGTGGTGATGGTGATGGTGGTGGTGGTGGTGGTGGTGGTGGTGGTGGTGATGGTGGTGGTGGTGGTGGTGGTGGTGGTGGTGGTGATGGTGGTGGTGGTGGTGGTGGTGATGGAAGTGATGGGGGTGATGATGGTGGTGATGGTAGGGTGATGGTGGTGATGGTGGGGGTGATGCTGCTGGTGGTGGTGATGGTGGTGGTGGTGGTGGTGGTGGGGGTGATTAGGGGAGGTTCCCAGGCATTCGAGGAGATTTCTGTCAAATCACTAGCCAATGGCAAAGTTAACAGAACAGAAACTTTAGTGTCCATGCTCGACAGAAAATTCAGACGTCAGAAAATCAGTTCAGAAAAGTCACTGAACAAACAGCAGCAACAATGAGCACGCGTAGGTTTCCAGAGGGGTGTCCACGTTCACAATGGTTGCCAGGGTGGCTGCGCAGGAGCCTCGGGAGGAAGGGCCACTGTGAAAAGCTGTCACAGCCGAGGGCTGTGATGTCCAGCTCCACAGCCAGTTTCTCACTGTGAGATTAAACCCTCCAGAAAACCACACAGAACAAACACTCGGCCCGAAGAACGTGTCCTAAAGGGACCCCCGGACCTGTCCCCCGGGGCAAGGAGCAGGACCTGCCAGCCCCTGGGGAGGGGCCTCCTGTCCCCTCCCCTCCCAGCAGGCCCCTCCGCGCTCCCTGGCACGAGCGCCAGCCTGATTCCTCCGCATCTCGGCCTCGCCTTGGCTTAGGGTTAGTGCTCTCGTGTGGGCCTAGACTCCCAGCTTGGTCTTGCCCGCTTTCTTTTTAATGTTTGTCTTCTTAGTCCCGTTTACTCTACAGGCTCCTCTCCTGTCGCCTTCTTTCCTATACAGCTTTTCCGTTGCCGAGTTCAGGGCTTTGGCTCCACAGTTTCCCAGAGTCCGGTCACCATGCAGTCACATCTGTGCTCCGGACCCTGCTCGTGGCACAGGCGTACAGAGCCCGATCTGGGGGGTCCCTTTGTGAAGATCCAGGCGTGCGTTCCTCCTTTTATTGCGCACACAGGGCACCTGCTGCCTTCTCTCTGTGCTGCTGGCATCAATCCATCCTGGGTTGCGGAGCGGTCGGTCTAATTGTATCGCAGTTTCCATTCTTGAATGGAAATCCGCCTGTAAAGAGATGCTTCCTGTAACTCTCATCTGGTTTCCCAGCGGCACGGTGCACAGAGGAGCTGGACTCTCTTGACCAGTTTTCAAACTAATGAGTTGGGGCACTGTTGTTCCCTGAACAGCATGTTCTCTGAATCTTCTTATTAACTTGTCCGTTCAGACTTATTTAATAGACATCAATCCGTGGAACCCAGCATCCTTTCTGAAACTCAGATTGTCCCCGTTTGGGGCTAATAGGAACCTCTTCACGTCAGCTCCTGAGTCCCTGTGACGCACCTGTGACATCATTGGCCTCCACTGCTATCTGGTGTGACAGGATGCCCAGACCACTACGCTTCCCCCACCCCCCTACATACCCGAGATCAGCTTTTTCTCCAAGAAGCCCTGTTTCTTTCAGTGGGATAAGTATTCCAAGTCTGTCCTGAGGGCAGCAGCGATGCTCAGTGCTGCGGGGCATCGTGGGGAGATCTCAGGTGTCCGTGCCATCTTTTCAGTCATCCTGTATGACAGGTGTTCAGTTCACCTTTTCTGTGTTATACCTGCATCTCCTCCCTTCAGTACCGCACTCAGGGGCCTGCAGGATGGTAGACTTAGAAGACTGACAGAATTTCTCATTTATTTTATCCTACATAACATGTGGTCTCGAATACTCGTATGATACGTACGTGTGTGTATCAATGCCAGCACACAGGTGCCAATGTCAGTGTTCCCACCACACCGATATGAGTGCTAAAACAGAGTTGAATTTTTTTTTTTGCCATGTGCCCTTCCCGTTTCTGCTCTCATTTTTGGACAGGGCACCGTGTCTGCATGGCCGTTCACAGAGCCATCGTGCACAGGTTTTCTCCCTTGTAGCTCTCACTTAGTTTTCTCAGGTAACTCTGTAAGTGCTAGGCACCAGCCTTCAGTGGAAATCTCTGTGGTCATTTTTGTTTAAAGCTCATTTTCTAATTACCTTCCTCAGGATGTGCTCGTGGGAACAGGAGCTCCAAGTTCTTGAATGTGGATAACATTTGGTGCTTTTATACTTTTATGCTTTGAAAGTCAGTTTTGCCGGATAAAAAAAAATAACTTGGTTCACATTTTCCCCCCTTAAGCACATTAAATATAATATTCCAGTTCTTTCTGGCATAAAGCTTTGCTGTGAAAAAAAAATATAACATTTTTATTTCACTTACAGTATCTTACTGTTTTACCTAGCTGCCTAAAAGATTTGTTTTTTCTTTTTTGTCAAAGTTCATTAATTTAAAAACATCTATCTTGGTGTTAGTTGTTTTGGTCTGTATTCTCAGGTACATATTGTACTTTCATTATAATAGCAGTTTTAAATATGCCTTTTTAAATAAGGAAGGTTATCTTGAAATACAGTTTTTAGTATTATTTTGTTCCCTGCTTTGGTTTTCTTCTTTAGGACTTACATCTACAGGGAAGGTTGTCTTTGCCTGTCTTCTTTACTCTTCAGTTATTTTCTTGAATCTCTTTTCTTTTATCTTTTGAATTAAAAAACTCTTCCTTTCTATTTTTCTTACAATATTATCTCATATTCATTCTACTCACGTTTCTTCTGCCTGAGTTTTTGTTTCTGAAATGTCTCAGATTTCTGATGTTTTCCCTCAGTTCTGTCATTCATTTCTTAATTTTTTTTGAATTACGACGTTTGCTTTTCTTTCATATTTTATATCGTCCTTCAACCTCATTTGAAACAGTCATTTCAATCGGTTATTTGAGCCTGAGTTTCTGGCATGCTTTTATCGTCCACATAGATATTATTTTGTGCCTTATCTATGTTTTTGTACTAACCCTCAGTGGCAATTTCTTATGTCTCTTTTAAAAACTTTTAATGTTTAACTGTGGTGTAAAACATAGACCGTGAGATTTGCCACCCTGGCCGTTTCTGTGTGGGTGTCTCAGCAGTGCAGATCCCATTCGCATTGTCGGGCAGCTAATCGCTAGAACGCCCTCATTTTGCAAAACCGAGACTCCGTGCTCCCTCCCGGCAGCGCTGGTACCCCCGACTCTACGCGCTGTCTCTGTGAACTGGCCGGCGTTAGGGACCCGCACACACGGAATCACACAGTCTCTGTCCTCCTGTGTCTGGCTTGTTTACCTAGCATATTGTCCTCAGGTTTCATCCGTGGTGTAGGCTGTGTCAGAATTTCCTTCCTGTTTAAGGCTGGATGATGTTCCTTTGAGTGGATGGACCACATTTTGTTTCTCCATCGGGGGGCTGCAGCGTCTCAGCTCTACGGGAAATCCTGGGTTTCCTGCACCCTTAGAGGGAGGCACGGTTCAGGCCAGCTTGCTGACCTGGAGCTCTGCCTTGGGTTGTTTCCTTGTGGTGTTCGGGATACGGCGGCTGCTTCCTGGATCTTCCTGCACCTTTCCTGCCCTGGTCTTTGGTCCCCTCTCTCTCGTCTTTCCCAGGGCTCTCTGCTGTTAGAGACCAGCCCCCTCCTGGCTCCAGGGTGCCCTCTAGCTGGGGTACGTCAGGGGCAGATCGCCGGCTGTGTCGGGGTGCCCTGTTCTCAGGGGTGTCCCAGCCCCTGGTTCCCTGCGCCTCCTCTCAGGCACGTGCCTGTGCCCTGCAGGTCTCCTGGCTGTTGGTGTTTGGCCCCACCCACCTGCATTTCAGGATTCTGGAGGGTTCCCCACTGTTTTGTCCACATTCCCCGTGGAGTTTTGGTTTTGTCATCTAGTTGACGTGACTGTTTTTACGTGAAGATTTGAAGAGATTAAAAAATGATGCTGCCACCGCCTTTATCTTTCCAAAATCCTCCGGCCGTTTCACCTTTATTAACAGGAAGATGGATCAACGAGTCGAGTCCTCACAGCCTGATGTCCTCTTTGTAATATTCTTCACTGCTATTTCTCCTAATGGTTTCACCCTCCAACGATGATGCCGTTACCTGAAATAGCATTTCATTAGAGGTTGCAAAATAGTAATTTTCTAATTCTGTCTTCTGTCTTCCTCATGGATGAACTGGGTTCTTCTGCACAGGGGAGATTTCCCTTATCCACTGGCGCTGTTAGTGTCTGCGGAACACAGTTTAGGTAAGAAAGGCAGAGTAAATACTCTGTTATTTCCTTCCACTTACCTGTGTTTAAGGGTCCTATTAGGGATCTTAGCAACTGGCAGTGGTGTCCAATGAGTTTTGTTCTATTTCTCTTCCTCCTTTCTTTTTTGCGGGTCACTATAAACATGGCTTTTATGTGACTGGTGTGTTGTAGTCAACACAATTGTCCCATCTTTGGCTTAAGATGCTTCCTGTACTCTGTGACACTGCCATCTTTCATTTCGCTTCATCTCATCTCATCCCATCTCCATCTTTCACCTGTCCTTCTGCATCTGCCTTCCATCTTCCCCACCCAGTTCTGGACCCTGGAAGGCCCACCTGTCTGGACTGCATCACTGGGCTCCCGTGTGCTCTGGGCTCCCATTCGTTGGGTTTGGCCAATGGAAGTCACTTGCGGGAGATGCAGAGATGGGGCAAGGGTGAGTCTCGATACTGAAGCCCCAGATTGCTCCCCGCTGCTGGTTTAGTTCGGCTACTTCCTTCTTCCCAGAGTCTGTGAGGGAACAGGCACTGCCACCACCTGGTGCTGGGCTTCCAGCCTCCAGAACTGAGATCGTAAGTCCCTGCTCTTTCAAGCCTCCCAGGTTGTGCCACTTTGTTACAGCACCTTTAGGAAAATAACACACAGGTCAAAGCAGCATTTTTACAAGATTCATACGATATGCACAGGTATGGCTTATGTTGGGAATTAAAGGAAGGTTTAATATGAGGAAATGTATTAATATAATTTATCACATTCATTTTTCTAAGAATGCTTGTCAAATCACCTTGATGTAAGGAATTTGATTAAAATTATAGACCTTTTCCTCAGAAAGATACACATATGTGTCTACTATGTAAAAACATCCTATGCCTGTCCATCTAAAAAGCCTAAAAGAATCTGAAAAACTATGAGAATAAATACAAGAGAGGAAGAATGGCCAATAAAGAAAAGCACAAGAACCAGACTTTTGTAAACACCAAGCATTAGAAACAGTTAAAGTGTAGTGAGTAACATACCTTCACAACAGCAGCCTGACGTAAATTCCTGGAAGCAGATTTAAGCAACACACAATCCCATTTGAAGCAATCTATAAAATTTTTCCAAAAGATATAAAGTATGACAAATGAATGGAAGGATTATTAACTCAATATTATAAAGATGCCATTTCTCTCCTAAGTAATCTAAAAAGTGCAACCCTAGTCAAATTCCAGAGGAGGCTAAAGGTTATTCAAGATGAGTGCATGAACAAACAGAACATTTTGGGAATTTTCTCACTATTGAGGGGAACTTGCTCTAGTAGAAATGAAAATATTTTCTAGAATTAAAATCAAAATGGAGTGTGACTTAGGTCAGATAAAGGATGCGAAATCAGGGAAACAGGACAGAAAACCTCAGAGCTTTGCAGACGAGAATGCTGTAATGGTACATGTGGCACTTAAATTTGGTGTAGAAGGCTGGGTTATGCTGTAAATCATAGCGGGATGACTGATTAACTTTGTGGGCAAAAACGTAAATTCAATCCTTAGCTCAACCTGCAGAACAGAGTAAGTTCTGCATTGATTAAATATTTAAAGAGAAAAAACATGAATGCATCAAAGCACCAAGAATGAAAGCAGGTGATTTTTTCGCTGTGGTACTAGGTGCCAGGCAGGTCTAGACCAGGAGCTGGGGACGTGGCGGTCTGGCAGGCGTGTGGTGAAGGGTACAGCCCCTTCCGTCGTCAGCTGGTGGCTAGTCTGGGAAAGAGACTCATCTTGCTGTGCTCCAATTTCCTCACCTCTGAAATGGGAAGCCGCCTTGTGGGTTATTGTAAAGATGAAGTGAAGTGACATGGAACTTGCTAAGGGCAGAACATTCCAGAAGTGTTAGCTGTGTCTTCTTTACATAACAATTAAAGACGGTGCACAGCAAAGCGACGGACAACGAGCGACAAAGAACATGTGTTTGTACGAGGTGGGCCCTGCCTCGGACGGGCATCTTGAACCTTTAAGTATTTATTCTCTTCGTGGAGGCCGTCCCTTCGTGCCCCTCTGTGTGCACACGGTTGCCCGGAAATAGCGCACAGTAGGATGCCACGACCGTGCCCACGAGGCGGGTAAGCCGGCTGCCTGGGCTGGGATCCTGACTCTGTCCCCAACCCACCTCCATCTGTCCCTGGGACTCGGGGCTCTTGCGCATGTGTTTACACAACCTCCCTGTGCTTTGTCTTTTCCTCTGTGAAACAAGGCAATGATAGTACCTTCTAGCGGGGCTGTTATGGGGATTAACTAAGTTAGTATTTGTAATGTGTTCAGAACTGTGATGGGAACACCATAACAGTAGCTGGTAATTTGGTAGGCACATAAAAATAGTGTGCGGTCTCAGATTTTCATGTGATTTCCAAGCACACGACTTGTTTTGTTTGGCCCCAAGTCAGCATCTTTCTGGAGAGAGAGGAAGATGCTGCTGGGGGCAACCGCTGGGAGGCCATGGGAGAGGAGGTTCTCCGGGTCCCAGAGCCTCTTTTCCCCCTCGTGTCTGACTCTGGAGGAGCAGGTGACAGTGCGCCCCTGTGCAGAGGAGGGAGGAATCCCTGTCCTGTCCCTGGCAGCTGAGACACAAGGCTTGAAGCTTTCAGGAGGAGACGTGAACAGGAGGCAGGGAGAGATCGTGGAAGAAGGATCAGGAAGAGGAAGGAAGGAAGGCACATGTCAGATGTATCTCCCAGCCCCCGCTCTGCAGGGATGCAGGTAGAGCAGAAGGGACTCAGCTGCCACCTTGCATATGAGGCTCGGTGAGGAGCTAGCTCTCAGCGTGCCCTAAACCAATGTGGGTGCAGATGTGACAAAGGGGCCTTGGGAGATTCCGTGGTTGGGGGAGGGAGACTTGGGGAGGCTCTCTCGTTGCCCAGGGCTCCTGGGCTGTGCAGGAAGTAGCTGACAGTTTGTCCAAGGTCCCCAGGGCCTGGCAAGGTGGCTCTGAGGGGCAGGGACCAAGTGTGCTGCAGCCCGGTCTCAAAGGCCGTCGGCCTCAGTGGGGGCCACAGGGGGCTGAGGTTGCCCTGGGGCCTGGGCACACAGACCAGCTGGATCACAATAGCTGTCAGGGGGCAGGTGCTGATGGGTCCAGCGTCTCAGAGGAAAAAGCTGGGCATCCATCAGCACGGAGGTCTGCGTCACCTCCCCCCACAGGCCCCTCCTGGGAGCTGTTCCTTTAGTCATATTCATGTAGGGCTGTCTGGGTCAGAGCAGAGCTAGAAACGGCACCTCAGAATTTCCCTACCGCAGGATCTAGTACACGAGAAGAAGCAATACTATCAAACCGTCAAAAAAGGACAAATAATCACCAACAGCAACCAAACCAGGAAACAGAAATAGTCGACTGCAGGGCATCCCAACAATCGCCAGCCTGAGGAAGACGCTCTGGGGAAGATGCCGAGACAGCTGTGCACCCAGGGCCATGCTGCTCCCTGGGGCAGGGGGCAGGCTACCGCTCTGTGGGGACTGATGGCTGGTTTTCACCAGGAGGATGTGTCCCCTTGGGCTGCTAACCGAGAGGCAGGCAGCCCCACCCCACTCTCTCCTCCCAGCCTGGTGGCCAGAGGCAGGTGGTTTGGGAAAGGATGCTGAGGGCCTTGGGGTGGTGAGTCACAGGAGAGGTGCAGCTTGGGACCCTGGGTTACCGTGATGTTACAGTTCTGTTCCTAACACACCAGCATCTGATGCACTGAGAGCCACTTCCCCACTGAAAACGAGGGAGAACAGGACGCTCCTAGCCGGGAAGCTGTGGGTCCGATGGGAACCCAGTGCTTGCTATGGGGGGAGCAGTCCCTCCCAACACATTAGTGTGGATGGGGCTTCTTGGTGTAGAGGCCCAAGTAGGAACTGGACCTACATGAGCAGACAATTCATCTTTCCATTAGAAACAAGAAAATGTGAAGAACTAACTCAGAAGAAAACACAATTTCAGAGAAATGGGGAGAGAAAAAGCAGGTTTGTGAAAACAAGGCAACACATTTAACCACCCAAAAAACATAGTCACAGAACTGAAACATGCTAGAAATCAAACAGAAAAGACAGTACCGAAAACAACAGAACCTACATACTTAGTGCAGTGAACACAGGTGAAAAAGGACATGGTAATCAGGAAGATTAGAGAGACTCTCCCGGCAGTGCAGCAGTTCAGACTGCCTGCTCCCAGTGCAGGCGCCTGTGTTTGATCCCTGGTCAGGGAACTAGACCCCACACGCAACTAAGAGTTCACAGGCCTCAACTAAGGAGCCCACGTGCTACAACCAAGGAGCTGGCAAGCCACAACTAAGGAGCCTGCAACGAAGACCCAGTGCACCAAACGAATAAATAAATAAAAAAAATATTATCTCAAATAAAAAGGGAGAATTATGTTAAAAAAATAAGAGAGGTGATTGTTAAGGAAAGTAACACAAAGGAGATGGTTATGGGCAAAGATGTCCCCGAGACCTGGGACTCTGGAGAACTCAGCAAACGGAGGGAGGTACGGACTCAACGTTCTCACACAAGAGAATTTTCTCAAAATGCAGTAAATGGAACTTGGGGCTGGAGGAGATTCCACACAAACCTCCTCAAGGACACGTTTTGTGGATTGTCTGGACGGCTGACCCTTGGAAAGACCAGCAGCAAGGCTGAGCCGTGGTCACCCCCAGACAGTCACGTCTTGGGTCATTTCTCTATTGATGTGTCTTCTGACTTGCCTTCCACAATAGAGTTGAGTTCCTTGTGCAGTGAAACAGGGTTAAAATAAACAAACCGCCGCCAGAGGAAACACGTGGTGAGAGTGGGGTGTGAGTATGTAGGAGGGATGCTAACCTGTTACCCCGGACGGCGGGCCTCTCTCTGTAGAAGCATCGTCCGTGCTTGTCAACACCCCACTGGTCACTTTGGGATTTGTGACCTTTGTGTCCCATCTGGTCCCCTGACCCCTGAGAATATTCCTGCTGCCTCGACTTGCTTACCTCTGGGTCTGGGGAGGACCCTTTCCTGACTCTGGAGGCCCAGGCCGATGGGGGTGTGCTTCCATTACCCTGATGGCATCGCTAAATGTGCACGGTCACTTCTAAGAAAGGAGGCATTTTAGGATAGAAAAACAGGACCCCTTGCATTACTCGGGGACTTGGTTTTGCACCAGGACTTTTCCAAAAACTTTTCATGAATAATTCATCTTCAAATACAAAGTTTTGGAACTTTCCCGATGACAGATAAAGTGTCCCTTTTCTATTATTTCTTGTAGATGATCCAGTGTCATTGAATTTCACTGTCCCGAGGGAGCGTTTTAGGAGACCTGCCTGGAAATCACATCTCAAGTGAAGTTTTAATATAAACCGCAAAGAAGACAAGTGACTTTATTATGTTAAGAGATCATTTATTCTATACATTCTCGGAGTAAAGTTATCTGTAGCGTCTCAGTTTTATAACCATCTGCAATTTAAATGAGCGCCTTTATTGAATCATAATGTATTATGCTGCGCACCTCACTGCTGTGTAGAATAAGACAATGCTTTTTTTTTAATGAAGTCTCCCCACTCCAGATTCCAGATTAAAGGATTCTGCATAATTTCCGTGTATATTGTAACGTTTTCTTACTTCAAAATGCAAAACAAGTCTGTTTTTAAAACAGCAAAGCCCAGCTGAAGGGTCGCATGGTTTCACAACATAATTATAAGCACTCAGCGAGCTCTGAAGGCAGAGCAGCACAGATAAATGTATGTCTTTGGCAGAGAAATGGCGTTTTTGGAGTAAAATTCTGTGTTCCAGAAAAGTAATTAAAGCAAAGCATTCAGCCTGACGGGTCTTGCCGAAGTCGACGGAGGCAGCACCTTGAAGCAGACTGGAGCGTCTGCATGTTGGAGGGGCTGGGGCTCGGAGAGGAGGCACAGCGGCCCCGGCTCACAGCCGGGCCCCCACATCCTCCTGTGGATCACAGGACACCCGATGTCAGCCAAAGCCACGCTGTGACCGGGATGGGTCAAGACAAGAGCAAGGTCCCCCGAGACCCCCTCTGTGCACAGACGGACACGCGCTCCTCGTGCCCACCCCGTGACTCGACTCCTGGGTCTTGGCTGACGTGCGTGGGGGCTGCTGCTTTTCCAAGATACCCAGTCACAGAATCTCTCCCACTTCCAGGCAGGGTCCCCTCCTGAGCAAACTCCTGCTACCTTAAACGCCAAGCAAGAGCTCTTAAAGCAGGGTCAGACCCTAATGAGGTTCTTCTTGGCACCTCTCACTGGCAGGGGCCTCTGGTGTGCCCCTGGTGTGTGTTGTCCTTGGCTGAAATGTGAATAAACCCACATGCTCAGCCCAGGGGTGTTCCTGGTGGTCTTTGGCTGGAAAGCACTGTCAGATGCACGGAAAACTTCTTAAATGTGGCATCCATCAGCCAGCATCCTGCAGAGTCACCTCTCCTGCGAGACTGGTTTCCACTGTCTTGTTTGTAAAGACGTCCTGGGGACCCTGCCTGCCCCACCCCTGCCAGCCTCGTCTTGTTCTCACCACCTCCTGGGTCCCCGCCTCAGCCTCTGCAGGAAGATGAGCCTTTCTCCTTCTGGCTGAGCCCCCGGTTCTGTCTTGGGCAGCACAGCTCTGTGGGCCCATGTGGAGCAAGCTGGACTCCTCCCCGTGGCCACCAGGTGCTCCAGGACCTGGTCTCTGGCCACCCGGTCGACCTCATGGGACGCAGGTGCATGGAGCTTCCCTCCATGCCTCGGGGAAGCCGCACCCCTGACCCCTCCAGGGCTGTGCCTGCTGCCCCGTGCCTGGAGGGACTGACCCCAGCATCTTTGCCTGGGTTCCGCCCTCACTGCTCCCTCCATGTGATGACGTCGGTTTTACCACCTGAGTTGATCTGCTTCGTTGTGCATCGTCTCCTCCACCAAAACCGAAGTTCTGTGCCACGAGGATCTGGTCCGTCACACTCACTGCAGCACCTGGCACGCGGAGCAGGGTCGGACACCCGGTCTGTGTGCTTACGAGTATTTCCAGGGATGAATCCTTAGCAACCCTCGCTCACTACCCCGGCACATGAGACATCCGAGCCACGTCTCCGTCACTCCTGGACCTGTCATGTGTCTCTCCTCATCTGCCAAGCTTTTCACCTGTTCCTTCTTAACAGGACCTCGAGCAAATCTTGCTGCAAAGAAGGAGCACGGAGGGTCTGGCAGTACTCGGTGGGTTGGGTATTTCCCAGCGGCTTGAGCCGAACACGCTCCCTGTAACGCGGGCTGGAGGGCTCGGGAATGGCAGACCTGCCCTGGCCCTCTCACACCGTCACTGCTGGGCAGCTGTGATTTTGCACCCGTCGGGGCAAGGGGACCAAGGGATACACGGACCGTCCTGATGAGCCTCAGAGGAAGCAAGGGGCCCCGCGTGGCTCCCGTGGGTGCAGACGCACCACGAAGCCAGCTTGGGGGATGGACTACGGCACTCGGGTCTCATGGCCAGTGATGCCGTGCATGTGACGCCCTCATGCCCACACACCTGCTGGACACGCGCTCCGTGTGCTCGGACAGCACGTGTCACCTGTGCACGTCCCCGCCCTGGCCGCTGCCCTCTGTGAGCTCTGACATATTTGCCCTGTGGCCCTCATGCTCTCCCACTCAAGTATCCCTTCACTTCTTTTCCGTCTCCCCTTCCAGAATGTGGTCCTCTCAGAGCAGGGACCCTGCCGACCCGTCGCTGGCCCCTCATCCTTCAGGCTCTTGTGGTCCAGGCTGAGTGATCTGCCCTTTCTCCACGTGGAAACTGGCAAATGTGAGGTCCGTTCCAGTCTCGTTCCTGATGGTATAGGGGCACGGCGGCCTGCCTTCGTCTGGCCCAGGACACATTTCCTGATGAGATGAACTGATCGTGGCAGGGGCTTCTCCCCCACAGAGCCCTGAATTCCTGCAGGGCCGTGGTTCCTGGTGGTGATGACAGTTCCCACACTCCCTGCAGCTGCCCAGGGCCACGTGTGGGGTCCGGGTCAAACGGAGGCCTGCCATCCCGGCCCGAGGGAGAAGCTGCAAGGGTCTCTCTGGTCTGTGGGAGAACACGCCTGACCTTGGGAGGAGGATTTCCTGCAGGTCCCCACGGGGAGTCTGAGTTGGGCCACCGCCACCTTCACCAGCGTTTGGAGCTATCACAGCATCGGGGCCTTGAGCAAAGCCTGGCCTGAGGCCACACGCGCCTCTGGGCTGCTCGACCAGGAGAACAGGCTCCCTTCATGGTCTGTGCAGCAGAAACTGCCCCATCCATGCCAGCAGGTCAAACACGGAGGCCCATTCCTATAAGCCACCCAGTTTCCTGCGCGTGATGGTGGAAACACCTCTCCTTATTGGGGTGAGGGTTGGAGCAGCACAGAAGTCCCATCCTGAGCCTCTGACAGCAGGGGTGGGACCAAGGGTGAAGGGGCAGGGCGCCCTCAGGCTGGAGCTCCACCGTCCTGGCTGCCTGCCGTGTAGACCCCGGACGAGAGGGGTCTAGGTGGTGGGTGGTGACCTCAGACCAGACAACTGGGCCTGGGAGAGGGCTCTGGGCTCCTGTCCTGAGGGGCTCCCCCATAGCCCACATCCTCTCTGCCTCCAGGGTCCTGCCGGGCCCCCTCTGTGCTCCTGCGGGGGTGCGCGGCCCGGGCCCCGCCTCCCTTGGCCGCGCTCAGGGTCCCCCGTTCCCCTCTTGCTCTGGGGGAGGGGGCTCCACCTCGAGTGGAAGGCAATGGGTAAAGGACAAAAAGCGCAGAGAAGCCCAGAGCCTCTGAGCAGAGAGACGAATGGTGCGCTGGCACTTACAGAAGGAAGGGTTTAGTCACTTACTACCACTCATTGCGCGAATGAATGCGGCAAGACACGGGAGGTCCTCTGGAAACAGAGAACATGCTGGGGAGAATCGATGCTGCGACGGTTGGTGGGCTGAGACCCTCCTCCCTCCTTGAGTTTGGGGCCACCGAGGCGCTGCTCGGGGAGCGTGCGCTGCCCGAGGCCGGCCTCCCGCATCCGGCTCTTCCTAGGGGGCCCAGGGGTGCAGGGGTCTGCTCCTGGGGGTGGATTCTCGGCGCCTCTTCCCCACACCCACGCAAAGGGGAGGACAGACCCCTGCTCATTCCAGGGAGACGGGAACAGCAGCTGCCTGGAGGGGAGGCGGGTCGGGGGGGTCCCTGCTCGGGGCCAGCTCGGGGGTGGGGCCTGCCCAGGAGGGGTTGAGCCCAGTGAGGGGGGAGGACATATGTGCAACTCATATTTGGAGGTTTTCTTATGCGAACTCTTGGTTTCTAGTAATTGAGTTATGTCATGGACCCTGTTTTGTCACCTGCGTTCTCACCGAAGAGTGCAGGTGGACACTTTTCCCGTCAGAAGACTCGGATGCAGGTGCCGTGGCCCCAGAAGAGCTGATTTTCCTTAGGGTTGTCCCGCCTGAGGCACTCAGGCTACCGTGGCCCCTCCTAGTAGACGTGGGGAACAGACTCCAAGCAGAATGCACCCTGGGCAGCGGGGCGTCTGAGTGACGTGGGACCACTTCTGAAGGCTGCTCTCATCTGTCTCTGTAATTCAACCAAGACGCTGTTGTTGGAAAGTTAGGCTTTTTTTTTTTTTTTGCTATCGTAAAGCACATGCAATAAAATCCCAGCACATACATCTTTGCATACTTCTCTGGTAATTTCCTTTGTCTAAATGACAAGAGGTGAAATTTCTGGGTATGCACTTTAATGCTTTTTGTTAATATATTGCTAAATTGTCCCTGGGAAAGGTTGTATAATTTTATGCTTTTATAGGAGCAGAGAGCTGACAAAAAGCAAATTCTTGGACTCAGAGTTTATTACTTAGGATCACATTCGGAGACCTGTGTCTGACCAGGTGTCACCTGAGACCCTTGGGCACCAGCGTTTGTTTGTAGAGGTGTCCTCTCCTTCTAAGCCCATCTGTAGGGCCAGATTCTCAGAGCGAGTCCAGCAGACCACCTGCTCCGGAGCCAGGTGGGGAGTTGCGGAGAACACAGCCTCTCTGGAGGGGGACCCTGGAGTCTGCCCTCCGCATGCTGACCCCGGAGTCTGGGGGCACAGCTGCCTGGTCCACAGAAAGAACGCGTCTCTGGAAAGGCATTTAGCACATTTGACGGACCTCCTGGCGTCCACCACCTCGGAGCGGGTCATTGTCGTAATGAGTAGGTGTCACCCGTCTCAGAGGCCAGCTCCATGGCCTCAGAAGTTGGGACCATGCAGGGGAGGCACATTTTAACATGTTGTTTTGCTACTGGATTTCTCTGAGCCTTTATCAGCTAACGTGAGCTGTGAAGAGGGGCTGCTACACGGCTCTTCCCAAACCCCACAGTGCGGGAGAAGCTGCAGGGGGCTTGTTTCTCTGCAACTCCAGCTCTTCTCCAAAGCGCGCCCACAGCCCATGGCAAAGTGGGATGCCTTTGTCCTGCCCTTATAATCGACGGCACATAGTTAGTCATTCCTGAGATCTTGATTTGATACCATCTTTGAATGTTCAACATACCTACTTCATTTTAAACAACTAATAATCAAAGTTGGAGAGAGTAGCTTATCTGTAAGGATGTTATATAGCTATTTTTGAGAACTTTCTATGGCCTTACAATGGTCCTTCTTTCTGAATTTAGGTGTCCTAATTTTATCCTACAGAAACATCTGTAGACATCAGTTTCCTGGATCACAAAGCAATGGCAGGTATCGGGAACACATTGGACTGAAAGGGAAGTTGGTTTCTGAGCTTGGTTTATTCGACTGGCTGGTTGTATGACTTTACGTCTGTTCCTCACTTTTCTCTGGTAAAGTTTGCTCAGTTGTAAAATAGGGCTGTTGCTCTAGATTCCTCTGGGGTCTTTTTCTGCTTTGAAGATGCTGTTGGTCTCAGGAAATGAAAGACACAAGTTCGTACATTTTCCTCTAGTCCTTTCCTGCTGGTGGAGACTCCCTGGGCAGGAGCCTAAGCCCCACCCTGGGCCTAAGTGTATCGCGTGCCCTCAGCCTGGTGGCCTGAGCTAATGGTGCTGTGCTCAATACCGGAAATTTGCTAAGAGAGTAGATTTCAGGTGCTCTCATTACAAAGGAAATAACTGTAGTAATCTTTTCACTGTGTATATGCAGATCAAACCATCATGCATACTGTTTTCATTAATAAAATTGTATTAATTTTATTTCTATTAATATAATTTTCTTAATAAAATTTTTAAAAGAAAAAAGAGGTCTTGGGAAAGTTAGATGCTTTCTCGAGAAAGAGAAATGCACTTTGCTCTGGTGTAGATCTCATGGTTCCTAAGTTCTGTGTGGTACCAGTTATTCATTTACTATGTGAATAACAGAAGTAAAGTACTTTGTTACTATTTTCTCTTGGAAAAGCTGCCTCTGGTGCAGAAATGGTCCATGGCTTTGCAGGACGTCTTTGGTTCAGCCTCCGCTCCAGCAAGCGGAGCTCTGCTCTTTCCACACTCAGGAGACGTGGTCCAGTTCATGGTCAGCAATGACGACCACGTGTCCCCGCCGTCATTCCCTGTCTCGCTCCCTGGAACACCCTCCCCTCGGAGGAAAGTGCCCCCTCCCCTCAGGGTCCCCATTGCGCCTTCCCAGGCTCAGCGAGACCCCCTCCCACTGTGCTGGGTGCGTCTGTGTGTGGGCGTGTCTTCCCGCAAACCCGCTGTGCCTTCATCTCTGTGTTCAGCTTCCAGCACGCGTGACCCAGACCTTGCTGGGTAAACGAGTGAACCACACACCCGTCGCAGGTCCTGCTCTACTCAGCACAGGCTAACGGTCTTAGAGAGGACACACTGCAATACTTCCTTTGGAAAATATGCAGGTTGGTTCCTTCAGCCTGTAATTCCTTTCCCCACCCCCACCATGAGTGAGCCTCCCTGTCCCCTAGACGCTGGAAAGCCAAATCTACACGAGAGCAGAGTTTATGCCTGCCAGACGCAGCGATGCAGTTCTTGGAGACAAATGTGAGCAGCCGGCCCTTGGGAACTGGCTCTGGGGCCACGTGCTGTCCTTCCTGTGGTTACGGAAGAGGTTCTTCGTCCAGCCCCCAGCACTGGGGCTCAGGGCGGCAGCGGTGACAGGGGTGGGATTCCTGCTAGAACACCGTCTCACGGCTTCTCCTGGGCACAGGGCTCCCAGGTCTACTGCTTCCAAGCCTGTGGGCCTGCTTCTGGAAATGCTGTAGGCCAGTGAGCCCTCTGCCGCAGGACCCGCCAGAGTGGACTCTGGTGTCCGTGTGCAGGAGCCCTGATCCGTGCCCGCGGCCCTGGCTCTGTGTCTCCCCACTCCGTCTCTTCATCATACATGGAGTTTCTGCAATCTCAACTTTATTTAACAACAGCTCTCAGCAAGCCTGGGTTGGAGCCAACAGCTGAGAAATCGACTAATCCCCTTCCCAGGTGGTCACGCCAGCTCACTGAAGCCAGAATCCCTGATAGTTCCCAGTTTTTGTAATTAAACTTTATCTGAATGTGTGTCCTGCTCTCCTAGGTCCAGCATCTTCAAATCAGTACCCTGACATGTTCTTCCAGTTTCCATTCTGTTATCGACTAATAAATTTTGCAGTTTTTTTAGGGGGTTTGATGCTATAATTAGCTTCCTGGGTCATGAAGAGAGTGTGTCTCTAATTATAGATCCAAAAAAAATGGTGGGGGGGGTTGGGGCTGGTGCTAGAGACAGGGCAAGAGCAGTGGCACCCTTGTCGATACAGCCGTGTCTCGTGAGGCCAGTCCACGTTCCGTGGCGGCAGCAGCTCCAGAGGAGGCAGAAGGCGTTGCTGCCTCTGGCTGGGATGCTCCGTGGGTTGGTGGTTTGGGAGGAGCCCTGGGTTCATTCAAATCCTCCCAAACATTCCCTGTTCCAATTTGTAGTCCCCACCCCCCCGCCACCATCCCCAATCAATGCCCCACTTTTCATTTAAGAGCTCTGCAGAGGCACGGGTGTAACATACTACTCATGTTGTGATTCCACAACCCGAGGCATCAGACTCTGCCTTGCATTTCCAGCTCCAAGAGACTCGTTTAAGGCAGCACAGAACCATCTCATTCCTGGATCCTGTCTTAAGCTGAGAGGTTTTCGCTTTGAACTTGTTTCATTTTTAGGCTCCTCATCCTGATTAGACGCCAGTGACCTGCTGAGCAGGGCTCGAGTTCCCCACGTGCATCCTCCCAGTCTGGACACGCAGCACCTTGCTGTGCCCAAGCCTTGGCTTCCGCAGGCACGTTATCCTCGGGGTGGGTGCTCCACCGCTGTGTGCTGTGGACTACCTGCACCCCACCCTCGAAAGCTAAGCCACCTGGTCGTGCCGGCCCAGATTTGTTACCTGTAAACCCTCTGGTAGCAATTGCACGGAGTTGGGCTCTTAGTTGCAGACAGAATATCCTCTGGCTAATTCCAGCATAAAGGGATTGATGGTGTGTTGGCCAGAGTGTGTTGGTTACTCACAAGATTTATGGACGTGTCAGAGAACCAGGCAGGAGTAGCTCACAGTAAGGAAGAGGCGGCCAGGATAGACATCTGGCCGCCGGGGGACAAGTCCAGTGGAAACCCCGGCGCCTCTCACCCATCACGGCTCGGGCCAAGGACCAGAGCCTTCTCCGCACTTGTGCTCCAAGAGCCCAAGGCCCCCCCGGGGATCTGACTCTGACCCCCCGCTGCACGTGGATGTTTTGCTCATCCCAACCCCGGGCCCTGGAAGCCCTCACTCCGAGGCACACAGGACATGCGGTGTGTTGTTTTCTGCCCTTGGGAGCGCAGGAAGGCGCACCCGGGGAGGTGGGGGCAGTGCTGAGCGAGCCGTTGCACGGTTGCAGCCACACCGTCCAGCACATTCTTCTTCGGCTGATGTCTGTCAGTGTGCGGTTCTGTTGGTTTCAACAAAAAAAACCGGGCCTCTCGCCAGGCCAGCGGTACCTCAGTGGGCATTTGTGGGAGACAGAAATGTACACAGTCCTCACCACCCATCAATCAAGGAGCTGTGTCTTGACGCTTCCTCTACAGCTGCGAAAAGCTCCCCCACGTGAGTTCTGTCCTCACGATTTCCTCACCTGCCTTTCCTCTGTGCTTTTGAACTGTAAGATACGCAAGATGCATGAGGCACTTGAAGAGGTTTGATGTGTAAGGAAGCACAATAGAGCTTCTGTATCGGCTCTCCTTAAGAAAGTAACACCTTCAGATGACAGGTTCCATTTTCCTTTGCTTGAGCACCTAGAAGATGTGTATTTTCTATGCACATTTACATGAGCCTTGTCTTATGACACATACTTTTAAAAGGAAAATGCAATTGAGTTGTAATCATTAGAAACTGCTTTATCTACTACAGCACAAAATGATTCATTTAACAAATGATGATTTTAAAGTTTAAGCTATTTATGCAGGGCGTGTGAGATAAACTTGCGGGGGTGTTCAAATCTTGGGTCATCTCCTAACTGAAAGTCTGGAGACAGAGCAAAGCTTTGGTAGAGAATTTGGACTAGAGAATAATCTGAACAGATGCTGGAGTCCTCTGTTCCGTGCTCGCTCAGGCCTTGCTGGTACTTTCTGACCCTCTGAGCAGCGTGAGGGACTCCGTTGTCTGTAGCAGGGCCTGCCTGGAAACGCCTTTCCCCGCACACTGTCCAAGCAGCAGAGGGCTGGCTCAGATGCTGGAATTCTAACTACAGTTGGAAGTGTGACCCACATGGGGAGGGAGGGCCTTCCCTTCAGCCAGGCAGTGAGCAACTATTAAGCACCTACTGTGTGCCTGCAGGGGGCTTGGATAAGCAGTGAAGGGGGAGGTGATGTCCTGGAACCCTGGTTGTGGGGACCAGGGACCAGGTGTGTCTTCCCTGTGCGTGGACGTCCTCGAGTCACGCTCGGAGGGCCACGTGGGGAATGGAGGTCTGGGCGGGGACTGGTCCAGAGCTGGGCAGAGGCCGGACCGAGGATGCCCTTTCCTTCTGCGAGAAGCACCGCCCCGGGCCCGCATTCTCTGTTTTGTGTCATTCACTGTCCTGACCCTCAGGCCTTAGGGAAAGTGCGGGCCCTGGATTGGGCCTTAGGCCTCCAGACGCCCCGGCAGCCGACCGCCTTCACCCTTTCACCCTCAGGCGGGAGCGCGCGGGCGTCGCCTTGTTACACGGGCAGGGACCCTGCTGGGCTCCCGTCCCACCCCCCGCCCTCGGGGAACGCCGTGTCACGGTGGCGACTTGCCCTCAGGGGTCCAGGCCACCTTCGCAGGCCAGCTCACGTGGCAGAGACCTCCCTGTCACTCCACACACGTTCCTCCCCGAACCCATCATGACAGGTGCCCTCTGCCCTCTGTCGTCCCTGCGCAGCGCTGTGGGCGATGTCCGACGTCCCCTCCGCCATTTGGTTGTCACGTGGCTGTGCTGTCATTTCAGACTGAACCTGAGCTGGGTCCGCTCACCAGGCTACCCTGCCCCTGCAGAGGCAGCAGGCAAAGACTTTCACCAACCGCTGAGGTATTTCTGAAAATTAAAAGGTGAAGGTGGACAGTGCGATGCTGCTCTCCAGCTCAGTGACTTATCCAAGGGAGTGTCCTCATCTGTTTGCATAAAAAACAAGCAGAGGGGAGCTTCCCTGGGGGTGCCGTGGTTAAGAATCCGCCTGCCAGTGCAGGGGGTACAGGTGTGAGCCCTGGTCTGGGAAGATCCCACATGCTGCGGAGCAACTAAGCCCGTGCGCTGCAACTACTGAGCCTGCACTCTAGAGCCCACGCGCCTAGAGCCTGTGCTCTGCAATCAGAGAAGCCACCACAATGAGAAACCTGTGCACCGCAACGAGGAGTAGCCCCCGCTCACCACAGCTAGAGAAAGCCTGCACACAGCAACAAAGACCCAATGCAGCAGCAAAAAAAAAAAAATTAATTAAAATTAAAAAAATTAAAAAATAAAATAAATAAATTAAAAAGAAAGATGGATAACCAGTAAGGACCTACTGTTTGAACACACACACACACACACACACACACACACACACACACACACACACACAAGCAGAGAGAAGAATTTGGATCTGGAACCATCAGAAAACATTCATGGTTCACCGAAGTGAATTTGTATGTGGTGTAGTGAGAGACCTTTCTTTCCTTGGTCAATTTAAAGTATTTTCAAAAATCTTTCAATTTCTATGTTACAATTAGAATAATAACTTTTAATAATAACTTTTAAGTCAACATGATTGCAATAATAATTTTTGCAAGAATTACATATGGTCTTTTTTTTTTTTTTTTTAATTAGCAAGCTTAGGAAGCAGTGTTCGGTGGTGAGTGTACTGCTTCTGAGCGGGCAGGGGTGCGTTTCCTTGATGCTGGAGGGAAGCAGCTGGCCTGACAGGTGGCAGTGCCGGCTAAAGGGACAGAGAAGCAGGACAAAGTCATCTGGAGGGGAAAGGCCCAGGGTCGTGGAATTTCGGGGGTGGGGGTGAGGTGGGCTCTGTTTTACACACATGTTGAATTTGAGATTCCTGAGAGGATTCAGGGGAAGATTTCTGAAGAAAATGGGACATCTGAGCTGAAACTCATGAGTGACTGAGCTCTGGGCTGGAACTCACCGATTTTTATTATTACAGATATTTAGGATAATTGGGGTTCTTGGTGAATTCTGCTTCCTTTGATTTCCTCTCCACAGAAAAGATTTTTTGCTGAGGACTTGTCAGACTCTTGGTTATGATTGACTTTGGCATTTTTTTAAAAAAAGTATTGAATTGTATGGGAACTGTCAGCTTTTGACTCAAAAAGAGACTTTTTATGCTTTGTGGCACGTTCCGTGTCATTTCTGTCGGCTCCAGGACCACGTTTATTGAGGGCTCATTAGTTCCAAGTGCAGGATTCACTGTTTGCATTTCGAATGCGATGTCTGCAAGTTTTCGAGTTTTCTACTTTTACTCCCAGCTGGGAATTCCTCACAAGATAGACACTAACAAACTGCCAGGAAGCAGCTTTCCTTGCTCGTTTGCAGCTGGTTCTAAGATGTATGTAATTAATGGAAGCGAACCAGCAGAATCTTCCCACGGTCCGGCTGCGCTCTAGTGAGAGCCGGGGCTCGCGGGGAGGGGTCCGCGGGTGCTTGCTGTGTGCCGCACCTGCCTCTGTCTGTCTGTCTGCCTCTCTCTCATCCACCTGTGACTACGGGTGAGCAGAGAAGCTGATGCTATTCGTCAATACAGCACAGGTAACGCCCCACACCACGCCCGGCCCGCTGGCCGTGATGGGGCCATCTCAGGACTCAGGTTCCTCAGCGTCGGGGCTGCCCAGGTAGAATTCGCTCTCATTTCCGGGAACACCTGGAAAGTCACATGCACTCACTGACTGATGCAACTGGAAAAAAGGACTGAAGTGTTTCCTGTCTCTCAGGAGAGAGGGTAACGAGGTGAGGCTTGCCCTCTCTGTCCTGTTACACGTGTACGCAGAATGGCAAACAGATACAATCTTCCACGGGAATCCCTGAAGCATCGCGCCCTCCCGGACCGCGGACAAGCCTGCTGCTGAGAGCACATCCTCTCCGCTCTCCCAGCTAATCCAGCTTCCCTCCGCCTGCCTTTCTAAGCAGCTGCTTGCGGAGGTGTTGGCCCGCTGAGGCCGAGTGCAGCTGGATCCCTGCCTCTGTCCGCAGCGATTTGCAGGGCAGGCGTCTCTGCAGAGCTGGCAGGTGGAGGCCTTTGGGTAGCATGTCTCCTTGCCTCCGTCCTCCGTGCTCCGAAAGCATCACGTTCGCAAGGTCTTTGGCCTGCAGCGTTTGTTTTTGGACTCCCTTCAGCAGCTGTGTGTTTCCCTCTGCTTGTTATGGAAAATGACAAGATACGTTTTTTAAAAAGTAGTGAAACTTCTGAAATCACTTGTGTGTTAGTTTTAAAAGCACACAGCGTGGCAGCTGAGGGATGCCTCAGTGTTCTAGAACTAGGGTTCTGCTGTGTCCCATAGCACCTGCCGGTCACCTTAAATGACACCTTCTCCACATCGAGGCAAAATCCAAGTATCTTAAATGCTGAAAATTGTTAAATAATTTTGCCACCTGCTTTTGCTCTATGTACTAGTCTCTGTTATGTGAGATGCAAAAGACATTCCTTAATGTGAAATCATCCCATTCAAGATGACCCAGTCACTGGCCTGTGCGTTTTGTGTGATAAATACTCCAGTTACACACTTGGAGACGTTTAGTCTGCATTTATCTCAGTGAGTAGTGGAGGCAAAGTCGACCCCAGTAGACTCCAGTTTTGCAGAATCCGTGCCCAGTATCCCTGACCCCCCATTTAGTTCTTCATTCTTAGATCAATTTATTTTGCCTTGAAGTGCCTCTTGTTTACTCAAGTGTCCCCTTTAGGGACTTAAAGTCGGTTCTTTAAAGATGGTGCCCGTATGTAAGGTCTCCTCACCTGGCAGAGGGCTTTGCTTCAAGTGTGCGTTTAAATTAACTACTGCTTTAGGGGCGAGTGGGTACAACTGCTAAGAACTGTCACAAAATTATTACAGAAAGCAGGAATATTTTACCACCTTAATTGCTAGGAAAAATCACTTATTTGTTTACCTTACGCTAGCCCGTTGCGTCGCCTCCCAGGTACCCATGCTGCAATGTGTTGTATGCTTCTACCTCTTTTGCAAACATGGCTCATTTCATTTAATTAGCTTACAATGAAATAAGCTGTGCATCATTTTAAAACTTTGTGGAGGATAAGTGAAAGTTTGACAATTAATCAGTGAAGGCTTGCTTCTACGGAGGACAGTTAAGCTGTTTATGGTTTCTCCATCCTTAAGGAAAAATAAAAATCACGGTTCTTTCCAGGAGGAAAGGACTTGGATTCACCAGAGGAAAGTACGTCCTTACACGAGTCTGAATGATCCAAGACGTTTCAGTTCCAGGCACCAAGTGCACATTCAGACCTTTGCTGAATAAATGAGTGAATACATTTGTTGGCATTTTCTATCTTATTATGACTGCAACTTGGCATTTTTTGCTTGTTGGTTTCTTTTTTTCTACAACTTGGCATTTTTAACACAGGCACTTTGCCCAAACATCAATCAGTCTCTCACAGCAGCCCTGGGGTGTTCAGCGATGTGGGATAGTTTTGTGCAATTCCCATTTCCCAGAAGAGAAAGCTGTGATTGCTCGTCATTTTCCGTTCCCCTGGAGTGCCCTCTGAGGCCCGGGGAACACTCCCTCTCTGTGTGGCTTCCAGGAGGAGCAAACTCCTTCTAGCTTTGTTCTCCGGTGCAATATGATTTGTTCACCGCAGTCCCGGGGTTGCAGAGAGACCTTCCCCTTGATGAGGTAGCAGCACCTGCCTTCCCTGGTCTCCAGGCGGAGTGACCTCGGCCCAGGAGGTGAGCCGGCCACACGGTGACCGGGGACGTCTGAGCCGGCTCCCTGGTCCGTGCAGAAAGGACTCCCCCAAGCCCCCAGCCGCTGCACTGAAAACCACCCGAACTCTCCTCCAGGCCCAGGTGTCCCAGATCCTTTGTGGGGGATGACTCAGTTCCTGGACCTTTAAGGCCACTCTGTGGGCAGCCTGGCAGCGGGCCTGGCAGGTGACCCAGAGGAGCACGTGACAAGGAGTTTTCAGATGCACCTGCAGGGAAACCTGCCCTGCCTGGCCCTCTGGTCCAAATTTCTTTGCTGTAGCCCTGGGGCGAGCTCACGGAAGTGCACCCAAGCCTCACCTGGCCTGGCATGGGCAGAGGTTCTGTTCCTGGAGCAACGGGGGTAGGGAAGCAACCCCACAACAGCACCCCCTGTTCAGGAGGCCTCCCCACCGCCGTGAGGGGCACATATGGGTGGAAGGACACGGGGTGGGAGGGGGCAGCCAGAGGGCAGGAGCAGAGGTGGTACAGAGAGCCCACCGTGTGGTGTGCTCAGACCCCCTCCGGCAAGGCCCACGGGGTGCCCGTCCTCGGGACCCTACTGTCCCCAAGGCGCGATGGTGGAGGGGCCCATTGGACGGGCTACTTTCCCAGTTCCCCGGTCAGAGGTCAGCCAGTAGCATCAGAACATGTGCGGCTGTGCGTCTCCTGAGCTGTCTTTAGGAGAGTTCAGAGAACACGCTTGTGGGCTTTTGGCAGGGACTCCAGGGGCAGCTGGGGGAGGATGGGGCCAGGCAGGGAGTCTCCAGAAATGTCCTCACGTTGTGGCTCCTCATGGGGCGGGGGTGAGGGGGACGTAACGCAGCGAAACTTCAAACCCAGGAGGAGCCCAGACCTGTGAACGGGCACCAGGGGGGTGTGTGCTGATGTTCTCAAGATCCACGGGGAGATGGGCGGCCCGCTCAGGGGAGGGCGGAGGGGCCCTGTCCAGGCTGAGACAGCAGCAGGTTGGAGAAGCATCCCCCACACTGCGTGTGTGTTCACGTGGAGTGAAGGTGAGAGGACAAAGGACCTGGAACCGTTGGCCAGACCGTGAGTGGACTCAGGTCTTGACAACGTGGATGGAGGATTAAACACGTCAGGAGGGATCCCGAGTGAGACGCTGCCCTGACCCGGTGGAGACCCCCGAGGAGGACAGAGGGGAACTCTTGTGGGTTCTCCTGGGTGGGCTTGCAGCAAAGGGTGTGTGGAGGTGCTGGGACCCCTGGTGCCGGGTTTATGAGTGATGCAGGATGTGTGGGTGTCCGTGTAGACAGACGTACTCGCACACAGACACACACACACTTTCCTTGTCACCAGAACAGAGCTTACACTGTATGTACAGTCTGGGATTCTGTTGGTTTATTTGATTTTTCTCTTAACATTGAGGACTGCTTTTTAAAAATTGTTAATTGAAAGCACTGCTGCGGTGTTTGATGCTGGTTAAGACTCGGCTGCAGACAGCTCCGCTTTTGTCCCGGGTTCCTAGAGTTTAACGGTTTGCATCTCATTTGCTCAAGAATCCAAATGAAATAAAGCCATGTAAACATTGCACACAAGACTATCACTAAAAATAACTGAAAAACTAGATAACATTTTGGGTGTAACATCACACTATTTCTTCTATATTAGTGTTTCCTACTATAAACGTTTATAGCCCGAGTAGTTTGGTCTTATTCATTTAAAATTATTTTTAATTACACAGGAGATACATATTTAATGTTGAAACTTTACATAAAAGCAAAGAGAGGAAGGAATCCCCCCTCATGATCACTGTTAATATCTGGTCTATATCCTTCCAGCATTACAAAAGAGAGGAAAATATACATCACACTGTACAGTTTTAAACATTCTTTTTAGCATATGTGAGCGTTTTTCTCACATCACTAAATATACGCGCATGCATGTTTTCATGGTTAACAGTCAACTAACACACCAAAATGTATTTACCGTATCACCCATATTTGACATCTTTAAAATTTCGTTTTTCATACAATTAAAAACAACATTATAAGTGTATATATGTAATTAACTTATTATTTCTTACCATCACTAATGCATATGTTTTACTAATTTTTGTTGTCTGTTAGCAGGTGGAAACAATTGTTTCTGTGCAGCTTCAGTACGTTTTCATGGGGGTTGCACGGAGGCGCGCGTGGCATGTCCTCCGCACCTAACCGCACTCTCCGCCTCCACCCTCCTGTTTAAGCTCCTCAGGCAGCCTACTCGGTCGTTGTGCGCCCGGCGTGCTTTGGGGGGATGATAAGTTTGGTGATGACAGGGGCCCACAGGCCAGCTCCAGGCTCTAATCGTCCCTAATGTCCAGGGTCAGGTGTGATGCTGGTGTTTGGTCTGAGATAGATGTACGGGATTTTCTCATGGTAAGGAAGTTTGTTTCTGTGTTTAATTTACTCTGAACTTTAAAAAAAAATGAATATTAAAATTCACCAAATGCTATTTTAGAAACCGGAGGGAACTTTTAATAAAGATGTTAACTTACGGGTAGGATGAATCCATTTGCTATTTCCTGATGAAAGCCAACGCGTGCCGTCCCTTCATGAACGGTATTCACCCGAGACATTTGTGTGCGCTGTTGGCTCTAAATTGACGGTTTTGGAGTACAGTGCTCCTGTCTGTATGTTCTCAGGTTCTATAACGATTGCCCTTGTTGCCCTGGACCAGTGTAAAGTGTTTGTTTCCTTTGAGGTTCTTCTTCACTTTTGAGTGAAATCCTGTTGTCCAGATACATTGACTGACGAACTTCTCGGTTCCTTCCAATTCAGTGTTTGCCCATCTTTCCACGAATTCCCGTTGGTGGTTCCTGTTTGCCTGAAAAGTTCAGCTTTTCACTCAGATTTTAAAGCTTATAAAAATTTACAAGTTTTTATATGTGATTGGGGCTACATCTACTTTTCATATCATTTTTGTCTATATTTCTCTCCTTTTCTAATTAATAATATTTGGTAAGTTTTATTCTTATTGGCGTTAGCTCTTAGCTTCGTTTATAAGACCTACTATTGTTTTGTTTCTTTGCCTTTAACTTTATCATTTATGTCATTTTATCTAGGTCTATTTTATTTTTATTTTTCTAGATTTTGAGCTAAATACTTGTTTACTTTTACTCATTTTATTTTTACTTATTTTTAATTTTTAAAATTTTATTGAAATTAGTTGATTTACAAAGTTGTGTTTGTTTCAGAATCTAAAAAGAATATACCCATATATTCTTATTTTTAAATAATAGAGGTATTAAAATCTATGAATTTACTGAGTCCGTTGTCAACTAAGTCCTAAGAATTTTAATATGTGCCTTATATGTCCTTGCATTTTTCTCTTGTTCTCAATAATCCAATTTCAGGTATAAATAATCCAATTTCAGGTCTTTGGCGTAAGAAACATGTTTTACAAGCATGTTTTTGCTTTACTTTAGGCAAGAGATATTTCTTATGTCAGATAGTAAGTGTCGTGTGAAATAAAGAAATAACTAAAAGCCCAGGTCGTGGGATGGGGCCGGGGACGCTGGCAGGGCAGAGTCATACAGGGTGGTGAGGGAGGCCTTACTGATTAAGGGACGTTTTAGCAGAGACACGAAAAAAATGGGTGCATGGGCCTGCCGATATCTGTGGGGGCGGGTTCCAGGTGGAGAGAGGAGCAGGTGCAAAGGCCGGGAGGTGGGCGTGTGCTTGGTGGTGGGAGGCCTGTGTGGGGTGGGGGAGTTCGTGTGTCTGGATAGAAGGAAAACACTGCGTTAGGCTGATGCCTGATGTTTCGGAGCGCCCCCGGGCCAGCACCTGTCCTGGACGTGTTATGTGTAACCCGTTCATTCTCACAAGGGCCCCACGAAGCAGGTGGCGTTGTGTCAATCTCCTCTTCCAGGTGGGGAAACCAAGGCACAGTAACTGGTCGGGGGTCAGACAGTGAGTGAGTAGCAGAGCCAGGGTTAGACGCTCTCCTCCTAAACGCTGGGCCCCGCACCAGGCACCCTGCCATTAGATCTGCAGGAGCCCTGGGAGTCCCTGCCACCCGGCCTCCCACTTCCCCCGGGGACAGGCCCTGAGCTGTCCACTGTCCTTACCTGGACACCAGACTCAGCAGGAGCCAGGAGCTCTGCACACCTGAGGCTGCCTGGACCCCCTTCTCTGGAGGAGCCGTTCTGTCGGTGGCTGAAGTCCTACCCGTTATCCTTTCTGCAACATTTGCTGGGCAGGTCTATGCCGGGATGTTTACAGTCTTGCAAAACAGAGCTGACAGGGAGAGGTGGGGCAGCCCCAGGGCAGGTTTGCACAGAGTGGAGGGTGGGACGTGGAGGAGGGGCTGCCGCCAGGGAAGAAAGAGCACCCACCCTGGGCTCTGGGCGCCCACGTGGCCACCTTGTTTCATCCGCGTTTCCTAGCAACCTGGTGGCAGGCCGGGGGCTACATCAGCTTCCTGGAGTAGGTGTGAGAACTGGCCGACCCCCCGGGGCTGTGGGATGAGCCGCGGGCATATCAGCGGTGATGGTAAAACCAGGCCTTGGGCTTGACGCCTTCCTGGAGCCCCAGGCCTGTCCAGGCACCTGGCTCCAGACCAAGTGGAGGAAACAGGGGTCCCCGGGGCCTCCTCTGCCCCCCACTCCCCATCTGCGGCCACACTGCCCCCAGGGTTTCCTGCTGGGTGAATCCAGGGTGCTGTGGCCAAACCTCCCCAGGAAACAATGCCTGTTCTAAAGGTAAGATGCAAAGCACTGCCTACCTGCCCAGGTGAGGCCAGTGACAGAACAGCTCCAGCCAGGCAGGGCCTGCGTCTGTGTTGCAGCCTGTATTTTGGACCTAGATTGTGGGTTGTATATTAAAGAACCTGCTGGGAAGCCAGGAGTAGAGGTGAAAAATGCCACTGGCATCGCATTTAGAAAGAAAAACAAAGTTTGACAGAACTTAACTAATGTCATTACCGTAAATGAACACATTACTCTGTGTGTACACCCAACCAGTATCCTCTCGTACATTAATATGCTTTTTATTAGATTATTTAAAAGACAACAGTGTTTGTCATTAGCTTCTCTATGAATCATTTGAATAATGTGTGTGGTTCCTGAGCTAAAATTCAACCTTAAAGCGTGTTGTGATATATTTTTGCAATAAAAATATCAAGTTCATTTAAACAATTACTTTTTAAAACACTGTCTCTCTCCCAGTGGGTTTTCATTGATCAGATTATGAAAGGCAATCGCTGTCTGATTGTCTCAATAAATTCCCCGTGTGAGGCAGATAAAACCATCACGGCTCTGACCCACTGGCCCCCTCAGAGTGGCCCGTGGAACAGGCAGAGTTTCCAGCCCGCCGTGGGTGTGGCTGTGGGGGCAGCGACTGGCGGAGGGGAACAGCTAAGGCTATATTTCGGGCGATTTCAATTTACTCACCTCATTCTCCGCAGTGACTCTTTGGAGTATTTCTGAACTGTCGTGATCCTATAACCACGCAGTCTTTCTCCGGGAAATCCACTTCTGACCTACCGCATCCCCTGCCCCGTTACATGTCAAGGGGACAGGTCTGCGGAGGCCGCACTGTTGTCACCGTGGGGTGATTTGAGGGGAGGAGGTGGTGTCTTTAGCCGTTCTCAGCCGTGGGACCCTGTGCGGTGGGGGGGTCCTCCTCTCTGGTCCGCGTGGTAATGAGACGTGGCCTGGCAGGCGCCCCCACGCCGGGGTCCTCCAGGATGGCCCTGCCGGGTGCCCTTGTCCTCGGGTTGCTCCCAGCTTGAAGGGGGAGACACACAAGCACAAGCACCTGACAAGAGGGTGGGAGGGGGCCAGCGGGGCTTAAATATTGGACGGGGCAAGGGTACTTCCAGGGGCTCAGAGACGCGGGGAAACCCAGTGCAACCAAGGCACTGCGTAAGCGCTCTGCCCTGCAGACCGCTCAGCCCCATGTGCGGTGGACTCGGGCCCTGCCGTTGCTGTAACAAAGCACCACAAACCGCGGGCTTAAAACAAGAGACACTTATTCTCATGGTTCTGGAGGCTGGGAGCCTGAAATCAAGGCAGCTTAGTCCACAAGACACACGGAGCCCTGTCACCAGGGATGGAGGAAGAAGAGGGCCAGCAGGCTTTGAGGGACGAGGTCACAGGGACCTGGAAGGAGTATATCACCTGACAGGCAGACCTGGGGCAGGCGGCAGAGATGCGTGAGGACGGTCATTGGGCCATCCCACAAGGGCGGGGTCAGGGATGCTGTCCAGTGGTCATAGTCACAGCCCAGAGGAGAGGGGAAGGCACTGCTCCAAGGGGGGAAGCAGGGAACAGGGGCAGGGTGCTCCGGACGGGTCCAGCATGGGGTGTGTAGGATGCAGGACACCCAGGCCTGGCCACCGGGGGAACGGTGGGACCACACACGAGTGGGTCCTGGAGGGGCCACGGGCCAGATATGCGCAGAGGAAACGCACGTGGACATTTTGAGTTCGAGATGAAAGTTGCTTTAAGACAAGAGACCTCACGAGCTTTCAGGTGACGGTGTCGGGAAGGAGTCTAGGTTGAGGGCGTGGAGGTGGAGGGTCAAGAGCAGACCACCAGGCTGGCCAGTCCACCTTCCACCCGGGGCTTGGAGTAGGAGCAATGGAGGTTCCCAGTTAGAGGGGAGGACCGGGCTGGAGGGTGAGTCCTGCAGGCTCTGAGGGGACCAGCTTCCCACCATAAGGAGCCTGAGAGCCGGCATCCCAGCGGGATGGGGCTGGAGAGCGGTCCTCGGAGGCTGTGGAGAGGACCAGGGCTCAGAGTTGTTCCTACAGATTCTGGGGGAGGGGGAGGCAGCTGCGTCCCACACTCCTGCTCCCCTGGCAATGGCAGACTCAGGAGAGCGCCCAACCCACTCGTAGCCCAACTGGTGGCGGGGACGTTGGTGTTTGGGCCGGGAGAGGTCAGGGGTCCGGGGGCCCCTCCTGAGTCCGCCCAGCCACGGGCGCACCTGGCGTGAGTCCCCCGCCCTGCCTCAGCACAGTCGCCCCTAATGGGAGGTGGAGGGCACATCACAGGAAAAGGTCTTCACAGCTGCCTCCAGCTCAAAGATTCGGTGGTGTGAGCTTGTCTCTGTTTGGTCTACACGTTACACAAGGCTTGCTCGCTCACTCTGCTGAAATCAGATATGTTTCTCAAAGTTTATATTTTGACATTTCACAGAAAAGGGCCCAGTGAATTTTTTCACTCTCCCATCTCGAAGCCCTTCCCTTTACTCCGGCGTGGCAAAGAATAAGATTGAATTCTGGGTGACGGACACCCACTTCTCCACGTGACTGTGAAATGGTCACTGGGGCTGCAGGAGTGGGCAGAGCGGCCGGGCCGCGCGGGAGGCTGCGGATTGCGAACTATGTACTCTGCACTTTCAGATTCCGCCACTGGCTGCACGTCGGTAATAGAGGAGCATTGTCCTGCCTCGGAGAAAGGCCATCAACTCAACCGCTGTCTTTAAATGACCCCCGGGCTCCAGTGATGACAGAACAGCTAACAGGCGAGTGTGGGGCCCGGGGAGCCCGCCGTGGTGCCGGGGCTCCAACAGCTTCCCAGGTTTCGGTGGGGATTCAGTGGGCACAGCCAGGCTCTGGTCCTCCACGCACCCCGGCTCCGGGGACAGCTGTGTAAGCGGGAGGCTCGCTGTCCATCCCCACGCGCTCAGCAGGTGGTCCCTCCGCCACCCCGGTTCCTTAGCTGGCATCCCTACGTCCTCTGTCTGGCTTAGGTCTGAGACAGCTGCGCTGGGGAAAGTCTTCGGGTTGTGTGCTCCTGGGGCCGGAAGGAGGGACCCTCTGGGAGGATGAGTCTTGGAGGCTGAGGGTGCATGGGGCAGCTGTGGGGTGTGGCTCTGTTACAGCAGCACAGGGAAGCCCGCTGCTCGGGGTGCTGGCCAAACAGAACGCTTTTCTGTTTAACAAACACCACCACCAACGTCCCGCAGCCATCTGTCGTGGTCGGTGACTTCCAGGAGAGGAGGCAGTGGGGGTCAGGTCAGGGCCACCCTAGCACAAAGCGAACAGCTCCCGTGTTGGAGAGACCGGGTGCGGGTGGGGTAGGACTCTGTGCCGCCCCCTCTCAACCTGAGTTACCCGATCCCCGACTGTGTTTCAGGGTATCCGTAGGACCTTGCTTTTTCCCAAACCCATGGGCCCCTGGGGGTGGCGTGTGGCCTGGTTCTGGGGGCAAGACTGAAGTAGGGGACAGTGGGGGCTTGAGCGTTCCTTCTCCTTGATGTGGGACCCCCACCCCTGCCTCCTGCCACCCTCGGCCCAGTCTCTTTTGTTAGCATTAACAGCATTTTGATTCTGAACCGTATTCCTGCATCTCATTGATTCTGAGACATCTTCTCTCCACGTTTGGAGTTCTTTGCAAATGAGAAATAGTGACACTCAACGGCGTCCTACAGGCCAGGTGGCTTCACAGGCATCCCACAAACAGAAGGGATGGTTGTGGGAGGGCGTGGGGAGCGCTGAGTCCGCATCACCCCCTCAACAGGCGTCCGAGCTGGGCCAGGTGGGCGGAGCAGCACGGCCCCTGCGGCCCGGGGCCGGCGGCTTGTCGTTCCTTGACTTACTGCTTTCGTAGGAGGTCTACATCCCCAGGGCTCCCGACCTCACAGAGGACAACTGTGCCTGGAAAACATGGAGAGAGAGACGCAGACTTGAAAGAGGTTCAGAAGAGACAGACTCCGAATGTGGTTTTATTTTTCACTTTTATTTTTGTACTGAAGTATGGCTGATTTATAATGTGTTAATGTCTGCTGTACAGCAAGGTGATTCAGTTACACATACTGGCACATTCTTTTTTATACTCTTTTCCATTATGGTTCATCGCAGGATATTGAATACGGTTCCCTGTGCTCTAGTGTAGGGCCTGTGGTTCCTGAATGTGAAGTTTTAGAAAATCTTATCCAATTGTTTCTTATGTTGTGTTATGTTATATCATGTATTACATTATGCACATTTTAATTCACGTACAGATAAGTGTGTGGGCCTTAAGTGCACATTTAATGAGCTTTGATAAGTATCTACCTGTGTGACCCACACCTCGATCACAGTGGGGAATATTTCTCTGACCGCAGAAGGGTTCTTCCTGCACCCTCCCGGTCGAGCCCCACCGCCCAGCCCTGGGAGGCAGCCTCGACGAGGATTTGTGTCCCCACAAGTCGTTCTGGCCTCTCTTTACACGTCACACCTGCGGAGCCTTGTGTTACGGCACAGAAGGCAGGGGCTGAATGCTGCACGCGCACTTGAGAAAGTGTCACGGAGGGTCGAGTGGTTGATACTGCTGGTCTCATCTTTTGCATCCTTGGCGATGTTTTTAAACTCACTCTGTTGTTTGTGGACGTGTCGATTTCTCTTTAAAATTTTGTCAGCTTTTGCTTTTTGTATTTTGCAGCTCAGGTACTAGGAACGTATGTCTGAGGATGATTGTATCTTTTGAACGAACCCTTTCGTCACTTCGGAAATCCCTCATGTGCCCTGGGGACACTGCCTAGAAGTCAGCCTCGTGCTTGTTGAAACACCACGATGGGGTCTTGTGCTCTGTGTGCTGCCTCTCTCTCTCCCCTTACAGTCAATGGTTAGCAGTACGGAGCTGGGTTCTGTGTGTGTGTGTGTGTGTGTGTGTTTTAATACGTTCTGACAATTTCAGAGCCTTTTTCTCAGCGCATTTAAGCCACTTGCATTTACTGTACGTGTTGACATGGGTGGTTTTGAGTCTACCATCTCGCTCGTTTCTCTCACTTACCCCACCTGCTTCTGTTCCTTCCTTCCTGCCCCCTTCGGATTATGCAGCTATTCTGATAGTATTCACTGTGTGCCCTGATTCTACAACAAGTCTTCTTTTTATATTTCGGCTATTGCTCAAAGAATTTAATATGCACCCATAGCTTGTGATCTATCGTGAATCAATGTTACGACACTTCACACGGAACATAGGAACCCCATAACATGAAGCTTCTGATTTTTCTGTTTCCCTGTTATCCTCTGTTATTGTGGTCGTGTGTTTTACTTCAACCAATTATAAACCTGCTAGTCATTGTTATTAATTTGCAAACAGTTGTTTATCTTCAACATAAGTAAGAAAAGAGAGGAGTGTTTTCACCACATATGTATATTTTGATGCTCTTCCTTCCTACCTGTAGACCCCAAGATGCATCTGCTGTTATTTCCTTTAAGGCTCAGGACTTCCTTCTGTACCTTGTCCGTATGTTTCTAGTCTGTTGGCTACAAAATCTCTCCACTTTCATTTATTGGGAAATATCTTTATTCCACCTTCTTTTTTTCCTGAACATAGAATTGTAATTTGGCAGGATTTATTTTCAGTGCTTTCAGTGTAGATTTGCTGCCCTCTTGGCTTTGTTTAGGAGGAAAAGTCGGCAGTAATGATTCCATTGTCCCCTGCAAAAAAATGTGTACTTTTCACTTGAGTTTTAGATTTTTTTCTTTATCTATATTTTCATCAGTTTGGCCATGATGTGTCTAGTTGTGGTTTTCTTTGAATTTCTCATATTTCGTATTTATTATGTTCCTTGAATTTGTGGATTCCTTTTCATTTTCATCAAATTTGGAGAATTTCCAGCCAGTACCTTTCAGATCTTTCTCCCTGCCCCATTCTCACTCTTTTCTCATTTTGAGAATTTAATTACATGTAGTATAGACCGCTGCATATTCCTCACGTGTTGTCGATTCCATGTTCACTTCTTTTCAACAACGTTTTGGTTTTTTTTTAAATACACTTTTACTTTTGGTAGCGTTTTAGATTTGCAGAGTTACCGCAAAGGCAGTATAGATGGCCCCTTTTCCTCCATGTGCAGTTTCTCCTATTACTGATAGCTTGCAGTAGTGTGGTACATTTGACATCGATGAACAAATATTGACAAGTTAACTGAAGTCCACGCTTTACTCATATCTCTGCAGTTTTCCCCTAATGTCCTTTTTCTGTCCCAGGATCGCATCCAGGACGCCACGTTACATTTAGTCTCATGTCTCCTCTTGGCTGCAACAGTTTCTCAGACGTTCCCTTTTTGGATGACCTCGACAGTTGTGAGGAGTGCTGATTCTGCAGCATTCCCTCAACTGAGAAGTGCTCCTCTCACGAATGGACTGGGGTCGTGTGTCATTGGGAGGAAGCCCGCCGGGGTGACGTGCCCCTCTCATCACATAGTACCGGGGTTCATGCTGTCGGTAGGACTCATCACGGCTCGTGTTAACCTTGATCATCTGGCTTGAGATAGCATTTGTCACCGTTTATACTGTTGTCCTAGGGCCCTTGTCAGCTAGTTCTGATAATAGGATGATCCTAGAATCTGCTTCTATTCGCGGTGCTTCACTTGATGATGGGTAATATTTTTTGCTTCCTTGCATATCTTGTGATTTTTTTATTTGATTCTGGGCCTTGTTTGTAAAAGAAGAGTGGAGTCTTAAGAATAACTTGATTTTGTTTCATTCATTTTGCCGATGGTGCTAGGCTGATTTCTCAGGTTTCCCAGAGTCTAGTTGAGCTGGTGCAGAGTCACTGCTCCAATCAGATAGCCTTCACTGTGATTACCCAATTGCCATGCACTTTTTGGATCTTGTCAGTATGTGATCTGGAGGAAGTTGGATGCCGTTTCAGACATTTTTGGCTCAGCTATGGATTCAACTCCAGAAGAGCCACGGAATCCAATCACTTTGAGAAGAAACAAGCTCAAAAATTTCGTGACCAGCCTCTCCTCTGCTGCTGATTTTGGCAAAACTTAAGAAGTGACTGGGAGAATCACTGAGCTGACTGCTGTGCCCTTGACCTTGGAGTTCTTTCTTGCAGGCTCCAATCCGTCCCCCCCGCATGGTATCCCCTCACCTCTGCGAAGTTTCTCCCCCTGGACACCTCCCCAGGTGTGGAAGCTGCCACAGTTCTATTACCTCCTACAGAGAGCTCTGAGATCTCAGAAATTCACATCCTAAGTTTCCTTGCATCTGTTCTTCTTTGCTGGCTCTGTAGAAAAATCTGATTTATATTGTGTCTTATTTAAAATTTTTATTACTTATTAGTGAAAGACTTTGAGGTTATATATCTGCCTCTGACTGTAAAACTGTTTTACACTAGGAAGATACATATGTTGGTGTCTTAGTGTCACTTATCAATTAACAGGTGTCAATAGAAAATACTTAAGAATAAGATAATCTAAAGCTCCTCAACTAAACAAAGTTTATTTCAAAGATGACCTATGTCAATCAAAACACCCCCAGGTTGCAATAAATGAATGAATGAACAAAAATCCTTCTAACAAATTTAATGTAATTTGTACATTTAAAATGTATAATTAATTTAGATATAGTATATTACTGCATCATGTTTTCTTTTTCCAAATTTTCCAAATACCACTTTTGTAAGATGGACTTTAAAGAACTGCTGAAAACAGTTTGTTAATGTCTCTCAGTGTTTGCTCTTAAAAAGCTAGTTTTGTAAAATACGAGAGTCTGGTAGATCAGTTAATATCATAGGAAAAGTAAGTGATGGCAGCATGTCGGGATCTGGTATCTTATCCTGAACCTGAATAAGGTTTTAAGTACCTAAGTGACATAAATCCCAAGTAGGTTGGCATTTTCAGAGAAAAGAAGAGATACGAAATATTGTTCACATATATTTTAAGAGTTTCAAATGTACAGCTTATTATGTTTTTCACAGAATTAAAAATGTTTTCTTAACAATTATATGCTTAAAGGTGTTAGATGTGCTACAGGAAGCACATGTTCAGATCATGGTGGTGAAGGGCCTGCTGACGGGGGGGAGTTGTCCTGACAAATGTATTTCTATATCACACATGATATTCCTTGTGTTTGAGACATTTGTATTTTTTGTTGCTACGCATTTGAGGAATCCTACTTCCCAGTCCCAGGAAGGGATCAGGGTGCGCAGTGGTTAAATCGGTGAGGATCCGGTGTGTGTGCAGGACGCGGGCAGGAGATCCTCCTCCCCTCCGACCTGCCCGCAGCAGCGGAGGCCAGCATGTGCTCCTGACCGGTGTTGTGTCCAGGGGCCCCCCAAGGTGCACACAGAACCCGGGATCTCCTGAGCCCTCAGTGCCAGCCGGGGTTTTACGGGCTTGAAGGTGGAGGGTCTGATACCCCAATGTTGCTTGAAGGCCCAGCTGGGAAAAGTTCCATCATCAGTGCCCTTTCCGGGCAGGCGAGGACTTTACTCACCTCTGGAGACATTGTGATGTATCTCGAGGCTGATTTAAAAATTGTGTGTGAACGCTGCCATGGGCCACAAAGAAAAAGAATGAGACCCAATGTACACAGGGGTTTGCAGGGATCCACCCATCACTGTTTCCCAGACCGAATCATTTCTCCTTCCGGGGAAAACCCGCTGAGAGGCTGCTCCATTACCTTTGCCTTGTGCTTCACCAAAATCCCCGGAATCACTAGCAGAAGGGCCCAAGACTCACTGCCATGTGCGTATGTTGGTAGATGTGAGGAGAATATTTTTTTGCTTGTTTTAAAACTATATGCTCCTTTTAAGTTTTTAAAGAATTGTAACAGATCTTTAAAAAGTTACCTAGAATAGATGATCTGTGCCTAGTGTGTGGTTTTTCGAGGCTGAAACAGAAACACTGGTCTTAGGGACACAGCTGCCCCACGTTTCAGCAGGCTGGTCCGTACTCCGCAGTAGCTGTGGTGGTGACAGAAGCCAAGAGCCACCGGGTTCATCACGTGTCAGGCTCAGATCCCAGTCACAGGATTTAAAATCTTAATAACACCCGATCTTCAGTCACAGCCCCTTGTAAACACTGGGGCGTGTAAATGCAGCAGGTGCTTTTTCTTCAGAAATTTTAAGAGTAGGCACCCTCAGGGCTGACCGTTACTGAGTAGTAATGGTGTAGCACAAACCTAACATAATAACAAACACAAAACCATTTTATATTTAAGTACAACCCTGTACTTTATAAACCAATGTTTGTTCAATAAATACAAATCTTCCATCAAGGCTGCTTTAGCCATTTTCAAAATGAAATAAACAATAGTATAAACAACACACAAAACAATTTAATTTATTATGCTATACTTGGATTAAAAAATTTCTAGTAGTTTCTCTCTTTCTCAGAAAGAATCACAATTTATGGACTTTGGACAACATAGGCTGCTGCCTGGAAATTAACCGCCTTGTAATAATTATTGAGAAAGGGATACTCAGGCATATCATAGAGCAGAATTTTAGACAAGATATGACCATAGATGATGACATTTGTCTTCTCACATATGCAAAGCTGTAAATGCAGTGAGTTATGATTTCTAAGTATCTCACATTGGGAACCAATATCTTTATTGGAATAATGTCTTTTTTTAAAAAAAAATCAGTGGAGAGCAAATTGTATTATCTTTCAAGTTTATGCTCACAGATATACACATATCTTGTCACAATTCATGTTGCTTAAAGAGTAATTTTCACGTGTAGGAAAACACAGCCTTGATTTTGAGCAGAATAGGACTTTCTCCCTTCTTTCCTTTCCGTGACACTGGCTTCTGTCTCGGATCACCCTGGGGCTGCGGCTCTTGCCCTTGTGCAGCCCGTGGTTGGGAGGGGAGGATGGTCCCCTAAGCAGGGTGATTGGCAGCCTGGCTCCAGAAAGAGAGTCGAGGTGCAGGAGGTGAGGGGCCCGAGGGCATCCCAGGTGGCGGTCTTGAAGCTGACAGCCCGGCTGAGGGGTTGGCCTGTGAGAAGGGGCAGGGAGCACACCCTTCAGAAACCAGGCTCTGTCTGGGGCAGCGTGACCCCAAGCCTCCCACAGCGGCTGCCACCAGCATCACGTAGAGGATCTCCGGGAGTCCTGAGATGGGCACGGGGCCCCGCGAACCCTGCACGGGCCCCTCCTTCCTGGGGCTGGACTTGCAGCTCCACGGATTTTACTTTATCCCAGCTTCCCCAGGGCACTCCAGGGGACAACGCCGGGGGTCTGGATCCCACAGGTGCCCACCTCCCCCGCTGTCCCCACGTGCCCCACCCTGAGGGAATCCGCCCCAAGGCAGGCCTTGGCACGCGCTCCTCCGTAACTGACCATCTGTTCACGTACTTGCTCCCCCGACGGCCCGACCGCGTCTCTGTTTCCGGAGCCCTGGGACGCGAAGGCTGCTGCGCTGGGTCCGTGACACGTGGGACCCCACGCGACCCTCATTCTCCCCTGTGTGTTCACGCGCACCCTCCGAGAGGGTGCCTCCTCAGCGCTTCCTTCCTGTAGTGAACGCACCTGTCAGGGATGTGCCCGAGTTCCAGGTGTGAGCGCAGCGGCGTCACCACAGCAGGTCTCCAGAACCTGCTCACCTTGACCCACGCTCAGCTCACTAGGCCACACTCCCCGCTTCCTCCTCCCCACCCCCGGGACCGCCCTTCTGCTCTGTTTCTACGAGTTCAGCTTTTATTGTTTTAGATTCCACATGTAAGTGACATCATGTAGTATTTGTCCTTCCGTGTCCGGCTTATTTCACGTCACATAACATCCTCCGAGTTCATGAATGTCGTCATATAATGCAGGGTTTCCTTCTTTTTAAAGGCGGAGTAATATCGCACTGTATGTGTATATGTACGTATACAGCACATTTTCTCTATCCATTCCCTGTAGGAGGGCATTTAGATTGTTTTTTACATCTTGGCTATTGGCAATGAAGCTGCAGTCAACGTGGGATTGTGTGTCTGAGATCCTGCCTTCAGTGCTTTCGGGTACATACCCAGAAGGAGAATTGCTGGGTCACAGGCTGCAGCTCTGCTTTTACGTTTGGATGACCGTCGCATTGTTTCCATAGCATCTGCACCATTTTACATTCCTACCCACGGTGCACAAGGCTTCCACTTTCCCTGCATCCTCACCAACACTTGTTATCTTTTCTTTTGGATAACAGCCATCCTAACCTGTGCGAGCTGGTATCTCATTGTGGTTTCGATTTGCATTTCCCAGGTGATTAGTCATGTTGAGCACCTCTGCACACACCTGTTGGCCATCTGTGCTTCTTTGGAGAAATGTCTATTGGTCCATTTTTTAATTTGGGTTCTTTGTATTTTTCACAATTAAGTTGTAAGGGTTCTTTATATAATTTGGATATTAACCCCCTACCGCATTGCTTGCAAGCATTTCCTCCCATTCTGTCAGTTGCCTGTTCGCTGTGTGGATACTTTCCTTTGCTGTGTAGAAGCTTTTTAGTTTGGTGTAGTGCCAGTTGTCTATTGCTAATTTTGATGCCTGTGCTTGTGGTGTCACATCTGTGAAATCATTGCAGAGATTGATGTCAAGAAGCTTTTCTCCTCAGGCTTCCTAGGTGGTGCAGTGGTTAAGAATCCGCCTGCCAATGCAGAGGTCATGGGTTCGATCCCAGCTCCAGGAAGATCCCACATGCCGTGGAGCAACTAAGCCCGTGTGCCACAAAAAAAAAAAAAAAAGAAGCTTTTCTCCTGTATTTTCTTCTGAGAGTCTTACAGTTGCAGGCCTTATGTTTAAGTCTAATCCATTCTGAGTAGATTTTTGTGTCTGATGCAATGTAAGGGTCTAATTACATTCCTTTGCATGTGGCTCTCCGCTTTTCTCAACATCATTTGTTGGAGAGACCAAAATAGTATGGTCCTGGCATGAACACAGACAAACAAACCAACGGAACAGGATAGAGAGCCCGGAAATAAACCCATGCATATAGTTAACTGATTTTGATAAGTCACCCAAGAATACGCATGGGGAAATGATGGTATTTTACTTTTCTTTTAGGAAGTAAATCTCTGTGCTCATTATAGGTGCTGCTTGAATTGCAGGTTTTTACTGGAATATTTAGAGACATAAAATAAATGACAGTTACCTGGGGATTCGCGGTAGCACGTTGTTTCTGTGTGGCCCATCTTTCATTTGTATCCTTACGTACATAGTCAGAGATTTCACCAGACATTTATTGCATCTATAAACATTTAGAACAAACAGGCAAGTGGAAGTAGGAGGAAAATAAAACTTATTCTCCAGGAAACACATTGATCACTAGGCTTTTACTGCCGTCGGGTACTTGCCAGACATCCTTTGTCATTGCTAAAGGTGCTTCTTTGTACATGTGACACTTTCAGAGATTCCATCATCTGTCAATAAACCCCATGGTCCTCAGCCTGGCATTCAAGGCCATTACGGCACACCCCCAATCCCAGCATCTACCTGTGGATTCATGTAAAGAGTCAGCTAGATGATCCACAGAAAGCCTTGAGCCCAGGGCCTGGGATAGAAGGGGTTCCATGACAGTGACATTTACAAGCATTGTTTCAAGGCATGTTAATTCTCTCTGAACTTTGAGTGGACAGCAGAGCTGCAGAAACGCTTCTCAAGCAGGGGCTCAGCCGACGAAACGCATTTTGATCGGAGTCACTAGTGGATTAGAATCGACTTCGGATCCACAGACTTGACTGATCATTTACATCTGCCTAACCAGTTAGCTCCTAGGCCAGCTCAGCCAGCGTGCTTTTCTTCCCCAGTGCCATCTGGAGAAAAAGCCTGCTGGGTAGCTCTCAATCAAAGCTTGGGTGTATTTGAATGCAATTTAGGGCAACATCATGGACTACAACTGCTTCCTTGGTGAAAAACAGCACAAGAAATGGTCAGATTCTGGGAGAAAGAAGCTCTGTCATCTGAAGAGGCACATGGCAGGAACCAGGCCTATCTCCTAGCTATGAGGCAGGTCCTGTGGGATGTTTCACCTGGATTATTTTATGTAATCATCCCAATGACCCCATGATGAAATTTCTGCAATTACTCCTCTTTACTAGAAAACAGAGGCCAAGAAAAATTACAAAATTTGTCCACGGTCACTCAACTCTCATGTAGAGGGCTGTGATTTAAATCCAGGCTGTCAGGCTTGAGGGCCATGCTTGCGAGTTCTGTGCACACTTCCTCCCTACGTAAGCTTACAGACATCAGGGCCCACTTGCCCTGGCAAAAATGGGTCCCTCCGCCTACACGGCGGACGATGGGATGCTGGCGGCCGTGGTTGTGGTGCTGATGTGGGATGGAGGTGGCTGTTCTGGTTTTCCTTCCTCCCGCAGGGCCAGGGGTTCTTGCTTCCACCAGGTGTGGGAGATGCACGATTAATCATGACTCCTGGGATTCTGAAATGTTACAGATCTATGATTATGTTCAATTGAACCTCCTGTGGCAATATACATCTTCGATCTCAGATAGGCTCCTGCTGCTATTGTCAGCCTCTTACAGTGTCCGTATCCCCGGCACCCACCCCTCACCTGTCGTCACGTGACACACCTTTGCCACATCCCTGTTCGTCCCCCGGCAGGTTTGCTAACAGGAATCACTGTATCAAAGTCAGTTTAGGAGGCGTCCAGCAGCAGCACAGCACTGCCTTCTTGGAAGACCTGTGACCACCATGTGGCAGGAGCCGGGGTGAGGGAGAGGGAAAGGGAAGGAAGATAAGATGGACACTGCAGTGTCCTAAAGACAGACGGTGAAACCATCACTCAGAGGAAGCAGCCTTCAGTCACAAACAAGCTGGAAAACACAGCGAGTGGGGGGCGGGCGGTGGGGGGAGGTCTGATGGAAGAGGCATTGCAGAGACTGATTCCGCACGCAGGACGTGGCTGGTGTGGGTGTGGGGAGGCGGGTGTGATGGGGAAGAGACAGACATGATGGATGGCAGTGCCTTTACCGGGAAGGCGCCTCCCAGGGGGCAGGGCCTGGTCTGTGTGTCATCCCTGTGTCCCACGCACCCAGAGCAGCGAAGGGTAGGCAACCCTACAACATCTGCTGAATGTTCAATGAAAAAGAAATAACAGGGGAGCAAGGATTTGGGAGAACCATTCCAAGAGATTATTTTGGGGCACTTTAGTTAAATGTCTCCAGGGCATTTCAGAGTGGCTGTGCTTGACCCATGCAGAGCTCAGAGGAGAGGTGGGTGGACACAGAGGTATACTGGGGTCACTGTCCTGTAGGTGGGGTCTAGCACGGGATGGGGCCTGGGGTCACCAGGAGAGAGTGGAGAGGAAGGAGAAAGGCCCACCCTCGGAAGCCTCTGTCTTCATGGTTTAGGTAGAAAAGAAAGACCTGGGAAGGGTTCCGAGCACAAGAGACAGGGCAGGTGGAAAATAAGTCAAGGTGGTGAGAAGCCTTAGAAGACACACTGCGCCTTCTGCAAGAAGGACGGGGGGCACAGCCGGCCGAGAGCTGCTGAGAGGTGGTGGGTGGCACTGCCCATTGGGCCTGGCACTTTGGTCACGTTGGAGCCCTACATAAAAGGGGAGCCAAAGTCAGCTGGGAGCCAACTTGGAGGGCAGGTGTTGGCAAGGTGATGCTCAAAGGGAAAGGCACTGAGGCTGCTGTCAGAGCTGATTCCGGCTCTGATGCAACGAATGGGTCCTGGCCCCTTGGCCTAGTTGCTTGTCTCTTTGGGGCTGTTTCATCACCTGCAAAATGAGGGACTGGAGAAATATCAACACTCTTCCGACATTTGCATCCATGATTTTCATGGTGGATCTGAGAAAGATAGCAAAGGGGTCTCCTTCGTTTTGCTGTTCTATTCCACCTGCTTTTGTGGAAGCTGTCATCAAGCTTTGGTGCCCCAAACACTGAAAGGAGAAGTTACACACCAAATGCTTCTGGGTGCCTTGAGTGGACTGCGCTGGAAATCTGGTGGGCTAGGCAGAAGAGGTGGGGCAGAAAAACAACAGGTGAGTTTTCTATTGAGTCCACTCAGTGCCCGTGGAGGGTCCCTGGGTGGAGGTTTTGCAATCAACATTGTCATTCCTTAGAAACCAAGTGATGCCTGAATTGATATCTGCTGTACCAACCTAGGACATGTGGGCCAAGTCAGGGCCACACCTCTACCTCCCCGTTGTCCCTAGCTCCATCCCTCAGGATCAGTTGATAAGAAAATGACCGGCATGTGTTCCCATATGCAGCTGCTGTTACGAAGGCTGAACCGCGAAGTCTGTCATACGGGGCCCTGGACTCTCAGCCTGGGAAGGAGAGAGAATGTTGAAACCCTGTAGGGTCTCTAGGGAGACGGAGAGCCGAAGACTAACTGCATTTGATATCCAAATCTGCAGCGACCCTGAAGCTCAGCCCTTTCTCAGTTGGTGAAAATACCAAAATGAATCCTATAAGCACTTAATCTCGGGAGTTATTAGTGTTGCAGTCAACTGAAATTAGTTTTATGTAGCCAGCGTGATGGTGAGAGCTTTCTACACACAGCTCGTGTCCAATCTGTCTTTTGAGTCTCCGACTCCAGAGTGCGGCCGGCTTGAGACACACCGAGCTTTGCTACCAGGCATGGTGTTCCCACAGAGCCAGAGCCTCTCGTCAGCACAGGAGCCGTCTGGCACAGCACTCCTCTCTCTGGCTCCTTCTCTCCCATTGGCAGTTTCTGCTGGGATTTTTTCTTTTCTGCAAGAGAAATCTCTGATCATAAAAAGAACATGGGCTGAGAAATTAGGTGAAAACAAACATCAGCTCCATCAGGGAACACGGGCCAGGCCTGTTCTGGGGACTGAGTTTGCAGATTCTGCCTGATTCTGTTCTGGTGAGAAGTCAGTGCCTTTTTTCAGGATGCTCCGGGAGCCATGTTCACGGATGCCCACTGCCTGGGCACTGCTCAGAGTCTGGAGGGGACACCGAGGACCCTGGCAGGACCGCAGAGTTCCAAAAGCAGCAAAACCTGCCCCACCGTGGCTCCTGAAGGCTTCACCCTGCTCGGAGGCGAAGGGCTTCTGGGCCAGCACACTCTAAAAACCCCTTGCGGGGGGAGCTGAGTCATGGACCAGCCGAGCTTGAACAGTGACAGGGAGTCCATTCCCCCGCCGGCCACAGAGCAGGCAGCCTGAAACCAGGGCTTTCTGCTATCTGGGTCTCTCCTCTTCCTCTGCAGGGGGCCCCAGTCTCTCCCCAGCCCCCAGCCAAAGATGCTCTGTGGAGCACGGGTCCCAGCAGCTGCCTGCCCTTCTTCCAGGAATGAAAGATTTCCCTTCGGCCTCATAGAATTAATGTGAGAAGCATTCCAGCTAATTCCCCCTAGAACCCTAAAAACTGCAGAGCGTGTAACCTCAAAACTAAGTGGTGCTGAGAGACACTTCGGGGAGTCTTCTCGTTTGCATCTTGCTGGCTTACATGATTGTATCAGGATGAGTCTGAGAAGGTCTGAAAATAACGTTCCTGGCCTTGAATGACTTGTGACACAGGGAGACGTCAAAGGGGTGCCGTGCATCCAGCCGGTGGCCGACTGCCTGGGCAGTGAGGAGTAAGAGACAGTAGCAGGGACACGGGCTCCTGCAGGAGCACAGCCCGCGGACGTTCCCATCACATAAGCTGCCACTCTTGGCTGCGTGTCATTCTCAGCGCAGGGAGCCCAGGAGTGGGGCAGACCCGGTACACGCCATCCGTGTTCACTTCAGGCCGAGCCCTGTGCCCTGTGGCTCTGTCCCTGCCCCGCACCTCCCTGCTCTCCGGGAACTGCTGACCACAGAGAACCTTCTGAAAGAGCAAGTCAGTAATTTTAAGGAGCTCTGCCCTTTTCTTCTCCACCTCGTCTGAAGAAGGTCCTGCCTGATGCTGAGATTCTCACTTTCCTAATTCACTAGGCTACTAATACTCGGGTAGCTGGCCTCAGATCTTTGCAGCGTTTGGGTTCTGAGCCTGCGGTGGAGTCGACTGCAGTATCGGCAGGTTCTAGGGCCCAGAAGACGGGACATGGGGCCTGGCCACCAGGTGGCTCGTTCATTTGTTCGTTGAGGAGGAAGCCATTGGCCTCTCGGGTGAGAAGAATCCCAGCTCTGACATAACATGCTGCAGGTGCGCGACCATCCACACCATCAACACGGAAGTTCTTCCAGTCTCTTGGGAAGGCATCTTTCCTCTGGACCTAACTGAGGACCTCCAGGACCAACAGGAAGGTGACCGGATGACCTCTGGGGGCACACTCAGCTTGGACCATCTTTGAGTCTCCGTGGAAACAGAAGCTCTGTTGCCAGGTAGGTCCCAGCCAAGCTCAGCCACGGATGCTCAGCAGCTCAGGGGGGTTCCAGGGAGCCCTGCTGCGCAGCGTCTTCCGTGGCCACCCAGGTGTCTAATCTATTTTAGAGACAAAACAACAGAAATATTTACATGGAAATGTTATGTGCTTCTTAGTTAACTTTAGGAAAATTTTGAAAACATCTCCATATTATGCTGGTTTCTGTGGAAAAGGTCAAAAAAGAAAAACTGGGGATTGTATATTATTTGCTCTCATTTAAAACTATAACGTGAGAAACTTCTTTGCTGAATTAGATAATTGTGTTGAATACTGGAAGGCTATTTCTCCCACGTTTGCGCTGTTCAAAATGTAACAGCTGCAGGTAAAACATCTTTTTGTTTAGTCTAGGTTATCAATATTTTCTCCCTCTCCCTCTCGTCTAGGAAATCAACAAAGCAATACATAAAGCCCTGATTTGTAGCACTTGCCAATTTTCATGGTGTAATACTCCCGCCACGACTGATTTCTGATTTCAAGCTACCAACCTGCCATCACTGAACAGAGTTGAGAAGAGGTGGAAAGGGATACCCACCACCAGATGCCTGAGGGGCATCAAACCTTAAGAGCACAGTTAAGCCTAAAATGTGGAAACGTAACTGGAGAGTGATAGGTTTTGAATAGCTACTATCTTTGTTTTAATATGGTCTATTAATGATGGTATACACTTTAGTTTTTAATCATGGTTATATTTAACAAGTGGATTTCAAAATACCTGCAGATTTAATAGTCTTGCAAGCTGGTTCACGCTGGTTCCAGCACATGGAGGTTTCCTTGCTTTTATCCTAGGCTGAAGGGCTCCTGGTTCATGCTCTTCTCATGGTGGATGCAGAGGGCCGAGAAAGACACACCCTGTTTCTTATAGGCCTTTGCTCAGAACCCGCACAATCTCACCTTCTCCCAGTTGCCACTGGCCAAAGCAAATCACCTGACCAGGCCTGAAGTCAATGGGTCAGGGAGGCAGAGTTTGCCCAGAGTTGAGCCACAGGAAGAGGTGGAGGGAAGGAGAGTTTCATAAATAAATGCGCTCACATTTTGGATGACCCTTTAACTGGGTGTGAAATCCCGGGTTGAGGTTGCCTCTCCCACTGCAGCATGTCGAGATTCTTATTCTACTGCCTTCTGACCTCTGCTACTGATGGTGAGAAATGCATTTCAATCGAGTGATTTTTCAGAAAATTTCCCTTTCTTCTAGTGGTTTTAGAGATATTTTCTTTATTCTTGATCTGCATTTCCACTATGATTCGTTCAAATATGGGTTAATTTTTTTCCTGCTTCAATACTTGAAGGATGCACGTTTTTCATCAAATCTAGAAACTTCTCAGCTGTTAGTATTTTGTATATTGTTGCCACATCATTCCTTCTGGAATTCCTCTTAAGAGCTGAACTTTAATTATATGTCTTTCTTTGCTGACTTTCATTTGAATTCCAAAATTCTGTCATATTTCTTTTTGACTACATCTAGTGTAGAATTGATTAATCTATTGAAATTGCAATTTAATTGACTATATTACTCATTTCTAAGATTTATTATTGGTTCATTTTTACACCTATTTGTTATTGTTTTCTTTCTTTTTTTACATTTTAATTAATTAATTAATTTTGTTTAATTTTGAATGAAAAATTAATCTTCATTTATCTTTTTGAGCACCCTAAATATAACTATTTTAAGGTATTTTTGGTCTTTCTGATAGAAGTGTTTTTCATCTAGAATAAATCATTGTGGCAATTATTGATTTGGGGGGCCATATTTCTAAGCCTTAATATTTGTAACTTGTTCTGGGTTTGGGTTTGGGTTTGGGAGAGAATCTTTTTGTTTGGTGGGTTTTGTTGTTTCCGTAGTTTTACTATTTCTCTCGCCTTCTGTATTTACCCCCAGCTGTGTTGTGGTCGCCTCTGGATCCTCAGTTAAGAGCCAGGTCTTCAAGGGGCGGTTCAGGGACTCAGTTATGAGAAGATATTGTGGCTACGACAGGTCCAGTCACTGCGCTGTGCAGCAGCTCTACTTACATCCTGGTGATAGGGATGCTTTATGTCTTCCTGCCTCTTTGTACCTATGTGTTACTGGCCCTTTGCTGTGGTCTCAGGCAGCGTTCAGCAATGTTATCACATTCAGCCTTGTTGCACAAGTGGGAAGCCCCCATTTCACGTTTAGCCTGGTTCTCGTGGCCACATCGCACGTGGGGCATTTTTAGTCCTCTTCGGCCTGTGCAAGCCAAAGCCCTGGCAGCCGCCTGTCCTCATGCCTGCAGCCCTGCTCACTGCTCCGCATTTCTGCTGTTTCTGGTTCACAAAACAAGATTTATCTTGCTTCTGAGCCCTGAACTGTCTTTCTATTTTTCTTCTTTTTATGTTTCATATATTATTGCACTGTTTTTGGAGCAAAAAGGATGCATCAAAGCATGAACTTACGATGCCAGCCTGACAAAAATTAAGGTCATTTGATCTTTACTGCTAACTGGACTGGATGGTTCCTACGTCTAGAGATTAATCTCTGTAAAGATGTGAAAACAAAGCTAAACCACATGAAACCAACTTGTATGCCTTTAACTCAAAGCTGAATATCTCACAACGCATTAGGGAAACAGGTGTATAGTTATGCTTTGAAGAGATGGGACATGGTTGCTATTCATGTAAACACAGAGAACTTCAGGGAGTTAGGGAACAGGATGCAACATTAAGCTCCACACCTGTAGTCATTTGAAAAGAGAATGGGTGACAGTTGTAAAGTTAAACAGAGTTGCAGGCACAAGCCTCCAGTTATAAAATAAATGAGCCATGGTGGCCATAGTTAATAATGTTGTGTTGCATACTTGAAAGTTGCTAAAGGAATAGCTCTTAAAAGTTCTCATCACAAGGGAAACACATTTGTAACTGTGTATGGTGACAGATGTTAGATACTTGTGATCACTTTGCAACATATAAAAAATATAATCATCATGTTGTACACCTAAAACTAATATAATGTTGTATATCAATTATACCTCAGTAAAAATTATCCCCGTGCTCGCTCACTTTATACACCTTCATAAATGAAGGAATACTACTTGGCCCACGGAACTGCAGAATCTTCTATTTTGCAAGAGCTAATAATGAGGGTTTTACTAGATTCTTGAATTGTCCTATCCAATCACGGCCTTGAATTTCTCTTCTGGTAATTTTATCTCCCAAAGAGCAGAAGATATAAAGAGAATACTTCACAGGACAAGAGGGAATCAATAGTTAAAATAGATACGACCTAAGAATTTGGAGAAGCCGTCCTCTCACTGTGAACTTGTGCTAACTGGTGAAGGGAATCAGAGCCCATCAGCTAGGGCACTAATAAAGGAGAGTTCAAATACATTTGGAGGAAGGATGGGAAGGCCTGATTCTATGGCCTGAGACTCTGGAAGGGAAAAAGCCCAAGAGGGTTGGATAGTCACGATCACACACAATTTGGTTGTGTCACCATGAATTAATCCAACGAGAAAAAAATGTAACTAAAAAGTCAGACTCTCTTCACTGAGGTCAGCTTTGAGGAGGACACAGAATGTGGAGAGAAAGTTCTGACCCTTAGAAAAGTCTCTGTGCGGGTTTTATGAGGCTCTGAGATTCTATGAATACATCAGGAGATGAGTGACTTGACGAGCTGAGGCTTGGGAATGTGCCGAGGAAGAGCATCTCACTCCAGACGTCCCAGACTAGAGGATGTCTTAGGGATGCTGAGGGCTCCTGCTTGGGCCACCGATAAGATGCTGTTGCACAAAAGGGCCCCTCAGTTCCTATCTTCACTCGAGGGAATAGTGTTTGGACAAAAACGGGCACCTCATCCTTGGTGAACATGGAACAGATTGTTTGGAAAATGAGAGGTGGTTGTCCAAGGGCTCAGATGACAACCCAGGAGAACTGGCCAATGAGCTCCCCAAACTGGGGCTGGTGATGTTACAAGGCTGGAGAAGGCCAAGCCCAGTGCCAGGCAGCTGAGAAAAGAGCAAGCCACTCCAGTTCTCCAGAAGATGCAAGAGATAGACAGCTTGCTACATAACTGTGAGTGTGATGCCAACCATGGGCAAGATATAAGGAGATATTACTAAAGAGCTGCTTTCTGCACAGGTAGGAAAAGGCACAGTCATCATGGGAACACACCTAGGTTCACGGAGAACACATTTTGCCAGTGAAAGTCATGCCTCACTCTGGCAGGTTTACCAGATGGACAGGCAGGGAAAGCCGTGACATCAACTTCAGAGAGAAATTGGAGCTGACACAAGCATCCACCTCCCGATCATATTTCTGGCTCAGGTACCAGGCAGGGTCGCTATTTGACATGACAGCTCGAGAAGCAGATGCTGTCTACACTGAGATTTTTCTTTGTCCAAACATCCTTAATTCTTCCAAATGCTTCTACACCTGGAGTAGTCAGTCCTGAGCTTCGCAGTTTGGGAGGTCATGTGCCTCGTAAGGTGCAGTGCTAGGACTGAGTGCTGAGAAAAGAACACATCTATTTAGGAAAACGTACTTCTCTTGCTGCGTTTCTGCAGATGAAGCCTAGAACTCCAGGAGCTGTCAGCAGCCGTACCACGTGGATTCACGCGGTGTTTGCAATCAGCCAGAATTCCAACTCTTTGTTTGCTCTTGAGATACTTTATTTTAACAGGAAAATAATTGTAGAAACATTACTTGACTCGTTCTCTCAGGTTACCAACCTTGACCTGAGAACCCCCAATTTAAGGAAAGAGTAAGAGACTGAGTCTGAGCCAGACTGAGGTCTCCTCACATGGGCCTGGACAGCATGCACGTGACCTTTCTCTGGAGGTCACCATGGGAGCCAGGCTTCCCTACAATTTGCAAGACACAGGGCCTGCTCTGTGAGATGGACCCTGGGTGTCCGAAAAGGTCCACTGTGTTCAGAAGAGAAAGATTGGCTGCAGATTATCTACGGAAGACTCAACACACCAGAAAATTGAGGAAAATGTCAATGGACAAATTTATCGCTTCCTCTTCTGTTTTGTTGAAGCTGCCTGTGTCCTCAGCTCAGCCAAGAATACAGGCCTGTTTTCTGAATTCTCTGTGTGTGGTCGACAGAGGATCTTGAGACCCCAAGAAAAGAATTTCAGAAGCAATCCCTGCTCCATTGCCCAATAGTGAGCTCCCCAAATTCACTGCTGAGAAACTGCTAAGTGGAGAAAGTGTGGGAGGATGAGAGACTGGGCCTACGGACGTCTTTCTCACACCCCGCTGTAGGACAGAGCAAGGTGAAGACCAACTCTAGGAATTCTGGTGCAGAGAGAAGAAACTCAGCACCGGAACGGGCCAAGTGGGTGCTGAGCACGGCGGCAGGGCTGAGTGTCAGGCCACGTGGAGAGTCTGGGCTGCGCAAACGGCAAAGCACACCTCCAGTACAACGGCAGTCAAATCAGTGTTAGGTTGGTGTAGGCACGGAAAATGGCCTGACGCCCTCTCGTCTGGAGAACGTGCCTGAGATGCAGTTGCAGCCTTGTGCCTGGTCCTGGAGGCTTTCTTTATCTCTTACGGTGTCTGAAGTGGTGTCTTAATTGGGAACCTCTCGGAAGCAGCCCAAGATGAAGATTCCAGTACGAGTCGCTTACTTGTGAGGAGCAAGAGACACTGCGAGGAGATGAAGGCGTGAGACGGGGGCGGGAAGGCGCCCGACGGCGTGGTATCAGACCAGCCGTCACCCGGGGTGAACGGACACTAATCCCGTGGCGAAGCTCTGGGAAACCACGTAAAACACGTGCCCCAGAATTACCCCCTGGAAGGTCCAAGGCGCTCGGCCTTTATACTCTGATTCCCTCAAGTCCTGCAGGTCCCAGGGAGTGGTGATCCCCAGCACTTTCGTCCTGTCACATGGGTGACGTGCGTGCAGAGGACATGGGTAGGGAACCAATAGCATCCCACCTGTTACAGGTGGCCGGTGACCCCAGGTTTGTCTTGGGTCTTCTCAGCCTCTGAGCATCGTTCGGTGCAGGGACTGGCCGGGTGGCTTCTCCACCTGTGTCCTAGGAGGGTCCCCTTTAGGCCTGGGGTTTCTCCCCAGGCGGGACTATGAGGTCACTGGATCCAGTACACCAGGCAGGAAGCGAGTTCTCTTTAGTCACCACACTGGCAGATTCACTGATACCTCCACCTCAGAGTGCTCATTCACCCCAAAGTGCCCCCAGAACCTACCGTGTGTGCCGGGCTGGACACAGTGGGGTCCACAGTCAAGGATCTGCTGTTAGCAGGCTTGCAATGCACAGGGAGCAAAGTCTCAGATAACCATGTTATGAGTAGAAGATTGTAATTCACTTCTCCCAGTGATGCTGAGGGTGACTGCAGAGTCTGGCAGAAAACGATAAATGGCTTCAGTCCTTTTCATTCATGCCTTCATTGGGCCCCCATCGTGGGCCACATGTGAAGGACGTAGAGATGGAAAACAGATGCAGGCCCTGTCAAAAGTGCTGAGAAGGAAAACTTTCAGGGCAGGTGTGTTTTGGAAGGACCACTGGACTGAAGAGTGGAGCACACACTTAAGGAGGTGGGGGTGGAGGAGGGAAGGCATGCAGGCTTCATAGAGGATGTGGTCCTGAGGCAGCTGTAGGAAGATTTCACTCTCTGGCATATTTCATGTTAGAGGACAATACAGCCTCTTACAGCAGAGCTGCTAATAAAAAGCTTATTAATTATCCCATAATGTTCATAGCAGGGGAAGCGCATAAGAGTTTTCTCACCAACATCATTTCTAGAAACATCACCCGTAACTCATTGGTGGAGTCAAGATGGCAGCATGGGAGGTTGCAGAGTTCCCATCTCCCCACAACTGGATCAGTTGCCGGATGCTAGTGGGGGACCCTAAGGCCCAAGAAAACCAGAGGAACCCCTGAGCAACCGGACAGGATGTGGGGGATGTGGGGGAAGTCAGGGAGGTGGAGAAGTGGAGGCCAGACAGGACCAGTGCCTCTGAGGGGTAGCTGGGGGTGGCGGGGGGTAGGTTCCCACCTGAAGGGACCCTCTGGGCCCCGAAGCATCAGAGGGGAGAGTGTCTAGGTCTCCCCTGACCAATTAGCTGGGAGGCCTGCTGGGCTCCCAGGCCAGGAAGACTGCTGGGCTGCCCAGCCAGGTCCTCTACCTTCCAAGGCCCCCTCTGGGCTGCCTGAGTCCTAGCAGTGTAGGAGGGAGGGAGGAGGGGGGAAGGGGTGGTGAGGCAGACTGGTGGGGGAACCTTTGAGACTGGAGGTCCAAGGGAGGCAAGAGGGCATTTCCCTTGCCCGCTCAACCCATGGAAGCCAGCTGTGCTCCTGGACCAGGTCCTTCATTCTCCGGGGTCCCCTCTGGCTCTAGGGGCATGGGAGAGAAGGAGGAAGGGGGAAGAGGAAAAGAGGCAAACAGTGCGGCTGGGAAGGGACCTCTCAAGACCAGAAGAGCAGGGGAGGTGCTGCTGAGTATTCCTCCACCCACTTGGCCTGCCACGCTCCCAGGTGGGTCCTCCACCTTCCAAGGGCCCATCCCAGCCATTGGTCCTGGAGTGTAGGAGGGATGTGGTGGGGAGAGAAGAAGAGAGGTGGATGGGGGAGAGGGAATCAGAGGATCAGGGGAGGTGCAGAGGGCATTTCCTTTGCCCACTCGGCCCAGGAAAACTGCTGGTCTCCCAGGCTTGGTCTTCAGTCCTCCAAGGGCCCCTCCGGGCCGAGTTGGTCCTAGGGCCATAGGAGGGAAGTGGGGGAGAAGAGGAGAGGCAGGCGGAGGGAGGGGTCCTCTGGGATAGGAGGATCAAGGGAAGTGCAGAAGGCATTTCCCCTGCCCATTTGGCCTGGGAGACCTGCTGGGCTCCCAGACCTGGGCCTTCACACTCTAGGGCCCTCTTTGGCTGCCTGGGACCTAGGCGAGTGGGAGGGAGGGAGGAGGGGGGAAGAGGAGGAGAGGCAGACCAGGGACCCTCCAGGACTGGGAGATCTGCGGAAGTGCCGGGGCATTTCCCTAGACCAGTCAACCCCCAGAAGCCTGTTGGGCTTCCAGGTCTGGTCTCCTGCCTCCTAGTGCCCCCTCAAGCTGCATGGGTTCTAGGGACATAAGAGGGAGGAGGTGGGGAAGAGGAGAGGCCAAGGGGGAGGGACCCTCTGAAATCAGAGGACTGGGGGAAGCACCTAACATTTCCCCCACCAACTCAGGCCTAGGAAGCCTGCTGGAGTCCTGGACCTGGCCCCTTGCCCCCAGGACCAGAGGCACTCCTGGACCCCTCCTACCTCAAGCCTAAGCCCCACTCCCCATCCAACCCCACCAGGGCCTTTTCTATCCTAAGCATAGACCACACCCACTGCCTAAACCTCACCCCTGCCTAAGCCCCACCCCCACAGTCAAGACTTTTTCTGTTTTTTTTTCTTTGTTTTTGCTTTTTTGTTTTTGTTTTGTTATGTTTTGTTTTTTTCTCCCCCACCCCCCCTTTTTTGCAATTGCATTTCTGTTTTATTCTCCAGTTGTTGCTTCATCTATTTTTAAAAAATTTTTCTAGCACATCTATTAGTTTTCTAATCTTATTGTATTTTTTATTTTGCCACTGCTCTGCTCCTTTTTTTTCGTTTTCTTTTTCCTGCTCCACACAGCTTGTGGCATCTTGGTTCACAAGTGCAGGATCGGGCCTGAGCTCCTGCAGTAGGAGCTCTGAGTCCAAAACATTGGACTAACAGGGAACCCCAGACCACAGGGAATATTCATCAGAGTGAGATCTCCCAGAGGTTCTCACCTCAGCACCAAGACCCAGCTCTACTCAACAGCCTACAAGCTCCAATGCTTGAAGCCTCAAGCCAAATATCCAGTAAGACAGGAACACAATCCTGCCCATTCAAAAAAAAAAAGGACAGGTGACAAATAAATATGTCACAGGTGAAGGAACAAGGTAAAAACACACAAGACCAAATAAATGAGGAGGAAATAAGCAAACTAGCTGAAAAGAATTCAGAGTAATGATAGTAAAGATGATCCAGAATCTCAGAAATAGAATCAAGAAAATACAAGAAATGTTTAACAAAGATCTAGAATAACTAAAGAACAAACAAACAGAGATGAACAACACAATAACTGAAATGAAAATATACTAGAAGGTATCAATAACAGAATAACTGAGGCAGAAGAATGAATAAGTGAGGTGGAGGTTAGAATGGGGTAAATAAATGCCAAGGAAGAAAATAAAGAAAAAAGAATGAAAAGAATTGAGGACGGTCTCAGAGACCTCTGAGACAACACTAAATGCACTAACATTTGAATTATAGGAGTCCCAGAAGAAGAAGAGAAAAAGAAAGGGTCTGAGAAAATATTTGAAGAGATTATAGTTGAAAACTTCCCTAATGTGGGAAAAGAAATAGTCTCCCAAGTCCAGGAAGCACAGAGAGTCCCATACAGGATTAACCCTAAGAGAAACACACCAAGACACATATGAATCAAATTCACAAAAATAAAATTCAAAGAAAAAATATTAAAAGCAGGAAGGGAAAAGCAAAAAAACATACAAAGGAAACCCTATAAGGTTATTAGCTGATTTCTCTGCAAAAACTCTACAGGCCAGAAGGGAGTGGAAGGATATACTTAAAGTGATGAAGGAGAAAAACCTACAACCAAGATTACCCTACCCAGCAAGGATCTCATTCAGATTTGATGGAGAAATCAAAAGCTTTACAGACAAGCAAAAGCTAAGAGAATTCAGCACCATCAAACCAGCTTTACAACAAATGATAAAGGAAATTCTCTATGAAGGAAACACAAGAGAAGAAAAATACCACCCCTCCCCACAACCAAAACCCCAAACAACTAAGAAAATGGTAATAGGAACATACATATCGATAATAACATTGAATGTAAATGGATTAAATGCTCCAACCAAAGACACAGACTGCCTGAATGGATACAAAAACAAGACCCACATATATGTTGTCTACAAGAGACCCACTTCAGACCTAGAGACACATACAGATTGAAAGTGAAGGAATGGAAAAAGAAATTACATGCAAATCAAATCAAAAGAAAGCTGGAGTAGCAATCCTCATATCAGACAAATTAGACTTTAAAGTAAAGACTATTACAAGAGACAAGGAAGGACACTAAATAATGATCAAAGGATCAATCCAAGAAGAAGATATAACACTTTTAAATATCTATGCATCAAAGATAGGAGCACCTCAATACACAAGGCAAATGCTAATAGCCATAAAAGCAGAAATTGACAGTAACACAATAATAGTTGGAGACTTTAACACCCTGTTTACACCAATGGACAGAGCATCCAAACAGAAAATAAACAAGGAAACACAAGCTTTAAATGACACAATAGACCAGATATATTTAATTGATATTTATAGGACATTTCACCTGAAAGTGGCAGAATACACTTTCTTCTCAAGTGCACATGGAACTTTCTCCAGGATAGATCACATCTTGGGTCACAAATCAAGCCTTGGAAAATTTAAGAAAATTGAAATTATATCAAGAATCTTCTCCAACCACAATGCTATGAGAATTGAAATCAGTTAGAGGAAAAAAAAAACCTGTAAAAAACACAAATACATGGAGGCTAAACAATGCACTACTAAATAGCCAAGCAATCACTGAAGAAATCAAAGAAGAAATTTAAAATTGCATAGAAATAAATGACAATGAAAACATGATGACCCAAATTTCCAAGAAGGAAGTTTATAGAAATTCAATCTTGCCTCAGGAAACAAGAAAAATCTCAAATAAACAATCTAGTCATACACCTAAAACAACTAGAGAAAGAAGAACAAAGAAAACCCAAAGTCAGTACAAGGAAAGAAATCATAAAGATCAGAGCAGAAATAAATGAAATAGAAATGAGGAAAACAATAGCAAAGATCAATAAAACTAAACGTTGGTTCTTTAAGAAGATAAATAAAATTGATAAACCTTTAACCAGACTCATCAAGAAAAAAAGGGAGAGGACACAAATCAATAAACTTAGAAATGAAAAAGGAGAAATCACAACTGACACCACAGAAATACAAAGGATTATAAAAGACTACTATAAACAACTATATGCCAATAAAATGGACAACCTAGAAGAAATAGACAAATTCTTGGAAAGGTACAATTTTCCAAGACTGAATCAGGAAGAATTAAAAAATATAAATAGACCTATCACAAGTAATGAAATTGAAACTGTGATAAAAAATCTTCCAACAAACAGAAGTCCAGGACCAGATGGCTTCAGAGGCGAATTCTACCAAACATTTAGAGAAGAGCTAACACCTATCCTTCTCAAACTCTTCCAAAAAATTGCAGAGGGAGGAACACTCCCAAATTCGTTCTATGAGGCCACCATCACCATGATACCAAAACCAGACAAAGACATCACAAAAAAAGAAAATTAGAGACCAGGATCACTGATGAACATAGATGCAAAAATCCTCAACAAGATACCAGCAAACAGAATCCAACAACACATTAAATGGATCATACACCATGATCAAGTGGGATTTATCCCAGGGATGCAAGGATTCTTCAATATACACAAATCATCAATGTGATACACCATATTAACAAATTAAGGAATAAAAACCATATGATCATCTCAATAGATGCAGAAAAAGCTTTTGACAAAATTCAACACCATTTATGATAAAAAATCTCCAGAAAATGGGCATAGAGGGAACCTATGTCAACATTAAAAAAGGCCATATATGACAAACCCACAGCAAACGTTATTCTCAAAGGGGAAAAACTGAAAGCTTTTCCACTAAGGTCAGGAACAAGACAAGGATGTCCACTCTCTCCACTTTTATTCAACATAGTTTTGGAAGTCCTTTCCACAGCAATCAGAGAAGAAAAAGAAATAAAAGGAATCCAAATTGGAAAGAAGAAGTAAAACTGTCACTGTTTGCAGATGATATGATAATATACACAGAAAATCCTTAAGATGCCACCAGAAAACTACTGCAGCTCATCAATAAATTTGGAAAAGTTGCAGGCTACAAAATTAATGCACAGAAATCTCTTGCATTTCTATACAATAACAAAAAAATATCAGAAAGAGAAATTAAGGAAACAATCCTACTTACCATTGCAACAAAAAGAATAGAAAACCTGGGCATAAACCTACCTAAGGATACAAAAAACTTTATTCAGAAAACTATAAAACACTGATGAAAGGAATCAAATATGACATGAACACATGGTGAAATATACCATGTTCTTGGATTGGAAGAATCAACATTGTGAAAATGACTATACTACCCAAAGTAATCTATAGATTCAATGCAATCCCTATCAAATTACCAATGGCATTCTTCACAGACCTAGAACAAAATTTTTTACAATTTGTATGGAAACACAAAAGAGCCCGAATAGCCAAAGCAATCTTGAGAAAGAAAAATGGAGCCGTAGGAATCAGGCTCTGTGATTTCAGACTATACTACAAAGCTACAATAATCAAGACAGTATGGTACAGGCACAAAAACAGAAATATAGATCAATGGTACAGGATAGAAAGCCCAGAGATAAACCCACACACATATGGTCACCTAATTTATGACAAAGGAGGCAAGAACACACAATGGAGAAAAGACAGCCTCTTCAATAAGTGATGCTGGGAAAACTGGACAGATACATGCAAAAGAATGAAATTAGAACACTTCCTAACACCATACACAAAAATAAACTCAAAATGGATTAAAGACCTAAAAGTAAGACCAGATACTATAAAACTCTTAGAGGAAAACATAGGCAGAACATTCCACGACCTACACCATAGCAAGATCCTTTTTGATCCACCTCTCAGAACAAAGGAAATAAAAACAAAAATAAACAAATGGGACCTAATGTAACTTAAAAGATTTTGCACAGCAAAGGAAACCATAAACAAGACAAAAAGACAACCCTCAAGTGGGAGAAAATATTTGTAAATGAAGCAACTGACAAAGGATTAATTTCCAAAATACAAAAGCAGCTCATGTAGCTCAATATAAAAAAACCCAAACAACCCAATCCACAAATGGGTGGAAGACCTAAATAGACAGTTCTCCAAAGAAGACATGCAGATGGCCAAGAAACACATGAAAAGATGCTCAACATCACTAATCATTAGAGAAAAGCAAATCAAAACCACAGTGAGGTATCACCTCACACCAGTCAGAATGGCCATCATCAAAAAATCTAGAAGCAATAAATGCTGGAGAGGGTGTGGAGGAAAGGGACCCCTCCTGCACTGTTGGTGGGAATGTAAGCTGGTACAGCCACTATGGAAAACAGTTTGGAGGTTCCTTAAAAAACTAAAAATAGAACTACCATATGACCCATCAATCTCACTGCTGGGCACATACTCAAAGAAAACCGTATTCCAAAAAGAAACATGTACCACAATGTTCACTGCAGCACTATTTACAATAGCCAGGACATGGAAGCAACCTAAATGCCCATCAACAGATGAATGGATAAAGAATATACTTCATATACAATGGAATATTACTCAGCCATAAAAAGGAATGAAATTGAGCTATTTGTAGTGAGGTGGATGGACCTAGAGTCTGTCATACAGAGTGAAGTAAATCAGAAAGAGAAAAACAAATACTGTATGCTAACACATATATATGGAATCTAGAAGAATGGTACTGATGAACCTAGTGGCAGGGCAGGAATAGAGATGCAGATGTAGAGAATGTACTTGAGGACATGAGGCGGGGGGTGAAGGGGAAGCTGGGACGTAGTGAGAAAGTAGCATTGACATATACACACTGCCGGGTGTGATGTGGATGGCTGGTGGAAAGCTGCTGTCTAGCATGGGGAGATCAGCTTGATGCTTTGTGAGGACCGGGAGGTGTGGGGTGGGGCGGCTGGGAGGGGGTCTCTGGAGGGAGGAGATGGGGGACATGTGTGTGCATATGGTTGGGTCGCTTTGCTGTATAGCAGAAACCAGCACAATACTGTGAAGCAATTATACTCCAGTAAAGATGAAAAAAATTAAAAAAAACATTAATTATAACATAATGTTGATGGCAGGGAAAGCACATAAGAGTTTTCTCACCAATGTCATTTCTAGAAACACCACCCATAACTCATCCGAGCACCCAAGTTGATTCATCCCACCCTCCTCATCCCCACTGTACCCAATCAGTTTTAAAGTTCTGCAAATTCTACTCCTCAATATCTGTCAGATCTGTCCATGCTCTCATTCCTCACTGCCCCTGCCCTGGTCCAGAAGACCACCGTCTCTCACCTGGGTTATCCCAACACCTCCTGACTGGTCTCCTTGTCTGGCTCTCACCCTTCTTCAGACCTTTGTTTTCTTCCTGCACATTCTAACAGTTTACTCCTTCACAGGACTCAAACTTCCAGGGCCAAAGCAGTAATGAACCATTGATACTCAGACACACATGTTCCCTCTGCTGGGCTTTCACAAGAGCTCCTTCCAAGCACCTGGCCCCTCTGGAATACACAGGCTACGCAAACAAACACACACAAATAAACACACACAGGTGCACTAAACTCATTGAAATTCCAAGAATAATACCCATCTCATCAGACTTTACAAGGTGAATTTTACATCTCCTTCCTTAAGGCTGATGCTTAAAGGCTCACAGGAATAGGCTTTTATGTAAGATTTGGTTCCTACTTCTAACGGAATTATGAGGCCATTAAATTGGCTTATAGGGTATTATTTCCGTATTTCCAAGCCTGACCAGGACTGATGCGTGGATATGTACTTTAAATGAAAGATAATTAAAGAGATAATTGAACTGTTTTAAAATCTTACCCTGAATTTGAACTCAATCTTTTTTTTTTTTTTTTTCATTCAAAACATAGGCAGACTCAATAGGGAATGAGAATTTCCTTGCATTCCTCTCTGAACTTCTATTTCAGGCAATTACCATAGTTCACATTGGTAATCTACTTCCCTTTAGCAACAGATTACTAATCAAAAGTTGAGGGCTTTCAATTTGCAGTTGCTTTGGAAAGTTAGGAACACAGAGTTTGTAAGATGCAGCCACTCTTGGAAATCATCATGATATCACTGTTGCTAAAAGAGCTGTAAGTGCATTCAGGATTTAAGAAGGGAGGAGAAGGTAAAGAGAAGAGAGAGAAGGAGAAGGGTAGAGAGACAGAGAGAGTGAATCCAGCATCCTGAATTTTCCTCCACTTTTTGCTTCTATTTTAAGAGAGTTGAAAAATCACTGAGAACACTGTAACGTGAAGGGAGTGTTGTTGCTGCTCGTGTGTACTTATGACGGCATTTGTGCCTGTGGGAGGGTTCATACCTCTGTGCAGTGATGTGTGCGTGGATAAAAGAGGAGAGAGAGGCAGCTGGCAAAGTAGGCATAGAGAAGCCAAAGAGAACCTGTGTCCTGACCCAGCGGGTGCGGGAAGGGCCGCCCAAGGAACCCCATACAACCCCCAAGCTTCACTCATGCCTGGTTGAGACATATTCCTCTTCACCAGGAAGGAGGCTTTAAAGAAGAGCTAAGGACACATTGGAAGCAACTCCTACCTTGGTGCAGGCTCCACTGGGAACCAGCTGTCTGTGAAAGGATGTAAATCCTGCCTCGAGGAATATGAACATCCAATGCTCTGTGCCTTTAAAAATAAGCTCAGATGACCCAGCACTTAAACGGCCATGGGCTTCTTCCATCCACCAGCTTGAGAGTTAATAGTTTCTGTGATGTTTATGAGCCTCTGGTTGTTTTAGGAGAAAGGTTAGCTCTGTTTTAGAACCACATTTAAGATTGGGTTCACGAAAACAAATGACAGCCGTCAGATACTGTATGACACTCGCCGAAAATGAGCTGGAGCTGCTGCATCTAACCTGATTTCTAGATGATGTTCAGATCTTGAGCAGGGACACAGGCTGACTTTTGGACAGGACTGTGTTGATTGGTGGCTTCTTCCTTCTTTTGATCACCCAGGATTGTGCCCATAATGGTGAGGCATCTGGCAGAGCTCTCTCCTTGTCGACCTCAGAGATGCCAGCTGGAGAGACAGATCTCAAACATGTAAACACATACATCAGTGTTTAATTGCAAATCGTGATCTGTGCTAAGAAGGCAAAAGTGGTAAAAGGAAAAATGGGGGGAGCACTTAACTTGAAGGGTCAGGGAGAGCCTCCCTGGAGAAGTCCCAGTGCAGCTGGAATCTGCAGAATTACCAGGCACTAGCAAGGTTTCGGGTGGGTTGGGGTGGGGGGATCATGCAGGACAGAGGGAAATGTACAAAAGCATTGAAAATGGAAAGAACTGGGGGGATGGGCAGGCAGGGTTGGGACTGCCATCGCATGTCCTCAGGCCACTCTCGTTAGCCATCTGGACAGCCCCCTGCTTCCATTCTTGCCATCTGCCTCCTCCTATATACCCGGAAATCATAGCTACTATCACTTTGTTAGGGGGAGCAGTTGTGGAGAACAGGGGTGGGGGCCAAGGGGCATGAGGCAGAGACAGAGGGAGAACCTGGGTGGGATGTTAAGTTGATTGCTACCAAGGGCAACTGACCCTCGATCCTCCAGCCCGTTGTCCAAGATGCCATGGAAACTGCACTTAGAATCATCTCTTGGGCAGGGAGGAGGCAGCATAGGGAAGTCCCCATTGGTCATGCATGTGCCCCACAGTCTGCTAATTGCCCCCCACTCTGGGTCTTGCGTGGATGGGTGCCAGGTGGTCCTGTGACTTTCATATCTGACCTTGACAGGGAGACTCTGCAGAGGTGGGAAGTGCAGAGTGAACTGTCGTGGGTTGCTCCCCGGTGAGGATGTGCTCTGGAAGCAGCCTGCTCAGTGAGGGATGGAACAGAGAACAGATGAGCCAGGGGTTTTGAAGAGGAGCATAAGGGGGTCTGATGCCCTCCCAGTGACGCAGGTTCCATAAAACCACCAGACGGAGAGTTTAGGTCAGGTAAGGCATTCTGTCATCTTCCTATTGGTCTTACAACTTCAAGCCACTGTCATGGCCTGGATGGCTCTCCTTGGCCCCCTTCCTTGTCTGTGATGCCCCAGCATGCCAGCATCCTTTCTGCTTCTGGAGCTCACACGACTCTTTCTGCTCTGGCTTCTGTACTTGCGTTTCTGCTGCTCTCACTCTTGTCTCAGCTGGCCCCATTTCATCCAGCAGGTTGAGGTACAAACACTGACCTCCCTGATGACCTTGCTGGACCACCTTGCTTCCCATCTCATCGATTTCAGCTCCACCCAGAGATTCTAGCACGCAGGCCAGGGCTGGCCCAACATTCTGCCCTGGGGGCCGGTTCCCAGGTGAGGCTGATGCTGGCCCTGTGTCCGCTTAGTGAATGTTTTCAGTTAGAAAAAGTGCATTTGAAGAATCCTTTTGTTTGCCTTAATACAAGAATGTTTTATTGACTCTTGGTTAAGTCTGTAAATCATCTTCATAATCAGACATTTCAGTCTGTGAAATCAGATACCCCACAAATTCATAAGAAGTCATGACAAATAGAACATAGAGAGGATTGGCAGAAGGCTGTCTGGACCAGTGATCTGGAGACCATGAAGGACACACTTCCAGTTCCTCAGGATTTCTGGGCTATGATTCCATCAAAAAATCCAAAGGAATCACCCCTCCCACCCCTCATCACACCACATGGCAGAAGCAATGATTTTCTGCAAATAGAGATTTCTGGTTCCCATAAAGAAGCTTTGATTCATACAAAAGTGGGAGAAACCCACTTTTTCTCTGAACTTGGTTTCTCTGAACTTGTGAATTTGAACATTCAAGTTTTGGGAGCATCCAAAAACCCCCTATCACATTTCATTATCTTCTGGGACCACAAGAACATTCCGAAGAGATGCCAAAATATGGTCTGCAAGAAATGAGACCCAGACGGCTCATGTCATCTGGACACTGAGAGTCTGAGACACAGAAGCTGATGCCCAGTTGGGTTGAGCCTCAACGTCTAGTCGGTGCACGTGCAGCACTTTTCAAAACCCCTGTTTCAGGATAATTGACGTCAGTGACATCACCTGGATGGGGCTCCAGGGAACAAACCATCTTCAGACGGGATGCTGAGATCTGGCTGTGCCCTCTGTCCCCAGCTGCCTGCAGGGATGCAGGAAACACCGCCTCCAGCTGCATCTCTGCTGTCTCCTCCACACCAGGGCCAAGGCAGCTGTCCACGGTGCTGGAATGCTCCCTCTGCCGCCGTCCAGCGTCCCTCTGCTCAGGACCGCCCACTACGGGCCTTTCGCAGAGCATCTGTCATGATTCTGCAGCTTTGATCAGTTTCCTCAAGTGAAACCTTGCTTCTGGGCTCAAGCCTATGGCTGGTGTAAGCTTGGAGCAGATACACCTGCAGAGGATCTGGACTCCTCGCTTTCTGGCTGTTTGCCGCTGTTAAGTTGCTTCTCCTCTCTGATCCTCTGTCTCTTCCTCCATGTGGTGGGCGTAGTGAAAGCACAGGCAGCACAGGCAGCACAGGGTCTTTGGGGAACTGCAGGCGGTAGCGAACACATGGCACGTAGCCCAGTGTTAGGACGAGCACCCTGCACATCGGTGACTAAATCTGAATGCGTCCACTCTCGGCTCTGCAGTCACTTGCTCTGTGACCCTGGACAAGTCCTGCGGCCTCAGTGGTCTCTGGTAAATGGGATTCAGAATGGAACCGAACTCACAGGCTGGTGGTGAGGAGTGCCCGTAGGAAACAGCACCGTGTGGTGGGATGGCTCCGTCTCTGCCACCTCTCATTACTAACCCCTCTCGTGACGCCTCCCCAGATGTGCTCCCATTTCCCAGTGCTCTTCAGAAATTATTGCCACGGGAACCAACTGAACCTGTTATAAAGACCTATTTAGATCACCGATAGAATCTTGAATATTATTCAAACTAATACTGGTCTGGATGGGTGAACTTGTTCTGTTATTATTAATATAGGAGACCACAGCCTGCTTAGTGATGAGCTTGATAGCAACTGAAAAATACCACTAGGAAGCATTCCTGCAGAGGTATACTAACCTAAGCAGTCCTTGGGGTGCAAATAATGAATTTCTGCTGGGAAAATGAGGTTCTTTTCTCCACATTGCTTTTAGCCAGACAGCTTCTTTATCTTGGCTGATACCATCCCAGAAATTATCAGAGGCTTGGAGGAAAAGCACCTAAGATCTATTTGTACAAGCACTGTCTTCCAGAATTTCCTTTGAGTCCAGTTTTATGCTCATATTGTGTCTAGGACTATCAAATTCTTTATGAAGGATGGGAATGAGGAACCGTCATGAGAAATTTCAAATATATTAATTTTGAGTTAGTGCCAGGAGTAAACACCCAATCACTCTCCCCAGACATATTTATTAAATAAATCTCTGTAAGTCCAAGTTGGATCAGATAATAGCCCTAATACTTGGGCCACCCTTGCAATTAATCAATACATATCCTCATTCTAAACAACAAGTAGAGAAACAAAGTCTTCAAATACAGTTTTAAGCATCGCGAAGCCTGAGGGTATTTGCTATTTTTCTCAGTAACCATGTTTTTTTTTCCCCTGTCGCCCAGTTCCTATTTTCCAAATCAGTAAAAACTTATTGAATATGACTTGGGGCTTGCAGAAAACTAATTGAAATAATGTTTTATGCAATGACAACATTTTGGAAAAGCAGTAACGATAAAAATATCACGGACAAAGGACCACGTCTCACGACGTCTCTGTGCATCCCTCCTCTATTTTTAAATTGCTAATCAAAACTGCCAACTTACTGCTTATGGGGAGATAGAAAAAAAAATCTTTCTACCCCCAAAGCTTCTAAAATTATTCACTGTGCTTACAACTTTGCTTCTGAAGGGAGATTATCCCTTCTAATTAGAAATCTATTTTTTTGTGTCTGAAATGTTTGAAGGGACAAGTTGGGGCTGAACCGCTATTAATAGCCTACTGCCGGGGACGTAATAAAAGACCAGGCTGCAAGAAGGCTATTCATCGGCGGGTGTATTAAGCCAGTCATTTTCATTAATCGTGCTCCCCACCTGCAGCACAAACGGTCTGGGTCCCACTTGTACTTAATCAAGCACTTCACAGTTTCAGCCTCTCTCTTACTTAAGGCAACATTGTTGTTTCTTCACAGATATTACCCTGAAGACTGGGTTATGTTTCAATAGCACCCGAGCCCAGGCACAGACAGGCGCCCAGCCACCTCGCCAGGGTGTGCTTTGATGCTGGAAGTCCAGCCTGGCCGGGCTTCACCAAACACAGCAGCAGGAGTGCAGTGTCCTTCCAGGAGTGGAGACAAAGAAGAGAGACCAGGCTTCCAAGTGGCCGGTTCTAGAGATGAATCTGCCCCTGGCACGTGGCCTGTGGTTACACACAACATCACACCAGCCCCTGAGAAGGCTTTGTCTCAAGGAATTTGATGATACCTTTGGATCCCAAATCTAATTTATTGTTAGCATGACCACCTAACCCGGCACCCAGAATCTTGAAGCAATAAACAAAATTCGGAGAAAACATCGGGACGTGTAGGAACTGGAGACAGGCTTCTAAGAAATACAGAAATCAGTCTGGAGCAACAAGTCAGCTCAGAAGAGTGGCGAATCCACCTGCCCTGGAGGCTGAGATCCAGGTCCCTACTCTTCACCTCTTCCAGCCTCAGTCCTCTCATCTGTAAATTGGGGTATCATGAGCACAAGCCACATGGGCCATTGTGATACGGGCAGGAAGCCGTTTGTGAGGACTCAGCACAGCCCCTGGCAGGGCTCTCGATTCGGCTTGGCTGTTGTTATTATGTAATTTGCAAGTGCTGATAAAAAGAACCGTCGTTCTTTTCCTTTTTCCTTTTCTAAGTTAGATAAAATCTGTGTAGCAACAATATTGTATGAAAGCCAGATCTCAGAAGTGGCTGCTCTCCCTCTGTTCTCCTCCCCCCAAAATTAGTCATGAATTTTCTCCCTGGGGTTCGGAATTAAAGGGAATTCGCCCAGTATCTCCAGGTGAAATCTCCTGCGTCACGTGAGACCTGGGTCCTTGGCTTGTGAGTCAAGGGGCACAGGCATGGTCCCCGCTGGCACTCCCGTGTGCCCAGGCGTGTCTTCAGGCCCAGGGCCCCTGCTGCCCCCAGGTGTCCTGAACCCCAAGACCCCAGGGGTGCATCAGCTGAGAGTCAGCCCCACATGGAGGGCCTCTCACCTGCAGATACAAGCTGGGCTGTACCGACCAGCATGGGAAGCCCACACACGCAGGACGGGTGGCCTAGCCAACTCCAGCAATGAAGTTAGGGCCGCTTCCTGCCATGGGGTCCCCGCACAACAAGCAGAGGTCAGCTGATGAGATGCCCAATTGTCTCTCCCGTAAAGCTGCCCTTGCCGACTGCACCTTGTAGGCAACTCACGATGCAGCTTAGTATTTAGCACAAGGAAAAATGATACTTCCCCGGTGACATGGCATTTTTTCCTTGAATCAGACAGGAAGAATGACTCCCCTTTGAGTCATGAAGGCCAGCAAACTCAGCTCTAAATTTAATATTCAAATGTAACAACTGTAGGGGCATATTTTTATATAATTATCCCATTCTTTCCCCATACCGCGATTGCCTTATTTTAAAGAATTACACACACACACACTTTTCTTTTGTAAAAGTTTTATTAATATAGTTTTCATGCCATACAGTGAATTTAAATGTATAATCACTAATATGTGAACACAAGGCCATCATTAATTTTAGATCATTTTCTTTACGCCAAAAAGAAACCCACACCCCTTGGTCATCACCTCCAAGCCCCTTCTCACTCCTCTCCCCCTGCCTAGGCAACCTCTAATCTACTTTCTGTTTTTATAGCATTCTCTCTTCTGGACATTTCATATAAATGGGCTCCTACAACATGTGGTCTTTTGTGTTGGGTTTCTTTCACTTAGCAAGATGTCTTCAAGGCTCATCCGCACTGTAGCAGGTGTCAGTTCAATTCTTTGCCTGAACAATATCCTGTTGTATGGAGAGACCACATCTTGTCTATTTAATCATAGGTGATGAGCATTTGGGCCGTTTCTACCTTGTGGCTGCTATAAATCACGCCACAGTGGACATTCTCCTGGTTGGATTTCTCACCGCAGCTCTCCAGCTGCGATGTCCCCTCTACTTCCTGCCCTGTGGTCCAGAAGGCTGGTCTGAAGGGACCAAATCAGCGGCTTCTTGTTGGTTTCAGACAAAGGGAGACCCAAGGGGAGGAGAAGCAGTCGGGGTGTTTATTTCTCCTGTTTGCTGGCCTCTCTGCACATCACCCTCCCTCCCCATCTCTCTCTCACTCTGCCCAGGTAAACTCGACCTAGAGTTTCTTATTCCCATCTCTTCTTGACCCGCCTGGTCAGGAGACTGCTGCTCCCATTCCCTACTGCAGCAGGTGCCTCGGATCACAAGCTGCACACACGGCGGTATCTTCCCGGCACTTCTTCCACCACATCTCTCTCCTGCAGATCCTTCTAGAGAACTAGGATCATCACGATAAAATGTTTTCTTCATTTAGCTATCATCCTCCCTAAAATTTACCCAGTATATTTATCCCATATGATAGATAATCTCCTCAGTATATTATGCAGGGATATATATATTCCCATTTACTCATACGCTTTCCTTTTATTTGGAGATGTATGTTTTTATTTGGTTGCCTGTATGTCAACAAAATGCCACGACCTTAGAAAAAAGCATACAGCTTCCAGTTCCTCTGTAACTGAACCTCAGTCACTATCCCTCATGTTCTATAATTGTTCGAATCATTTAAAACCCTTTTTATCTATGGACTTGTCTCCAAAATGGGCCTTCAAATGCCAGGTTTCACGACAGTTAAATGGTATATTTTCTCCGTGTGGTCATGGACACCATGGCAATCAAATGTTATATATTAAGGATTTCTTGTCTGTGAACAAACAGACCCAAGTTGAACCTCATTTTTATGGACATGTCTTCATAATACCTGTTACATGGGGCAAGACACAAGTATCCAAAGTCCCGTCCAAGAAAAGTCCTGCCTCCGAAGGACTGAACGCAGCAGACATGTTCAGACTTAGTGCGGCTGTGAATGTACCATGTGGTCCAGGCTCAGCCTCAGAGCTGCATCGTGGCTAAAAAATGCAGACCGATGACCGAGAAGTAACTTCAAAATAATGGAAGTTTTTCTTGGATTTCTGAACTGCTGGAGGGGACCCCCAATCTGCCTCACACACTCCTGTGTAAGTTATCCTGTTTTCACCCATTTAAATCACATCTACCAGAAAGCTTTTCTTTTTACATAAAGTTGGTGATGTATATATTCTTTCTCTCTCTCCCTCTGCCTTTTGTAGCTCACAACTTGACCAGTTTCAGTATCTGAGACAGTGTCTTTCTCTTAGAAGTTCCTAGAGGAAGAGCAAAGATCCTATTGCCAGTGCCAGGGAGACCCGAGGGTGCCTTCCTGCCAATCCCGGTGCTTAGCTGCTAAAAAGGGAGATGGTGGCCCCTCACAGCTGGGGTCATGAGGCCACTGAGTTCTCAGTTGTCTCCGATGTTCTCTCCTGCAAGAGTGGTATCTGATGGCCTCACCAGCAAACACGTGGTTCCTGCGACGTGGGCTTGTTTACTGCAGAGAGAGGGCCTGGCTCTCATCCCCAGATCCTGTTACCTGTACCAGCACCCTATCACCCAGAGCCCTCACCCCAGCCCAGACAGGCTCCAGCCCTCAGTGCTTAGACCACATCCATGAGCCCTTAGCTTTAAGGGGGTAGCTCGCTGCCGGCAGGCAGAGAAGCACATCAATCAGTGAGCACCTGGCCCTGGGCCACTTAGGACTGCTCTGCCCCCTTAAAAGATGTGAGTCAAACACAAAACCTGGCTCATTATCACGTGAAATTTGAGAAGAATGCAAATGAGCACTCCCTACACAAGGAAAATGACAGCGTCTTTCTCATCAGCCCAATTTACGGGAAATAACACACTCCCCGAAGCGCTGACATTTCCACGATGGTATTTCAGCAGGGTTGTGGGTGCAGCCATCATCCTACAGCCTGGAGTTGGGAGGAAAAAGCAGATCGTTCTGAGAAGGAGGTCATGGGGTGATTTCAGGGGCTTTTAAGGCATTAAGCTATTTATTACGAATTAGGAAACCAAAATACATTTCCCTCCAGTTCGCGTGGCTTTCGAGGCCCCGTCTCCTTCCCCTCCATCCTCTCCTCCCACACGTCATGCAGACAAGTGCATTTTCCGTTAGATTGGATCACATGTTTTTGTCTAAATTTGAATGAGGTTCCTCATTTCGGACCCAGACTTGGGGGTGGGGGACATAGTCCATCTGAACTGGATCGTCCTGGGTCGCTTTTCAACAGCATCACGGCTGTAGCTGCACAGTCGGCAGGATGGGGCCCTTAGGCTGGCGGGCAGAGCAGCTCGCTCTCTGGTGTTCGGTCTGTCCGTCTGGGAATGAGTTTGGCATTGGGAGGCTAACAGCTCCATCCAGTTACTGGACGAGCTTCCAGAATGACGGTGTTGGCCTCCAGGGAGGACCATGGGTCAGGGAGGCATGAAAGATACATTTAAAAAAGTAAACGAAGCCCTGAAAGCCATGATGTCTGAGTTTCTAATTAAAAACATTTTTTTCTGAGAGCAAAAGTTGCTGTTATAACCCTTCAACGAGAGGGACACATTTCAATCCTCCCAACAGCATCAGCATCTCGTCAGGAAAAGTCTCACAGAGGTTAGATGTGCCCAATCTGACTCAATCTGGCTCCTAGTTTATATTTTCTTTCTAATTTAACTTTGAGAACGTTTTAAAATTAAGGAAACCTCCCAGCAGCCCCTCCACCCCTCGCAGTACTAGGTCCTGGTCTGGAGCAGGCGGCAGGAGAAGGGGGGCAGCAGGTGGAAGGAGGAAGGTGAGCCCCGGGAGGGGCGCATCTCAGCCCCACGCTGGGGCCGAGGAGACCTTTGCTCTCCTCTGGTCAAAGCTCTGGGACAGTCGTGGAGTCAGCGTGGTCTTAGCATCTGTCAGCCCTGAACCAAGGTGCTGGAGGGTGTCCTGTGGCCATAGTCACTGCGTCGGGACAGTCAGGGAGGAGACCATTCCAGGGGCTGGGAGCCAGGCTCCCCAAATCATGAAAACTCAGGAGAGAAGACCAGACCCTCCCCTGAAACCTGAGTCAAAACTTCCCTTCCCTTCTCCCTTCCTTCCCCCTCCCTCCCTTCCTCCCTGTTTGGAGGGCTTTAGAGTTACTACCTCTTGGTTACAGCAGCGGAGACCACACGCTGAGAACCCTGGGGCACCCTGCCTGTGGGCAGAGGAGAGGGTTTAAGGAAAGCAAGGGACTGATCTGTGGCCCCCACTCTCATGCTTCCAGTGCCCCAGCTTGGGGGGGCCCGGGTTTGGTCACACAGCCATTGTGAGGCACGCTTCCTTGCCTGGGGTCACTCGGCCACCTTAGGCTCCCCTCCGGAGACGTCTGAGGCTGCAGAGAGCTCCTCAGAGGCATCACTCCCCTTCACATCACAGGGGACTCCCCACCACTTACCAGCTGGCGGAGGGCCCGTCCCAGGGTGGCTGGCCAAGGCCGGCACCGTTTGCTGAGCCAGGGAGCCCGAGTTCCCTCGCCAGGGGTTCACGTTGCAGGGACACTTCCAACTCCTGCAAACTTCCCAGCAGAGGCAGGGGAAGGAGAGATGGAGACAGGTGGAAAGTCCACCTGCAGGAAGGACACAGGGTGAGGGCCTCAGGCCTCGCCTTCTGCAGCCAATCTCCTGCAGGTGGCAGAGAGCAAGTTCCAAGTGCAGACGCTGAAAGTGCAGTGAATTGCATTAAGTCCCCATTCACCGGATTCTAAACCCAGCCACTGGCTCCAGGACTTCTGGGAGCAGGAAAGAGTGAGGGTGGGGCCCGCTGAGCGAATACGAGCCGGGAGTGAGAAGGGGTTTTGAATTTATCAGCAAGGACAGCGTTTATTCTAATAAGTGTGCAATCTATTGTAATTAGTGTCATTTAACTGTCATTTAACTGTTGGCAAAACAGATTTTTTTGCTGAATGTTCGACTGTAATCCTCTGGGCACATTTTGAACAGCCACAGATGGACACTAAATAATAGGAGATCATGTTCACTAAGAAGAGTCATTTTTAATCACCTGGTTAACCATGGGCCTGTTATTCCCTTCCTGGAGATCACCGTGGAGTTAGCGGTTAACAGAGAGCGGGGGCCTTTCGCTGGTTAAGGGTGGGCTGTGTTAATATCGTGTAGTTAACCAGGTTATAATTGCACTTGAAAGACACCCTCTTTTTTCCTTGGTGCTGAAACCATTTAACTGATCGGATGAGCAGGATGTGTGACAAGCAGCGTTTAAATGAAGTCTGATCCTATGATTTATTTAGGTCACAGCGCAGTTAATAATGAATGAGGCCGGGCTCTGCTGATCTGAGGGTGGTTCTGAAGGGCTCACTCACTTAGCTGCAGACATTTGCTATTCCGGGCTGTCTCCGGGACTCAGCGTCTCAGCTCAGCTCCACTTGCTGGGCGAGAATCATGCTGAACTGTAAAAGGCTCTGTGGACGAGAAAAACTACATTAAAACAGAAGCTCTCCTCCCCCGCACACGGTAAGGACCACCATGCCACCGTTACTCTGGACATCAAACGGCTGTAAACACCTGCCCTTCCCTGGGCACCCGGGCCCCACCTGGTCTCCCGGGGAGGCTTGTGTCCACCTCAATATCCCACAGACAGGTTGAACGGTGGATTTAGGGATGGCCTGTCATTAAAAGGAGGTCATGTCATTCAGTGGAAAATCCCAGAACCTGGATCCACACAGACCCAAATTCAAACCCCAGCCCGGCCCTTCAGCAGCCGTGCGCCCTTGGGCAGCGGCTACCTGACCCTCGGACACTCACCTGTTACAGCGGGCAACACGCAGATGCCACCAGTTCACTCACTCCGGGCATCCTTCCGTGCGGGACTCACTGGCTTGAGCCACACCAGACCCCGTGGGGTCAGCAGGTGATCTTCCCTCTCTACAGAGCAGAAGCTGAGGCACGGGGGGCCGAGCAGCTGGGGCGAGGCTGTGCAGCCTTCCTGTTTATTCCAAGTGCCGTGGAGACAGTGATGGTCCGAGTCGGGCACCAAGAACAGGGGGCACATGGGGGGGTGTGATGCACGCAGGACCATCGCCAGTGAGGACACGGCCATCAGACTATCAGATCGGCATCAATGATTCATCAAAGCACCCGCAAGGCCGGCAGAAAGGGCCGGAGCTCCGGGTGGGTGTTTGGGACGCTCCTCCCAGCAGGGGTGCGTGGGGCTGCTCCAAGTTACTGAGTGGACACTGTCCCCCCAACGTACACCTCCGCCTGAGGTCATGGAATTTCATTTATCTTGTCGTGTAGACAGTGTGCTGTGGGGTTTCTCTTATTGATGAAAACTTTCCAAAGTTGTGCTGGGTACTGAGCGAACACCGAGTGGCTCCCGGGAGAAAGGCCAGGCCCGCAGCGTGGACAGAGGGGCCCTGGCTGGCCCGAGGGGCCCCAGGATGTGTACCCCCAGGTGACAGAGTGTCCTCTGCAGACCCTCGTTGCCCGGGACCCAGCGGCTCGTCCGCTCTGGAACACGCTGTGGCCGCAGGTGAGAGGGGACCCTGAGCCCAGCTCCTCGTGGTGAAGGAAACGGGCATCACGTCAGGGAGGGTGGCTGGAGTCGCCATCACGCCCACCCGGGTCCCCAGTGCCCCTGGCCGGAGGGGGATTATTACATATGGAAAAGAGTGGGAATTCATGTGTCCCCTCGGTGCGTCCTGTGCTCCCGGGTGCAGGCGGTGTGGGACGGGGAGGAAGGAGAGGAGCGTCCTTGACCCTCCCTGGCCCTCTGTGGGTTGGCAGCTGCAAGTGTCCACATGTGTCCCCCTTTGCCCTGCGTGGAGGCTGAGAGGGGCGTTGTCAGTGAGGCATTGGAGGCCCAGAGAGGTTGAGCACTGCGCCCAAAGGCACACAGCAGGTGGGGCTGGGATCACAGCCCAGGCGGCCTCCTCTGCGGGGTGCCACGCGGCCCTCCCTTCAACAGGCTGTCACCGATTGTTCAGTGGCTCGTGGGAGAAAAACACGGCCTTGGAAGGTGGTGAGCACCTTGGGATGGGTTGTGTTCCTGTGGAAATGATGATAAAACTGCGTGTTTCGGGAGGAGGTAGAATGTACGGGGGTGGAGTCAGCTCTCACATGCTCCTGGGCTCTGCCAGCCCAGCCCCAGGAGTGCTGTGAACCGTCTCCACGCCACGTGATGGGACCAAACGCTCCCGGGTGAGGAAAATCCGCACCTTTGCTGAGACATGTCCCCAATGCCACGTGAGGGGCTGCTGTCAGGAAGGGCGGCCGACGTGCAGGAGGATGGTCTCAGCCCAGAGTTCTGGCCGACCTGCCCTGGCGCGGTTTCAATGTCACTCGGCATATCCTTTAAGACAATTAATCAGGGCCTTAATGACTGGCTCCCCACGCTGCATGCTGAGGTCATTACCTGTTTAACGTCTCCAGCCGGCTGGTGCAGACGCTGCAGACAGGGTCTAGACGCAGAGGCGCTCTGCACGGAGTGCAGGAAATAGCGCAGTTAAGCGAGAACCCCAGCAAGATGGCTTCGTGGTGCCGCGCTTTGCACCAACACTGAGAAAGCAGGACACGCCACGTGGGCGCGCAGACACTGTGCTGAGGCTCCGCACACCGAGGACGGCCCAGGCGGGTGGGGGAGGGGCAGAGAGAACTTCAGCGCTTAGTTTCCAAGCCCATGGAGATGGAGTGCCTCTCATGGGCGCGGACAGGCTCCATCCTTCATCTTTCCAGGAGATGGTGAGGGTTCCCAAGAGGGCTCCTGCACTGAGAAGGGCCTCTGAGGAGTCTGTTCTGGCTCCCGCTGCCACCACGGAGGCCCAGGTCCCCAGGGACTGGCCTTCCCCCACTGTGGCCTCCTGAGCACGGGCGTCCTCCGTGACCCGCCCATGTGTGGGTGGATTTGTCATTTCAGAATTTCTCAGATGTTCCTCTTTATGTCCTGCTGGGGAAAGCTCAGTACATTGGATCCAGCCCTCCACTCTTGAAGCGTGCGTTTGAAGCAGAACTGCTACTGTGTGTTTGGGGAGGGGGTATACGTGTGCGGTTGGCTGGCGAGATCTGGAAGGGCCCTTGGAGAGCGCTGATGACCCAGAGCAGCCCGCGAGGCCCGTGGACTCCGTCTGCTCTGATTATCAGGTGTAGCCCTGCTGGCCGCCCCTTGAACCTGGGGACCATCAGGACGCCTTTGGTTCTTCGTGTCCTTCTGTCGGAGACAAGGAGAACGTGGAAACTGTCCGTTGCACGTTCAGGACACTGGGCAGCATGACCTTCCTCACTGCTGTTGCTCAGCTGCCCCCAGCCTGTCCCTCCCCGAGCCCAGGTCCTGCTCCCTGCACTCCAGGAAAGTGTCAGGCGCGGGGAGACCAGCGGCCCCCATACGGGAGTGTCAGGCTCAACCGGAGTACAAGGTGCAACCTCCTGGGCTGACCGGCTGAGCCGCGTGGCTCTGGGCTCCACCACGCGGAAGCCCTGACCCTGGGGCACCTCTCGGAATGGATGGTCGTTCTGTGCTCAGGACAGGACTGTTGAAGCCACCGGCACCGATGGGCATGTGCTCTTCTGCTGATGCCTCCCGTGGGAGGAATGTTTCCTGCATCCGTGCTCTGTCCAGAGACAAGTCCTGCCCCCTTGGCCTCGGGCACAGCTCCCTGCTGGTCGCAGCCTCATCTCTACTCCGCGTCCTTTGTCTGATCCCCAACGTGGGGTCACCGTCCGTGGGTCACCTGATTGCCGCGTGTCAGGATGTCCACCAGGCTGGACCACGGAGGCTCCTCAGAAGAGGCTCTGCAGCGGGGGACGAGCCCCTGCCGGTCACCACTCGGCTCTGCACTCAGCCGGCAGTGGGGCAGGGGGCCGGGCTCCTCTCTCTCTCTCTATATGTGGTCTCAGGGTCGCTCCCTCCTGGCTTCTCCAGGGCACCTCATCGGGTGGCCCCCCAGCAGGTGGGTCAGGGTGGGTGGGCTTCCTGAGGGCCTCTTCTCTGGTCTTCAAGACAGCAAGGTGGATGTTTCCGGGCCTTCTCGAGGCTCCGGCTTGGACCCAGCGCCGTTCGCTTCCTTGGCGGTCTGCTGGGTGCAATCCAGTCACAGGGCCAGCCCGGGCCCAAGCACAGGGGGAGCGCGACAGAAGTGTGGAGCCCAGGACACCGCTCCCAACAGCAACAGTTCAAAGGCTGCTCTTTCCTCCGGACACAGCCTGTGAAATCAGACTTATCCTTCAAGCACCACACTTCCTCCCTAAAGAGTCTATCCCGGGCCCCCAGTCAGACGAGAGCCCCCGTCCTGGGGCTGGTGGGCATCGACCCGGCTGGTGCGCTCCCCCTTGGTGTCGGACACCAGGCAGCTGGGGTTTGCAACCTCCCCCCATCCCATCACCTGCAAGGGCAGCACCGTTAGACAGAGGGTGGCTCTCCCTACACCGTGGTCACCGCGCTGGTGGGTGTCCAGGGCTCAGTCCTCACAGGGCTCAGACACACAGTCTTCACGTGCACGGGCACCACCAGGCGCCCGGCTGTGCTCTGGTCTCGGCCACGCCTTAGGCTCCATCAGAGATTCTGACACAGTCTTCTGTCCACAAGCTCAGGGCTGTGCCTAACGCACGCTGACCAATCCCGTGTCTCCTGCCCTTGCCCGCGTCCTGGAGTAAGTGTCTCGTCTGTGGAAAACATTATGTTGACATTTACCGTGTATTACACATGAGGAGTCTTCAGAGAACGTGTGTGAGCCTGAGCTGCCGAAGGAAGGTGACTCCACCCTCCCTCCTGCATCCAGCCCAGATCTTTGTTCTTCGAGCTCATTTCAAATCACAGGCAGGACACTCCTTCACGGGGAAGGGAAATGTACACGTTGAGCCACTAGGTAACGCCGCGGGCCTTCACCATTTCCTCCCGTCTTCACGGCGCTCACCTCTCACGGTGGCGCGATGTCTGGGTGAAGGGTTGGCTGCCAGCCGGGCAGCAGAGGCTGCTGGCTGCCCAAACCCGGTTCTCCTTCCATGCTAGCCAGCCGGAGCTCTGATCCTGGTGCTGAGGAGAGGACGTGGTAGAGTCTGGGCGGGGAGGAGAGCCCGCCACAGGGTGTGTGTGTGTGTGTGTGTGTGTGTGTGTGTGTGTGCAGGGAACGATGAGCAGGGCTTCAGTGATGGCGCGGCCGTTTCCGCCCAGGGTCCTTTGGTGAAATCAACATTTTAAATTTGTTTGCTTATGAAATGCTGCTAAATACATGAAATCCTAACAAAGACCCAAAGAGGGAGGAAACAATAAGTGCAATTTCCTAGTTCATGCTCTGACTTCAATCAATACCTGGTATCCCCACCCCAAGTAATACATCCATTTGTAAAATGTAAGATGCTAAATGTATTGTTATTATTTATTTTTAGACACAGTACAGGATGACCAAATACTCTTATAAAACTCTAAGACTGCAGAGTTGTATGTCAATGGACGCTTAGAGAGAAGGGGACCTTTAAACACGCATGGCCCTCTTCCCCCCTCCGCCCACCTTCTCTGGGGTCTTGAGGCCGGTCCGGAGCTGGCCCACCTGTTTACCAGCAAACCCAACGCTCCCGGGTCAGACAGCCATGGTTGCTCCATCCGCAGCTATTCTATCGCATTGCTGAATGGGAAAATTACTTTTCCTACTGTTTGAAAAAATATGATGCCTTCATTCGAGCTTTTTTTAACCAAATCTAACAATTTTCAAAAATAATAGGTAACCGGTTGAGCAAAGATTTCTGAGTTCACACTGATGGTTCTAGGACCCGCTGAAGCTGCTATGAACTCCAGTCTGGTCCCGCCTTCCACGTGTTTCCCCGTGTGATACCTGTGAGAAGTGCTGGTTCCGGCAACGCAAGCCTGCTGCACAAACAGCTCTTGAGGTCAAGTGGCTCAGCGTCTGAGGCGTTTCTTTCACGCTCATGTGACCATCCGACGTGGCCGGCGTCTCTCTTCCTCATGGTGACCCTGGGACCTGGCCTCTCCCATCCCTGCCTGTGCCCTGTTTTGGCCCTGGGGACACCTGACTGCGGCTGACAGACTGGGGAAGAGATGGGATGACACAGCATTTCCACCCAAATTCCATCGGCTAGACCAGCCAGGGGGCTTCCCTTGGTGCAAGGGGACAGGGAAATGTGTCCCCTGGTTGAGCTGCCGATGGAAGGGGGAGCATCTGTTTCAGTGAAGGATGAGCTCGTTTCACTGCAGGTGGAGAGCCTTCTTCCTGTTCTGCATTTGAGGAAACGGAGTCTCCGGGGAAGCCAGGACACAGACCAGCAGGTGGCAGGTCTGGGCTGGGGCGTCCTCACCCTGCAGGCGTCCACAGTCAGAGCCACAGGGATGTCCGGCAGTGGGAAAAACAGACAGACAGACAGAGTTAGGAAAGGACTGTGCTAAATTGTTAAAGAGACAAAACATGGCTTAGAAACCGTGTCAGTGAACCAGGAGACACCATCTCACATCCTGAGGAAGGAAACATCTACGACCGACCATGTGAAATGGTAGAGAAGTTGCGGGAGGCCTTGGGGTGCAAAGCCTTGCCCGGCTGGTCAAGATGCTCGTGTTTACATGTCTGCGTTTCTCTCCCACCACGAAGAGGGTCTGCCCGTGGCTCTGGGACTCCAGAGGGGGTTGTTGGCCGCGGGGTTGTTTCAGACAGAAGGAAGTGGAGACCACGAACGATCTGCAGTGGGCGTGGGGGGTAAGTAGGTGGTGGTTGGGTCCTATGGGGAAAGGCAGGCGATGACAGAATAACCGGGACCTGTGTGAATCCGCAGAGATGAGCCCCAAAACACAATGTCAAGTGAAAAATTGTTAGTTTTCTCCTAAAAAAGAACAGAGCTGATCCTTGCATTTTGCCACCAAATCATAATGTTAATTAGACCCCAGCCCTGGTGCTGGGAGTGTCCACTCTAGCCTAGTCATGGGAGATGTGAAAAAACCAGAGAGATGAACCAAAAAGTTGACTCTGCTGTAAATTCTAGGACAGAAGGCAAATACGGTGCTGATGCAGACAGGGTGGGAGGAGCCTGCTGGGGGAGTGGGTTTGCAGAGGGCTTTGGGGAGCAGGACCTGCGGGGCCCGCAGGTGGGGGTGGGGTTGCCCTGAGCAGAGGCTCTGAGCTGGGAAGAGCCAGTGGCGGGCGGGGGGCGCTGGGCCGGGCCACATGGGGCCTCCTAGACTCGGGAAGGAGCGTGGCTCCTCCTTTAAGAGACTCAGGAAGCTATTGGTCTGGTTTACGTTGTGAGGAGACCGCCCGCTGCAGTGCGGGGGGCAAAGGGCGAGGAGCTGAGCGAGATACAGGGATGCGGGGAGGAGCCGTCCAGGGTGCAGGAGGGGGCGCGGGCAGGTGGGGGTCGCCCTGGGCGTAGAATTCACAGGACCTTCTGCGATCACTGCGGCCGGAGCTCCGGGGACGCTCCCAGGTCACGCACGTGAGCCAGATGGAGACGGAGCCCCACTAGCGTCCTAGCGCCCGCGGAGTCTCCTCCCGGGAGCGCGTCTCCTCCCCAGTGTTTGTGCGGTGCCCTGAGGAGGCGCCCGAGGGAAATAGCTCCTCGTGCAGCGAAGATGTGAGCGCAACCGGTGCGGGCCCCGTAGGTCTCAGGAAGCCCCCTCGCAGCAGCACCTCCTCTCACCTCCTGGACTCGTCTGCAGAGGGAGCTTGTGGGGTGACCGCATGTAGAGGGGAAGCACCTGCGGGCCAGGACCCCCACCGCGCCCAGCAGTGCCCCATCCCAGCCCCCCGCCCGGGGCCCCGCCCACTGGGTCCCGAGTCTCTCCCAGCAGCGCCGCCCGCAGAAGGTGGACTTCACCTCCCCGAGCTCTGACCCTCCCCGGGGTCTGGGTGACGAGTTGCGACCACTTCCACCCTGAGGGGTCCGAGCTGGAGGGGGGGGAAGCCGGTGCCTCTGCTGCAGTGAGTCGGGCTCAGAGCGTCAGGCGTTGAAAACCTAAGTGTTCGTTGGCTGCAGTGTTCCCCTCCTGGACATCTTTTTCCATTAAACTTTTCATTATTAGATAATTGTAGACATACATCGGTTGTTAGAAATGCTATGGAGAGAATCCATGTCTCTTTATCCAGTTTCCCCCAATGGCGACAACCTGCAAAACTAGTGCTTTATTACGACCTGGGTACCGGCATTCACTGCTCTCATTCTAAGCATGAAAAAACCCATCTTAGAATCCTTTTAAAAAAACAAAGGTGCACACAATTAAATGCATAAAGGCATTTGAATTGCAGGACAGTGAGAAACAAAAATTAGAAAAAAATAAAAATAGAAAATTCTTAGAGAAATAGTTCTATTTCCGTAGTAAGCGTACGCCCTCTTGTATCTACCACGGTCAATCTAATTAATAGTTTGTAACAAATAACATTTATCGGGTGATTTAACACAATGCACATACACTCCAGCAGATCAACTTGACGTAAAGTACAAAGGCACCAAATTTAAATGAAATCAGTGATATGATGAGTAACAGGCTGAAAGACAGATGTAGAGAGACAGGCCGTTTAGAACACCAAGAGGCAGCCCGAACCCTCGCGATGGACTGTGCCCCTAACTCGTGAGCTGCATGGAGCCAGTTTAAAAAATTGCCCAGTTATTCGTGCAAACAATCGTCAGTTGACTGTAGGAATCTGTGATCCTAAGGCAGTTTCTCAGTGGGACATATTAAAGTGCAGTCACGGGTGGTGCTAGGGATACTGGTGCGTTGAGGGGCGTCCTTTGAGTCACACTGTGTCCCAGTGACTTCAGAGTGAACACAAAGTCATGACTCCTTAGTGTTCGTCTGCCGTGAGTGGGCCGGAGCATGTGGGGGAGGGATGGAGCTGGTGACAAGTGGAAGAAACAGTCCAGGGCCAGAGCAAGAAGGGATGGGGGAGTGAGGGTGGGGTGGGGTGTGAGGGCTGGAGGGCTGGAGAGGGAGAGAGAGATACAGTTGTTAAAAGCTGGAATAAGAACTCTACAACTCGTGCTACTGTGTTGAGACAGATAACTACATCCCCTTGGGTACCAGGGACACACACCTGCTGTCATGGGTGCCGTAACGCTTTCACAGCAAGGCGGGCAGCCGCCAAGGAAAGGCGTGTTCCTGGAGAGTCGCATCCGTGACCTGGAAGTTCAAGGTGCATCTTAGAAAGACAGGGTTTTCTAGTGACTCTGGGTAAAAGCCCTGCTGCTCGGCATCTGGTAAGTTGTGTCTAAATGCAGCGGCGACTGCACACCCTACGAAGACTCATGACTATTTTAAGAGAGAAGCAGAGAGAAATGTCGGTCCAAACGTTCATCTGGAAGAAAGGATGTGTGTTCTAACACGGGCGAGAACCGAGGGATTCTGAACTATTTCATGGAGTTGAGTTTCATTGGTGGATCATATGCACTTTTGGCTCTTTGAGGTAATAGAACTTTTGAGCTGGGTGTGAACGTACAAACATCTTTTGCCAGGTTTCCTCTGAGCAGAAGCACACTTTCGCGTGCCTGCAGCCACACAGCTGGTCCAGACATGAACGCAGATGTCCTGACTCGCAGCCAAGTCGCAGGAAGCGAAGTGGAAACGGGAGTCAGAGGTGGGGCTGCTGGAGTGCGGGCTCCACACCCTCTCCCTGGAAGGAACCGTAACCGGACACAACAATCAAAACAACCTTTCCTCTGCCCTGGGACACTGACCAAACTCTCCTGGTGCGTTGAGATGCACTTACTCATGAGAAACTGATGCTCTGGGAAGAACGGTGGTTCCCCAGGGTGGTCCTGCTCCTGCCCTGCCCCCTCATGACTGTCTGTCTGGTACAGTAGCTCTAAGAGGTCAAGACAGGCCCAGAATTACTAACAGCTTCCCTGCTGGAGGGGGCTACTCAATTTGGGCCAGAGGGCAAAAAAAAAATCCCTGCCCTTTGGTGTTGTCTGAAATTGGTAACAATCTCTGTGGTGATTGAATGGGGATGGCCAGCTGCTCCCCTAGTCTGAGATGGCCAGTCTGGTTGGGACCAGCCACGGACTAGCCAGAAATTCACCAGGGAGACACAGAAAACACACGGTCAAACTTCTTCACCATCCCTGGTCTCCCTGAAACACAAGCCCAGAGAAGATCTACAAAGGGCCCAGTGGATCATGAAGGGGGAGCCGGGCTTGAAACCACTTGAACTTTGAGTGCACTCCCAAACCCAGAGACAAATCCATGGGCAGAGGTGGGAGCTTCACTGGGCAACACGTTTGAGCACAGATTCTGACCAGCCGTTCGTTGACCATCACCTGTGTAGGTGCAGGGGCAGCACCGGGGACACTAGGCTGAAAAAGAAACAACCACCAAATAAGCCAGGACAAGATGAACAAGATGTCATTGGCTGCAGCTCCGGGGGAAACAGATGCCACAGTCATCCTGGAAAGACACTAAACAAACACGCAGCCAAACCAACAACCCTCGGGAGGGGAGAACAGAACCCGGATTCTCTGCAATCTATTACCGAGCAGATCCAGGATTTCTCTGATCCCAAAGCCAGATAAAGACATCACAAATAAAGAAAACTGCAAGCCCACAGCCATGAGCTGTCCTGGGGTGCCCTTGAGAAACACTCAGCATTTCAGAAGGGAAAGGAGTCCATTGCCCCCGGGGCTGTTACCCCTCCCCCAGAACACACCCAGAGGGCAGTACCTGCACATTAATGCAGCACATGGGGCTGTAAAGCCTCAGATAAATGCAGCAGTTATCCCCAGGGCCCGATTTAAGCTGCCCGCACATCCTTCTCCCCAGAATCATGGCTTCAGGCTGTCCAGGCACATGGAAACCTTTAGAAAAGGGGAAGATGCTTTTTGTTTTTAAACATGGAAAACATGCTGAGGACTCAGACTCCATCAGAGCTCAGATTTCTCACCTGGATTCCCTTGAGGATGCTCTTGACCACTTTTAGGATTTAAATTGGATCTTCAAACACTGCAATTATCGGCTTTCCCCTTCCAATTGAATACACTTTGTACAAGCTGCATTTACGGAATACAGATTTGGAGGAGATGGATTTTTCAAAGCCCAGGATTCAGCTGAGTCTAGACGGTAATATTTTGACACAGAAGCGTTCACATGCGGTTGTACATCTGAGTTGGCTCGTTTTCCTTTCTTAAGTACATTATAGAGAAAGTCATTTGACGGAGAGGCTTGGAAACCCCCGCAGGTGCCCATCTGTGCTCTGGGGGAAAGCTGACCCACGAAGCACCCATCACACCGAGCCCCAGGTGACACACCGATACACGCCCCCATGGGTCCCGCCCCGTGAGACTATTAACCTCTCAGCTCCTCAGGACATTTGAGTAACGTTTAGTGATGCTTTCTTATACATTGTCTCAGGTATAGGACACACAAGCTGCTGCAGATCAGATCTAGTTGCCTGCAGTCCTGGCTCCTTCTTCCAAGGAACGACATCTCACAAAAGTCACTGAGCCATTGACAGGATCTAATCACCGTTAAGTTAAAAATATGAGGTTTTATGAGGTTAAGTTACTCCTCCATGTTCATATTTGAGGGAGGAAAATGATCCAAGTACATTTTGTCAGATTTTTTTAAATAAAAGATTTAAACGTATAAAAAATATATGCCTTGATTTAGGAAAGTTCAATATTCAGAGATCCAGATTCACAATTAGGAAGAGTTATGCTTTGCTTTATGTAAAGACTCCAGTTTAATTTGGATATCTTCCAATAGAAGTAACCCTAATGGGGCCACGTGTCTGGTTACAAAACTCTAACTCATTGACAACATCGAGGGTGGAAATGACACCGGAATGTAAGGAATCCTTGTTACGAGTTTGGGGAAGAGATGAAGAGGAAGCCACTCGGAAGTTACAGATAACGCTCGGTAATGAGGGAACTTGTCAGGCTGTGCACGCACGCTGCTGGGACAGCTTCGTGGGATGAAACAGGACAAACAGTCTTCGGAGACTGCAGTCAGCACAGCAGCACATCTCCTCTCCCGGAAGAACAAACTGGAGCTGAGGGTCCGGGGCTTGTGGCTACAGCGTCCCCTCCCCTCCCTGGTCCCCCGTCTGCACCCCAAGACCCTCCCCAATGTCTCTGTCCTGCACGATCATCTCCTGCTTCCTGGTGGGCAATTAACATGTGAAATTAAACTATCGGTTCTACACCATAATTTTCATAAACCCTGTCCTCTGTCTCAGGTATCTGGCTACTTACAGGCATTTTATCACAAAGCAAGCAAATTTTACTGCCAAGAATTTATGTTACTGAAGTTAATTGAACGCAATTGTAATCTGAAGCACAGTGTTTAGCTGCCTGTGCGTCTCTGCCGTTGCTCGCAACAGAGGCATTTACACCGAGAGAGAATGGCCAACCACGGGCTCGCTGACAGTTTAAGATTTTGGAATAAGCAACCTGCACGTTGGCTAAAGCATGTTAAAAGCCCAACAATTATGATAACGGCATACATACTCATATTCCAGAACACACAGAGAAATGAACATAAAAGAAAAAAATCTTTTCTGTAGCCAAGAACAAGTGCAGGTATTTGAATCAAAGTAGAGAGTACTCTGGGTACCATCTGGACCTCGGGAAAAGCAGTCGTGGATACTGGGAAGCCTTGGATGATCAAAGGGTCTTCAGCATACGGGGAAAGACTGGTCACTGAAGGATGTGTCTGCTGAAGGCCGTCACCATGGTGGCAGCAATGCGTGATTTTGGAAGGTGGTATAGAGAAATGGTGGGGAGATGGGGGATGGGAGGAAGACAGTGGCTGTTGCTCGATGCTTTTACAAAATCTGAAGAGAGACCGTTTTTATCCCAGATCCCAACAAATGCAGATTTGAAAATATAATAATTTGGTTAATCCAAGACTCACAGTCTTGGTTTTCTCAAAAGTCCCAATTTGGATTAAAGGATACGAGGGGGGCCGGTCTCTCCTTCTCAGTGACTCTTAAGAGTGAAGATTGCTCTCTGCAGTTCAGGAGACTGTTCTCAGGTTAGGACCTGAGGATGCTGTATCTAAGTAACTGAACAAGCGATGTGATTTGAGAGCCAGAGTGATGGTGTCTGGCGTGGTGACCGCCTCCGAGTGTGGGTACCACTCTCTCTGTGTGCTCTGGAGCCCGGCGGGGCATCCCTCCCCAGGGGTGAGGTGTAGACCCTGGAAGGGAATCTGCCTTTCTGGGGTCCTTATTATGAGCCAGGCACCCAAATCCATGTTTTAAATGTTTTAGTATCTCTAACACCCATAATGTTGGTCGTATAACCCACACCTACAGACTCGGGGGGCTGAGGAACGTGGCCAAGCCTACCCAGATACTCTGCGACGATCTGGGGTTCCACTGTAACCCGGGGCAGGCCACGCTGAACTTGTCGACTGCTGGGCCCTAGTAAGTCCACAGACACAGGCAGCCGTCCTGTGCAGCCATCCAGGACAGGCCTTCAGCGGCAGCCACCCAGTTGGGACTGAGCTCCCCCATCTCAGTTCCCTCCCAATACGAGATGAGTCTGGAGGGCTCAGGTGCCAGATGCCCTGGGGCAGCGCCCGCTGTCAGGGGGGAGGGAATTCTAGGCAGGGGTGGAGCATGGTGGGGTAGGCACCCCCAGGCAGACACGCTTAGCAGGACTCCACGCAGGGGGTTAAGGGGACAGAGGGAGAGAGTGAGGACCAGGAGGCCGTGTCATGGCAGGTTTAGAGCAGAGCCTGGTGGGAAGCCCCTGGACCACAAGACACAACAGAGCTGGAGGGTCCTCTCGTCTTGGGACCTGGGAGCCTGGCCAGCCTGTGGGGAGGGCCCATGAGCATGACCACCTGGGGAACAGCACCTTCTCTGCGGGCAAACAACTGCTACAGCCTAGCTGACGGCAGCGGCCAGCCTGCGGGCCGACGTGGGCAGACAGGAGCCTGGCCTGGCCCCCTGCTCCTGGTCCTGGGCCTGCACTGGCAGGGATTCTAGAGCAGTGAAGTGCGGGGCTGGGCGGGCTGCCCTGTGGCAGCAGAGCTCCACGGGCAGCTCTGGGCATCACTGCGGTCCTCGCAGCCCTCACTGTTCCGTTGGCCCCACCCACCTCTCCCACGTCGCGCTCCTGCCTCTCTGGGCGCCCCAGGAGCACCACCCTCTTCAGCTCTTGCTTGTTCCCAGGTGACTCGACTTACTCCTGGCATCTATGTCCCAATTCTGGAAATGATTTGTCTACAGATGCCATGAGGTGACCCTTCCCTAGGCTCTTGGACCAGCACCTGTACTCACGGGCATCCTAACCTGCTGCTTTCATCTTCAGAGACCCTCTGTGCATGTGTGTGCGTGTGTGTGCATGTGTGTATGGGTGAGTGCATGTGTGAGTGTGTGCGGTGCATGTGTGTTCGTGTGTCTGCACACACCTGTGTTAGAGCTGAGGGACCAGGAGGGGCTGGCTGTTCATGGACCACCTCACATGATGTAAGGAGTGTGATTGGCTCTCCGGCCTGCCAATCCTTTCTGCCTCTGGGGAGAGTCTCCAGGGCTGGAAGCAGACGCCGGTTTCTGGCAAAATCTCCTGCGTCCTGCAGTCCACGAGCCAGTCTCTGGGGTGGGGGTACGGCTCACAGACTCGCAGAAGATGCTCCCAGAGCTGAAGGCTGAATTCCTGTGTGGACGGCATGTTGGGGAGTGCAGTTTGGGGTGGAGATAATCAGGTCACGGGGTGACCTGCTGAGGACTGGCCGTCTCCAGTGTCTGGACGCCTCTGCCTGTCGCTGATTTCACAAGAGGTGGATGTGATCCCACCAAGGTGGGGGCACCTGACTTTATCGTGTCCTTAAGATAATCTCAGAACAAAGAAGTGGCGTGTCCTCTGCACAGGGAAGAAGAGTGAGGGGAACTTGGGACCCCGCTCTACGGCATTTTAGTCTATTATCTGGGACCCCGAAGAACAGCAGTGAGTCAGCGGCCACCACAAGATCCCCACTTGGCCCTTATTTTTGCCCCCCAGGGACCCCGACAAGGAGGCAGACTGTGTGGGGTGGGAAGGTCACAGCTGGCCTCCCGAAGCCCCTCCTCCCCAGCCAGACCGAGGGTGTGCGTGATGCCGGCCACTGCCCAGAGGCCACGGCTAGTGAATGTTTTCCTGCCGCCAGGGGAGGGTGGGGGGCCTGGTGGGGACTGTGGGGAGGGCAGGGGAGGCCTGGGAGAGTAGACCCCTTGGTGTCAAAACCCTCCCGTGCTCCGGGGGTGGAGAGGAGGGTGGCAGAGCCCCGTGCCCTGCAGGCCTGGGTCTTTGAGCGAAGCTGCGGCCGCACTTGTGGGTGGACCCAGCCCGTGGCCTCCTCGTGGGCTCCCTGGGTGGAGCAGTGCCCACCGTCCTCCCCGGGACCCTCGGTGACCCCGCCTGCTGTTCCCAGAGAGCTCGACCTTTGGGGAGAACGACCTTGTGCTTCATTGGACCTGGTTTTCTCCTTTCCTACTTCACTTCTAAACTTGGGCAGAAAGAAAAAAATGTCGTGCGTCTCCTGGGACCCTCTGGGCAGGAGGCGCCCATCAGCACCCCCTGCTCGCAGACACAGTAGCCCGGCCTGACCCCACGGGGATCGTGCCCGCTCCTGCCGTGGGGGTCTCGGCTCCGAAGGGACAGCTGCGGGTTGTTTCCTATGAGAGTGGCTTTGCTCGCTGGTTTGAAAGGTGGCAGCCGCCAGTGTTTATGGTGAGCTGTCATCTCCTTGTGTCACGGTCTGCGCATCCACGCGCGTCTGTATGCCTTTTTATTTTATTTTTGGGGAAACTATTATGTTCTGGAGGATTTAGAAATGCTGGCTTATGAAGAACATCCTTTCTTCACAATCATACTCGACATTAAGAAATGAAATACTAAAATAATTAACTGAATTTTTTTTTTTGGCTGCGTTGTGTCTTCATTGCTGCACGTGGGCTTTCTCTAGTTGTGGTGAGTGGGGGCTGTTCGTTGCTGCGGTGTTCAGGCTTCTCAGTGTGGAGCACAGGCTCTAGGCGTGCGGACTTTGGTAGTTGCAGCATGCAGGCTCAGTAGTTGTGGCGCGCGGGCTTAGTTGCTCTGTGGCATGTAGGATCTTCCTGGAAAGGGATCCAACCCGTGTTGCCTGCATTGGCAGGCAGGATTCTTTACCACTGCATCACCAGGGAAGTCCCTTAACTGAATTCTATTTATTTATTCATTTATTCATTTATTTAATTTATTGCCTGCGTTGGGTCTTCGTTGCTGTGCGTGGGCTTTCTGTAGTTTCGAAGAGTGGAAGCTACTCTTCATTGCAGTGTGCAGGCTTCTTATTGCAGTGTCTTCTCTTGCTGCAGAGCACAGGCTCTGGGTGCGCGGGCTTCAGTAGCTGTGGTGTACAGGCTCAGTAGTTGTGGCACATGGGCTTAGTTGCTCTGCGGCATGTGGGATCTTCCCAGACCAGGGATTCAACCTGTGTCCCCTGCATTGGTAGGAGGATTCTTAACCACTGCACCACCAGGGAAGTCCCTTAACTGAATTCTTGATACTGCATTTAGCTAACACATTATTTTCAAGGATCTCCTCACTCAATGCCCATGCTTAAATGTAGGTTGTTTAAAATGTACTTGGTAAAGTGTGCACGTATGTTAAAGTCAGGCACTGTGATCCTGCTTTGTGCAGTGATGATGAAACGTCGGTGCTGTTTCCGAGGGACACTGTTGCCTGCTCTTCTCCAAGTGACAAAATAAGCTGAACGGAATTTTGGAAAGGAAGCTGAAGTTCATGTTCCAACTCAAGCAATGAATTAGATTTGCCAGGAAAAGCATTTGGAAATACGAATTTAAGGGTGCAGTGTCTCTCCCTGGTCTTGATGTGGGGGTTGCTTATATACTTCATACAAGAGTCCAGGCTTGGAAGCCTCAGAATTAGGGACGAGGGGACACATCCCAGCAGACCCAGAAACAGCTTCTCCTCGGGACACAAAATGCACTAGCAAATCATAGAAATTCAATATACATTTTATTATACCATATAATTATTTATGGGTTGTAATTGTATGAATTTATATTTTAAATTATGCATCTGTAATGATACATGAAATAATTTTATATGTCATTATAAATTATATAAAAAGTGCAGTGTGGTTTCTGCCCAGTGGTTGGGGATATTGTCCTTCTTTCTCCCCCACTGAGAGCATTCCCGATGCTAAAATGGTCCCTGACACACGGCAGTTGCTCGAAAAGGCCACGCCGGCTCCAGCGTTCATAGTGTGTCGTCATCGTCTAGCCCGTGTTGCGGTAAGCGCGCCCACCCCATTTGCGTGCTGTTTTATGCAGTTTCAATTTCACTTTATTTTTTTAGGAAACAATCACATTTCAGAAAATTTAGAAATGTTCACACATTTCTAAGTGTGTGTTAGTATCAGTTTTCCTTCCACTTGTAGAAGCGTGAATGAATGTCTCCGTCCTGAAACAGCTGTCTGTCTGTCCACACTCAACAGCTTCTGAAAAAGCTGCCAGCTCCGCACAGACACATCTCTCCAAGAACCCCTGTAACGATGCTCGATGGCGCCAAGTTTACTAACGCGGGGCCTGTTGGTCCAAACCTTGCTAGAGATTCACTGACGCTTAGCCTACTGCGTGGGTTGTATTTGAATCTCTATTTGGAACTCAGTTACTTCTCTTTCGTGACAGATTTACGACATCAAGAAGGTGAAGGAATGGAGGTACCAGTTCTGCCAACAGTGTTCCAGTTATCCTGACAGTCCTGCAAACCCCCGTGGTTCTGGGGACAAGCCTGCCCCCATTTCCGATGAGGAAACTGGTGCTCTGGTTTGGGGAGACACAGAGGGGGCCCAGAACCTGTCACAGGGACGTGGCAGCCCAGGCTGGGGTCTCTAACCCGGCAGTGGCCTCAGCTCCTATGGGCCACCACCTTGTTTCCTACCACTTGGAAAAAAAGCACAAAACATTGAATTCTTAACATCAGATCAAAAACTCCTCTATTTTCCTATCATGCCATTTATCTTGATAATTTTTTGATCTAACTTACACGGCCTGAATCCCCAAAATGTGTTTTGCCAGCTGGCATGGCTTTATTGAGCTATACATCACGATGGTGACATTGCTGCTAACTAACCAGCAGCAGTTACAGATGGTGGCAGTACGTTCTCGGAGACCCGGGCCAGGCAAATTATAGCAAATTCAGGTTTCTAATGGTCTTCCTTATTTGGTTTGGAAAATGACAGAATATCAACCAACGCGTTCTATAATTCCAAAGACTGATAATGCCGAAAGGTTTTGTTTTCCCATCAAAGATGAATGGCGTTGACATTTAAATAGATCACTTCCAATAGGTCCTTGGGATGTCACTCAGGTAATGATTAAAAATAGTTTCCAGCACATCGCAGCCCAGCCAGATTTGTCCAGGCATGAGACTCCGGGGAGAGAGCCACACTTGTTCATCCTTCCTGTCCTGCTGGGGCTGCCGTGGGCAGGCCACTCTGGACCCGCAGGAAAGAGCGAGGCTGGGGCAGTGAGGGCTGTTGTTCCGGTGGAGGTTCTCTTAGAGCCCGGGGTGGCTCTGCCCACGTGCCCAGTCCCGCCCCGGGGAGCAGGCTGGCCTTGCCTCCCCATCCTCATCCTGTTTCCTTGACCATCTTTCTCAAGCTACAGCTCTGGCTCCGGGGGACCCACCCAACTACATCCCCCAAGCATTCATTTCCCTGGGTGTTCGAGCCTAGCCCAGTTAACTACAAATCTCACAGGTTGGAGTGATACACTGAGCGATGATGCCATTCTCTGTTCTCCTTAGAGATATTTATGGAATGATGTATGGTAACCAGGTTTTGAAAAAAAAAACCTATTTTCCTTGCTGCCCCTGGAGGACTCCGGAAGCCTCCATAGATTAAAAGAGTGAATTCCTGGGCTCCTCCCCATTCAGCACTTGCCTTTCATCACATGGGAGATATGTCGGCTTTGCTATGTCTATTTGTCCACTGGTATGACAGTGGAGATATTTAAACATGAAAAAGGGAACAGACATCTGGTATACCCTCTGGTCCCAGCCATTCCACCCTGGCTGACTTGCTACACAAGTCTCTCCACATCCCTCAACCCCAAGCCTGCAGTGCTCCCCACTCCCCAGCTTTGGGGCATCCTCCTCAGTGTCCAGCATCTGCAGGTTCCACCCTTGGCCAGGAGCTTCACTCCCCCCATATCAACCACAGACCAGGAAAACCTCAACTTCACCCCTTCACCCTAATGGCTGAATCAGTATCTCTCTCGAGATATTATACCTTTCCTCTGTTTCAATACAAGCAGCCCTCAGCTTTGTTCCTTCCATGGGGTAACTTTTCTACTCTCACTTCTAAAGGTTCTCAACTGAGAGATGTAGTTCATGCCCCTGTTTCTGCTCTGCCCGTGCACACCCTTGTCACCTGGCTTCCAGCCTTCACTCCACAAGCAACGATTCCTGAATCCTAATGTCATCGGTGCAATGGTTTAGCATCTCACTCTCATGCTGCACACAAGTATGGTGGTTCTGCTTGTGCTCACCTGAGTGCCTGTCTCCATCACAGCCCTGTGTGTGCTCACCTGAGTGCCCGTCTCCATCACAGCCCTGTGTGTGCTCACCTGAGTGCCCGTCTCCATCACAGCCCTGTGTGTGCTCACCTGAGTGCCCGTCTCCATCACAGCCCTGTGTGTGCTCACCTGAGTGCCCGTCTCCATCACAGCCCTGTGTGTGCTCACCTGAGTGCCCGTCTCCATCACAGCCCTGTGTGTGCTCACCTGAGTGCCCGTCTCCATCACAGCCCTGTGTGCTCACCTGAGTGCCCGTCTCCATCACTCACTGGTGTGCGTGGTGATGAGGGGTGTCCTGACCGGGGCTCCACAGGGGTTTCCCAGGCCTCTGTTGTCACGTCCCTGTTGGCCTCCAGCACTGGGCCAGCGAGAGGGTAACCCTGAGTCAGTGTCGAAAGAAGGACACAGCCATTCATGCCCACTTACTGGTGAGCTTGGCTGGGCATACTGGCGGCCCTAGTTCTTCCTTCTGCTCTAGCCCAGCCCCTGGGCACGGAAGACCCAGTGACACCGTGTGCAGCCTGAGAGCCCAGGCTCGTCTCACCCTGTGTCCTTCCCCCAGGGCTCCTTCCACCCTCAAGCCCTCTGACTGTGCTGCCCGGCGGGCCTGGCCTGTGTCTCTGGGCCTGTGCCCACTCTTGCCTCTCAGTGCACCACTCGCAGAGCCCACATGACCTTGCCACTCCTCCTTGCATGTGTCATCCTATGTAAACACATCCTGGACTGGAGTCACCACCTCCCCAGAGGTCGCTTCTGATTCATTCTTTCTCTGAACAAATGAGCATTTTCTCTGTTCCAAAGACCTGTGGCAGCCATCGAGGTGGTGAGGGGAGATGTGACCACGAGGAGCCGGCAGCGGATGAGGGGATGGAGGGGCTAAAGGAAGGGGAGGAGGGAGGAGAAGCGGGTGGAGGAGGACATAGTCACTGAAGGGGACAGGAGCTGCCCACCCCGCCGCAGCCCCGAGCCCTGGCTGCCCTGGGAACGGAGCAGTGGGACCCTGAGGTCTCTGCCCTGTAGCTCACTCTTCCTGGCTTCAAGGAGAAAGTAAATGGTATATGCTGGGTGCGTGCGACGTTGGAGATGCCTCTGTGGCAGAAGCGACTGCGGTCCCGGCCCCACGGGAGGAAGGAAAACGGATCAGCTCCAGGTCTGAAGGAGGGGCCGGGAGGACAAGACAGGGTCCCTGCCGGCTTCCTCCCGGACTGCCTCAGTTCAGGGACTTCTGTTTAGAAATGCAAACAACACAGAATCCATTTCCTAAAATCTTCCGTTTGCATTAAAAAACATAATTAAGAGTTTAATCAGTTCACGTGGGGCTGCAGGTGAGTGCCATTAGCACAACGCGAGGCTGCACCTGGAAATTGTAAATGATTTTGTTTTTTCCTCCTGCACCGAGTCTGATCGACTGTAGCCATTACACTTTTTCCAATTTAAAGCTGTACTTCACGTAATAAACTTGGCTGCATTTGTTTTTAATATGAGGAATTAGAGCCTGACAATTGCAGATCAGACTCAGGCTCTGAGAATCAGTTATGGGAGGCACGGCCTCGGTGGGCAGATCCTGGGAAAAATTACACAGGAAAAGGGCAAAGCAATGTGGTTGGAAGGAACAAGACACACATTTGACTCAATTGTAGCTGTGTTTCTAAAGGTAAAGAATTCAACCATCTCTTTCAGGAAAGGGAAGCTGAAATGGAGGCAGAAGAAAACAGTTTATGATGTGGGGCCATCGTACGTCTTAGCATCCCTAGCCTGCGTCCCTAGCCTGCATCTCTGGCCTACATCTCTAGCCTGCATTCCTTGCCTGCATCCGTGGCCCACATCTCTAGCCTATCAGGGAAAGCTGATCTTGTGAACACCATGCTCTAGCAGCACTCACAGCAGACTCTCAGGAAGAGGGGCCATGCCCATCATGAGATGCGTTCCAATCCCATGTCTCAAAGACAGAGCCAGACTCCTTTCCAGCATCACCCCAGGCTGCCAGTATGTTCGAGGAGATGTATCATAAAACTGTCTCTCTCTCACCTGCACACACAGGCACGTACACCCATGCCTGCATAAGAGAAATCAGGGAATCAATAAATTTTAACTTGAAAATATAAAATACAGCTAAATGTTTAAGAAGGGATTTACAATTAAAAGTGCGAGTTTTAACGATTTTACATTTTGTTTCCCATTTTTGCTTTTAATCTCCATAAGCAACAGGAGAGCCACCTTGCAGACCTAGGCAGCTCACCAGTTGGAGCATAAACCCAGGAGCATTTCTGCCACAACCCCCCGCTCTCCAGCCTGGTTCCCACCTCTGCTGCAGCCTGGGCAACACTGCGGACCTCAGCTCTTTAGGGCTCTGTCTGTACTGCCCCCTGGACCACAGGTGCACCTCCATACCCCCATCACTTTGCTCAGTGCCTGGCACGCACCGAGCCCTCGGTGAGTTGTGACCAAGGATGGCGGGGGTAGGGGAATGGGGTGGATCCAAGTTAGGGTCCAGCCTTGGGCCATTCTCACCCCTCACATGGGGAACATCAACTTCTGAGTTGTTACAGCTCAAGAGGGGTGAGCGCTCCGCAGACGCCCACCTGCAGACTCTGCACCAGGTGTCGGGACTCCTGCTGTCAGCATCGCTGGTGTGGAGGCTGCAGCTGACCTGTGGGGGCTCCTCCCAGGTCTTCCTCTGTGTCTTGGGGCACTGCACCTGCAGCTTCCAAAGCCACTTATGCTTCTGCCCACAGAGTTCTGCAAAGCTCTGCTTTTAAGGGCTGAATTTTTAGGGTGAAGCAACGTGAACATTTACACGTAATTCACACTTAGTTTATGTCGGCAGCATTCTCTGAAAGCAATTCTACATGAACTGTTACTTTTCCACTTTGAAATTTACTGCATTTTTAAGCTGGCTTTTGATTAAAAATATCTTGTTAGCATTTCACTCTGGTGAAGTCATAGATCAAGAGAGTTGCAACATATTTTTAAGGTCCTAGAGAAACTACTGTTGGTGACTTCAATAGCTCAGATAATAAAAGGGAAGAGCTTTGCCTATTTCTTATGTAACAGCATAAAATATGAGGCCGCTTGCCTGCTACTCTTATAAATAAGAAATGATTCTGAAGAAACTGAGGGGTTTTGGCCATTTGGGGGGATCATGGTTGGTAGTTCACGGCTTGCTCTGGTGACGCTGTAATTGAACACCCAGGGGATGAGGTGAGCACCTGGATCTTTACCTTAGGCCAAATGTTTCCCATTTTGTAATTTTTTGCTGTTTTGCACTGTAATTTGGGGGTAAGACATAGAAAGAAAGGAGGCAGGTGTGTGTAGATGGCAGTGGTGCCCGTGTTCACCCCAGTGTAGGTTCCAGAGAGTGGCATCCTGCTGCCTGCTGCACCGGACACCACGCCAGGCAGTGGGCAGCGCCCCTCTGCTGTACCCAGATCCTGTCTCTAGGTGGGCTCGGTCGGGGGGGTCCTCCCTGTGAGGGGCTTGTCCCCATCCTCCCCCAGGCCTCAGACGTCCAGAGAAGCCAGCTGGACTCGGGCACTTGCTGGCCAGAGGGCTGTGTCCACCATCAAACAAATGTATATTTTCAGGTTAACCCATAAAGGGCCTGAGTTTGAGGCCTTGTGGTTGAAAGCTTTTTACAAATACTGAGTAGAATCCAAATTTAGAGGCATTGAGTCATTGAAGTGCCCTCCATTTGGATTTGCAATTAAAAACAAAAGTAAGTGCCAAGTGTGGGAAGAGAGTTCCACAGGGTCTAATTTGGTCCTCACAAGGGCTTGTGGGGCTGAGTGAGGGGCAGGAGGTGGTCCAGGGTCCCCCGGCCAGGAGGGCCGTGTCCTCCCCACCGAGCTGGGCTTGGCTGCGCCCCCACACCACACCCTAGGCGGCTGCTGCGTGAAAGCACCTGGAGGCACGTGGAGGGCGGAGCTGGACCTGGAGCCGGGCCGGGCGGCTCGGGGGGCAGGAGGAGCAGGTGGGAGAGCGCCCGGGCCCGCGCTGGCTGAGGACCCCAGGCTGCAAAAGGGCTTCAGACCAGCAGATCTCAGCCAGAGGCGGGAAAGTGCCCGACCCTGCTGGGAAAGGGGTTTATCCGGAAACATCCATCTCAACCACCCGAGTCACTGCGGGCAAGGCGAGCCCTGGGCCACCGCCCACAGGTGGCAGTGAGTCAGGGGCCTGGGAGGCGCACTGTGGCCCCACGTGGCCCGGTGTGGGGTCACTGCCGTGGGGACGCCAGGCCCCCAGCCCGCCAGGCACTCACGGGTGTGCTTGGTCATGTACTGGTTAATAAATAAGAGGTTGCGTATTTTGGTGAATGATAAGCACATAGAAGAATGAATGAATGGATAAAGGGCTTATTGACTCAGCGAGTAGATAGAGGCATCCATAAATGCAAAAGAGAAAGGGACGGAGAGAGAAAGGGAGGGAGACGGAGCAGAAGAAGGACAGGACAGCGGAGGGGAGGACGGAAGGGAACCCGAGAAGGGAGAGGGAGGAGGGAGGAAGAGGACGGAGCAGGCAGGTGTGGCCGGGGGTCTGCGTCGCCGCCCCCTCCCCGTGACCTCGAGCTTGTCACTGCACCGTGGACGGCAGTGGCCAGAACGCTGCAGGAGAAACCGAGTCCTCATTTCCTGCAGGTGGTTCCCTGCAGCAACCGAGGGTCCAAGCACGGACAGAGTCCAGCCGCCTCCCTGATCAGCGCCTGCAGCTGGCCTGGGCACTGAGGCCATGGCCACATTTCTGACAGTGGCCACGGTGTCCCCGGGGAGGACTCGGGGTGGGGGTGGTGCAGGCTGTGTGTCGCCCCCAGCCTGACGTCTGGCCGGGCCTCCACGTTCCCTGTCCAGCAGGATCTAAGCACGTCCCTGGGGTAGGATTTACAGGGACCATCCTCGTGAGAGGATGAGGCCCTGCTCACGGCCCGCACGTGGAGGGAGGCGCCTGTGGGGAGCTGGGGCCCAGCATGGCAGAGGGGCTCAGCCCTGTGTGGCTCTGAACCTCTCCCTTCCCGGGCAGCCCTGGCTGGTGGGCAGCTGCTTCGCCCTGAAGGACTAGGGAGCCGCGGAGACCTGTGAGCAGGACGAGGACCGTGCGTCCTGCCAAGAGACGGAGGCTTGGGAGGCAAAGGGACGTCTCCGTCACAGAGATGAGAAGGGAGAGCTTGAGGCTGGAGACTGGCTCTTCATCGGGGAGTTGAGGCCGGGGTCACTGGCCAGTGCGACCGTCGAGGGCTGCCGGGTGTCAGCCGGCCGTGGGCAGGCAGACGGCCGCCACGGGCCAGGAGGCAGCCGGGCTCACCTGCCGCTGGAGCCCAAGTCCCCTTCTGAACGTCCCACTGGGGAGGCCCAGGGAGAGGCTGGGGGCTGCTCAGCTGGCGGTCCTCGTAACGTTCTCCTTCCCTGTCCTCTGCGTGGGGAGGGGCCCCAGCAGTAGGGCCAGGGTGGAGGGATCCCGGGAGGGAGCTGGGGGGAAGGAAGGGGGTGGCACAGTCCGGGTTTTCTCTGCTTCCCCGAATCCACCGGCTCTCCGAATCCCCAGTCATTCTTCCTCCGATGAAATTCTCAAATTTATATCACTTATAACATAAGTGTTATAATACGTACAATGGTTTTTTGATGGAGATAGCTGTAATACCACGACTTAAAAATGATGGCAGTTTTAGGGTTCTGCGAAATTCCTCTTCACAATGGGAATAAATCAGGCAGTTAGACGCGAGCCTCCGATGGCAGGCGTTTCCGGGGCCCCCACGCGACACGAGGGTGTCGTCTGATGCGTCACTGCTCCTTCCTCTGCCCCCTCCCCGGGCTGTCTCTTCCTCCTCATCCACGGATTCAGAATTCGCAGAGGCAGTCCGATGCCGAGTGTTAAAAATTGAAAGCTGGGTAGGCATTTCAGCCAACACTCTTTCTACTGGGTTTGCCTCAAGCATTAATCAGTCTTCCATTATAAATGGCTCAGATGTGGAGCAGAGCTGGATGGATTTCAAAGCTGTCTCTCCCTAACAAGCGTGCCCCGATGGTTTCCTAAAACTAAAAGGCCCTTCCATGGCAGAAGAGGAAAACATCAGTACAGTCATTAAGGACTGTGGCTTTGCTGTAAAGGCTGCTGAGGTTCGGGAGGGAGTTGGCGTGGCCCTCGCGGCCCTGGAAGTCAGCCCCTTCTTTTATTCATGAGGCCCTCTCATCAGCCTCCTGCTCTGGCCCTGGGCAGGCGCGGGGTGGGGTCCTTGCCCCCAGAGGAGTAGCCTCTGAGCCCTCTGCTTTGATTTTTCTTTTTTTTTAAATAAAAGTGTTTGGTTCATGCACTGTTGGCTTGCCAGCAGGTGCATGGCCTTTTCAGGAAAAGCAGTTTCTGGAAGGAACCCATTACTACGAACATTTCTGTTGTTGTTGATTAAGACACAGGTGCTTAGCAGCCTCTGAAAGTGCAGGGCTCAAGTTTAGAATCAACGGCTTCTGGGCCTGAGCTCCAGGTCCAAGGCTGCGGAACCTTCTGCTGGGCGAGTATGAGGCTGTCTTTGGCCCCAGTGAGGAGGTTCTAGAGGAGCCCAGGCCCTGAATAGAGCTTCAAATTCCAGGCAGGGCCAGCCCAGTCCCTGTGCAGCTTCCTCTGACCAGATGTACTTTCCCAAAGGAGGAAAGCGAGGAAAGGTGGAGAGAGGATGGTCTGATGGGTGGGCACCTTAGTCCTGGGAGAAGGGAATTCTCATTCTCTGGGGCCTGAAAGTATATCTGACCCATTATCCATGTCACATTATAGCTGAACACACAGGAGCAGGTCTGGTAGAACAAGGGCTGCTCTGCGATGGCAGAACTGAGCAGGACCTGGGGGACCTTTCTGGGACAGACCTCCCACCCATGTCCTCTGCCTGCCTCTCATTTGTAGAAAAACTTCATCCCACAGGCCTTCCCTGAAAGAGCAAATTTAATCAGAGAAGTGAGAAAATGCAGGAACAAAGGAAAATGGTCAAGCAAGACGAAATACTAATAGTTTAGCCATTAAACAAAGTCCAGGACCATTAGTTCCTCCTCAAGGGCTATAGATAATATTCTGAGCCATGTCCTTTGCGCTGTTTTGCAGAGACTGAAACCCCCACCAGGTGGAAGAAGTTAACTGTGTGCTGCCCACAAGCACGCAGAGCCCAAACCAGTTGGAACCAGAAGGTAGATGATGTTGACTCCCGATGACCTCACCACCCACCAATCAGAAGAAAGTCCACGAGCTGACCACAACCCCACAGCCCCACCTCCCTCACCCTGTCTTTAAAACCCTTTTCCTGAAAGCCTTCGGGGAGTTCGGGTCTTTTCAGTGCTAGCTGCCAGGACTCCTTGCTTGGCTCCTGCAATAACTGCTGCACTTTCCTTCCCCACCACCCGGGGTCAGTAGATTAGGTTTACTGCATGCGGGCAAGTGAACCCAAGTTTGGCTTTGTAGCAATGGTAGTTCTCACACTGCCCCCCTAAGAAAAGCATCTTTTCCTTTAAAAAGTACAATAGCAACAGGAAAACAACACCAGCCAGAAATCTAGTCCATTACCATTAGTCCAATGCATAGTTTTAAGTGACATTTATTATCTACCTTGCATAAGTGATAAAGACACTTAAAAATAAATAAATATATTTAAAGAGAAACCTTAGACCTGAAAAAATAGACTCCCCTGTCACCCTCTTACAGTTATGTTCCTGGAAGAGGGAACAGTTGGCTGATTTTCTTCTCATCTTGCTGACTGATGTGGAAAAGTAATATTCCGTGGTTGCAGGTCTACCCTGGCCTGTGGGCTTCAGCCCCCGTCCCGGCGTTGCTTCAGCCTTAATGACGTCTCAGATTTGTCAGGACGCTGCACCCAACCTTCACCACTAACCCAGCAGCATTTAATAATTAATCTTCAGGCAGCATGTAGTCTAGATCCTTTAATAAGTCCTGGCACTTTCTCTTTTCTTACTAGAAAATCTGCTTTTAACAATCTTCTTGAAATCCCTTGTAATACATATGAAATTAAAAACTGAGGTCAGACAGTTCGGAATGAAACCTTGTACAAAGGTGGAGATTCTTACTTACAATTGGATTTCACAATGTGGTTGACAAGATCACCGAATCAAGTGATTGTCAAAATATTTGCTGTTTGCAAACACGCATTTTTTTTCACTGTGATCAAAACTGAATAATTAAACTGTAATTTCATACTGTCTTCAAACTCCTATGACTGCCTTTGATCTACAAAGAAGATTTATTGGGTTGAATTGTCCCAGGTAGGGGAGATATTTCTTTCCAAGATCATCACACTTCAGAGCCCTCACTAGTCCCCCGGGAAACAGGCCCTGCTGTGCATGCGTGTTGCCCTCCCACAGACGATGTTTTTCACCTGTAGGTTGGTCAGGAAACCTTGGCCTGGGTGCCCCCCGTGAAGATGGCGGTGCAGAGAGGGGCCCCGGGATGCTGGGAACGTGTGCACACACAGAACTCTGGTTTCTGGAAACACTCCCCCTCAAAGAACCACCAGCCCCACTTCTACCCGAGGGTCCTCAGCCCAGCCGTCCTGGGGGTGATACCCTGTGAAAGAGGAGGACAGCCTGTGGAACCAGGGAGAAGCCGAGCTTGAGCCCACGGCCCCTCAGAGCTTTGGGTTCTCAGATAGGGAAGGGCTGGCTGCATGGTGAGATCGCTTTGGGGCCCCGGGAGGAGGACGTGAACGTAGCTCGGGCAAACTCTCAGGCTCTGCAGTCGGGGGCACGCCCCACGGCCAAGGGGGTGATTTTACCCACTTTTCATATCTCATCCCCTGTATTCAGGTTGGGACAGAATGGTGCCCCTCCCGTCCCTGGATTCTCTCTTTCAAGGAGTAAATGTGCAGTAGTTCCTGTCTTTCTAAATCCAATGTATGTCATGCTTCCCCATCTACCTGCGGGATTCACCAGACCTAACTCCACTCCGCCCCCTACCAGGTGTGTGACCAGGAAAACTCAGCCTCTTCCGGCCTCACTTCCCCAGATGCAAAAAGGGGTCCAACACATCTCCCCGAGAAGCGAGGGTGCCACACATGGCCCAGCGCTGGCTGAGTCCTCCAAACCGGGGCTCTGAGTTACATCACTGTAGGAAAGTCCAAGACGTCCAGGCTAGGGCTGTGCCTGATGCTCTCTCCTCCCAGGAGAGTAATGTGATTGGCATCCTCGGCAGTTATCTGCCGAGCGCCTGCTCCACCCAGGGACTAGAGCTGCATCAGCGGGGACGTCAGGCCATGAGCTCAGGGCCTCCAGTCTGTGTGGGTCCCCAAGTCCTTGATCAACTCCTGATTGACAAGCAGCCAACACTGGCCTTGGGCCTTGCCCCCGCCACCCCATGCCGGATGCTGTGCTGCTCTGTCCTGGTCACGTTCCCACCTGTCCCTGCGCCGTCATACCCCAGATGTCCCCCCGCCTGTTCAGTCTCCTCTCCTTCCAGTCTCTGTCAGCGCCCAAGTGTCAGCGGTTCCGCGGAGGGCAGTGCTCCCAGCAGAGCCAGCGGGCGCCAGCATCCTCGGGACCAGGAGTCACCGGGGCAGGGAGGGTCCATGTTCAGAGAGTCACACGCTCAGCCAGCAGCTGTTTTGGAGGCAGAAACAAGCGATCTGGCTGATTCACAGGAAACTTTAAACGGATTCAGCCTGTTCTGAATCCTGAGGGTCTTATCGCTGGTGGGCGAGATTTTCTGGAGAAACATGCTTTTAAAGTCCTGCTTTTATTTATTTATTTATTTATATTTTTTTCCCTTTTATTTCTTCTGTTTTTTTTTTTTTTTCAAGAGCACCAATTATTCACACATTATTTTCCCATGGTCTCCACATCCATCCCTGGCCCCCAAGTCACTTAACTGCTTTGCACTGTGTACATCCAGCGTCCCGAGTGACTTTGGGTTTACTCCCTGTGTTCCGGGTGGCATTTCCCGTAGGCTTCTCCTACTTCTGACGGCTTCTGTCGTAGCTTTCACCTCCCGGCTTCTTCCTCCTCCGTCCACTGTCCTTGTCCTGCTGTCTCTCCTTGGAGGCTTTATAGCTCTTCCTTCCACTTTTTTCCTAAGAGACCTTGTCTTCACTCTAATTTTGTTTAGTGATTTATTTCTTTGGGTGATTTCTTTTTTTTTTTTTTTTTGAAGCTTGAATCTTTTTTTTTTTTTAACTTTTCATTTGTTTATTTTTTCTTTATCTTACCTCAGTGTATTTATCTAAACAACACACAGAATTTGGCCAACATTCGTCTCCCATCTAAATGCGAGAGGAAAGCAGGGACCCCATCGGGCCGGCTGGGAGAGTCAGGCCTGCTGTCCAGGCCACGTGGCCTTCAGTCCCAAGGAGCACACGCACAGGCTGCCCTGTTGTCATGTACCCTGGCAGCGGCTGCCCACGCGTCCGGCCCCCTGTCGTCCCCGGAAGGGCCTCCCGAGACCCCGCCTCTCCAGGCCTCACCCCCACAGCAGGGCACTGCCCTCGTCTCCTGAGAACTGCTAAACTCCAAGGACGCGTACTCAGGGCCTTCTCGCCCCTTGGCCTGCGGAGCTTGCTTGGCCTCACATACTGTGCCTTCTGGCACTGCCAGCTCTCAGCCCAGGCTGTCCTGGGGGACACGGCCCCATGTCCCTGCCCCTAAATGTCACCTCCCCTGGGATGCCTCCCAGACACCCCTGCCTCCTGTCAATGCCCAGACTTGGGGCGTTCTTGACTCCACCTCTCACACATCCTCTAAACCAAGACAAGAAAACTGCTGCTGACTTTCTCTGCAGAATATTCCGGGGGGTCTCCATCACTCTGTCCCGGTCCCTCGCCTGGTGGCTCCCGACATGCACAGCTCTGTGCTTCCTCCCCCTGCAGTCTGTGCTCCGCACTCGGGCCAGAGTGGTTTTCTAAACACACAAACCAATGCTGTGACTTCCGTTTGTGTGACCCCAGGTTCGGGGTGCAGCCTGTGAACAGGGCTGCGGGACACTGGGGTCCTGCCTGCCTTCCTAAACCCACCTCCTGCCCCTTCCTCGTTCCTCCCTGTGCTCCTGCCGCCCGCGCCTTCTTTAAATCCTGAGAGATTCCCGAACTCTTTGTGCCTCTGGGCTGTGGTCCTTGCTGTTCCCTCCCGCAGGACACTTTTTGTTTGTTTGTGTGTTGTTAATTTTTATTGGAGTATAGTTGACTTACAGTGCTGCATTAGTTCCAGGTGTACAGTAAAGTGAATCACATATATAATCTCCATTTTCTTTCAGATTTACCCTTGTCTTTTTTTGGAAGGCCGTGCCCTAGTCCAGGGCTCAGCTTTCCGTCACTTCCAGAGCAAGGCCTCTCCTGACCACGCGGGTTAAAGTAAGTCTGCATCCTCTCTCTGCACCTGTCCATCGTCGCCCTTGGTCAGCAGTGGAGTATCCAGGGTCCCCGCCCAGGGCTGAGGCACAGTCAGCGCCCAGTGAACCCTGGGGGGATGAATCGGTCCCCCTGCACCAGAGTGACTTTGATCTTTACAGGAACTTCTCAGGCAGCAGGGCGGGGCTCTCCCTCGGGAAGCACTCCTTGAGGTGAAGTCATAGAGCATTTGCTCTTTCCTTTGGGTTATCTGGGCTCTGGATTTGGTTAAGGACATTTTAGAAGTCAGATTTGATTGGAAAAAAAGTTCTTCAACATACTTACTGCCACAGAGTTTCCAAATCTGTTTATTAGCAGGCATTAAAAACAATCAGTTTTAGCCATTAAAAGCAAGGGCGTTTGTGTGCGGAGCTAGCGCGTCTCCAGTGTCAAGATGTCCTTATGACACAGGTGGTGGCCAAGCTGCACCAGGAGGCGGGCTGCATTTCTGGGGCCTTCCTTCCTCACGGGGCCGGGCTTCTCCTCGCGGTGGCTGTGGGCACTGGGCCAAGTCGCCGTGGCAGCTGTGAAGATAGATTTCTTTACACTTAAGGCTCATTAGCGAGAAGCAGCTGTTGGCTGAGCCAGGATTAGCGTCAGCTCGTCGGGAGGGGTGAGCGGGTGCTGACGCCTCCTTTCCCGTCCCTGGTCAACACCTGTGGAGCGGCAAAGGTGACCTTCCCTCCATCGGCCGTCCTGGGTGAGACAGCAGAGGCGCGGTCATGAAATTCTACAGTTGTTCCTTCTCTGAAGAATGAGCGGCTGCCGTGTTTTGGAGACTAAAGAGGATCCCTTATAATGTGTGGATGGTGTAAAGTAAGCACAGCCTAAAGTCTCCATTGAGTTCCAAGAAGCTGGCCAGGATGGACGTCTCACTAATGTCCATTCCCAGGGAGTGGAAGGGCGGCGAGGACCCCCTGGCCTCGTGCAGCTGGTCCCTGTGGCACACCCTCCTCTCTCCATCCCTCCGCGAGCCCGGTGATTTCAGTGGACACGTCAGTAGCATTTCTTTTTCTATCTCTGCTGCCCTCATGTTCTATATGATTAATTTAACTAATCCTATTTCAGATGGCAATGATGCAAAATGCTCCATCAGTTCAGGTACCTTGTCTTTTATTTTCAAAATTTAAATTAGAACTAGACACACACACATGTGTATTTTTCAGCACTAAGCTCTGTGCCTGACCTGGAAGAGATCCCCAACAACTCTTGTTTGAAGGAATTAATTATGTCACCTGATACAACTTTATTTCATTTTAGTTTTGGTATTTTGTCTCCACGTTAATAGAATGAAAACTTGACTGTAAAGGAAGAACTTGTTTTACCTTGTTTTCAACGTTAGAATTGCCAGCCTGATGTTTGAACCACGTTTGGCTCACAGAAACCACGTCATGAGGACTTGATGAAGTAAGAAATGCATGAAGTCATAACTGTACTTCTACATACGTGTGTATGTGTTTAGTGTGTTTAGTACAATGGCTTCTGTATCGTGTGTTTAGTACAATGGCTTCTGTATCAGTTGTCATCTGGCAGAACTTTGATAATTAGTAAAAGACTTGTAAAGTCTTATTTAATAAGCATTTGTATATAGCATGTAATAAATAAACTTGCTTTTCCATGTGAGTAACGTAGGCACCTTTCATTGGGATGTCTAATTATATCAATTTTTACACTATGATGAACATGTATTTTCACTAATTATCATAGAATTTAAAGCTTGGGGAAGCTGAAAAATATAAACATAAAAAACTAAAGACCAAAGCCAACTAGAAACATAAACAAGTATCCTGAGCCCCATGCTAGCAAATTCAGTCCATTGCATTGAGTCGGTGGAGCACATGTCAGAGAGTTTCCAGTGACTATGACGGTGGTTTGATGCTACGGAGTATTTTAATGCATGACACTTGGAGCTATCAGATGGTTTGGGAGCTAATGGGGAAGCACTGTCTGATGATGTCAACAAAAGCTGAAAGGACATTTCATAAAATTTGACACATATGGCTCTTCAGCTCCTAACTTAGGAAGAATTTTTTAAAAATGTTTTTGATGCGGACCATTTTTAAAGTCTTTACTGAATTTGTTACCATATTGCTTCTGCCTTATATTTTGGGTTTTTTGGCCACGAGACATGTGGGACCTTAGCTCCCTGACCAGGGATCGAACCCACATCCCCTGCATTAGGGGGTGACGTCTTAACCGCTGGACCACCAGGGAATTCCCAGGAAGAATTTTTAACAAGATAAAGATGCCTATCAACCTTCCCAGCCAACATAAGGAGTCACAGTAAGTACCACAGGGTTTTGTTAAAGTCTGAAACAAGATGGCCAGGGTTCCTGTCACCACAATTATTTGATATTATTATTCAAATTCTAAGTAATAATGAAATCATGAGAAATGAGATGTCCTAGTATGAGGAGAGCCTACATGTCACCATGGCTTTTGGGTGGTCTATTCAGAAACCCAAGCTACTCAAATAAACATCATTTGGATGGCTAAGGGAGTCTGATCGCTGGCTGGTTAAAAATAAATTTACAAAACCAAAAAATGCCTAAATGCCAATAACAAATGTATTTGACAAATGTATTGACCTTTTATTTACAGTGGTAATAACAAGTGTTTAGAAATATATTGATCAAGAAATGTGGATGTCTAATCAAGGTAGAACTACAGAAAAAGCCCGGGAGACTCAGAGGTCTGCTGTCGGAGGTACAGGTGCTGAGCACGCTGTCCAGACGGCGACCTGGGCCTCCCTCCGTCCCCCGCTGCAGAGGTGGCCTCCACGCCACGTCATCAGCATACTTCCTCGTTTCTCAGTGTCGCCAGCCTCCCCAGCTCCGAAGCTGACTTTGCGAGAGGGGGCACTATATTTTTCTTGCTGCTCCAGGCTGAATCTCTGAAATCTGTTATACACATTTACACACATATATGTACCTACGTGTGTGTGTGTGTTGTATATGTTATATATACATGGAATGAATGAATAAGTTTTACCAAGTATGGTTGAAAAGAGTGATCCGGAAAAACTTTTATGTCACTATTCCACTAAACTCAGTCTGTTCAATAAACCTGTTCTGAGCAACCTACTTGTTACTATTTAGTGTATACCTGTATTATTTCTACAAGTAAGATGCAATTCCCTTAGGACAAAGAATGCTTTGAAATATATTTGAAAGTCGCTTATGATAAAGACCCAGACTGAAAACTAAGGGCAGATTCTAAGCTGTCTTTGTCGTGTAGCAGACTGTCAGGGACACACGTGAAAACGCTAAACAGGTAACAGGACGTCTGGAGCTCGGGGGGTAGTTTTGTTCCACACACACCTCCCTTTCCGAAAGCATGGAGTGGTCATAATTGAATGATGAATAAAAAAAAAAAAGTTCTCAAACTGTATGTATGATGTGATCTCAATTTTGTTTGCGTATGAATGTGTGTGTGTGTAATTGTGTGTGTCTGTATATGTGTGTGTCTATGTCTCTGGATGTCTGTATGTCTGCACGGGATGTCACCAAACGAGCACTTTGTTTCCAGCTCAGTGGCTATTATATCCACCTATGACTTTATTTCAAATTTGAAAATACAGTTGTGTGATAATTTCATGGTCCTTTTAGCAGCTTTCTGAGCCCTTACTTATTCAGCAGATGCCTGTTGGATGCATCGCGGGGGGCGGGGGGGGGGTCGAAGGTGACCCCCCAAGCAGGAGAAGGTCCCCTGGGTGAGACCCATGTGAGCATTGTGTGAGAGGCCTTCAGAGGAGGAATTCCCACCTGCAGCTACAATTGTGACAAAAGTGAGCTTCTGCCAGCATTTCTGAACGTTTGCCTGTCAGACGTCTCCCTACCAGTTTAAGTTCTTCTAACACTTTCCTTTTTGCAACTAAAAAGCCACATTTCTTAACTTTAAATAAAGAAATAATTTCTTTGTGTGAAGTCATAGAAAAATAATAAGAAAAATCCATAGAAATATGGCAAATCGCAATGGGGTTGATGTCTTCCTTAGATAAGCAAAAAATTCTGGGATGAATAGGCGACAATTCCTCTGGAAAGAAATAGAAACAACACCCCCAAATAGCAAACGGAAAAGAAACACTTGAGGCATCTTGACAATTTGGGTCTTTCTACTTGTTTTCTGTGTTTTGTCTTGATGCCCACGTGGGATGGAAAATTGGACAATTCTCTACTATTTGTCATGCTTTTATTTTCGGCTATCTGAACAGAAAAGGATTCCTCTGAGATTACTCACAGGGACTGGGGTCACAAATCGCAGGGCCCTCTAAGAGACGGGCGAGGCGCTCTCAGGTCCTTTCTCCTCTGCCGTTCTCAGAGCCTGCTGCGGGCTGAGGTGGGGCCCGCCAGGAGGCCCTGGGCCTTGCCAGCCGCACCACAGTTGCAGAGCTGATGACCAGGCGGCGTGGCTTTGGCCACTGCTGCTCTTCCCGCAGGGAAAGCCAAGTGTCTCCAGCCACCTTGCCTGCCCAGAGAAGGCCAGAAACAGCACGAAGTACGGCCACAGCCCTTCCGTCTCCAAAACTTGCCCGGCACCTCGAGTGCTGGAAGCCAACCATGCCCTCGAGACGCGGACCAGGGCACTTCCCCTCCCCCACCCCCGCTTTTCAGTCCCGAATCCACGTGCTCAGTGCCACACCCACTTCAGACGGTGGCCCCCGGGCCCCCACGAGCTCCTGCTCCTCCTAGCCCTCCGCGTCTTCACAGTCGGACCACGGTTAAGGGTCTGGATTGCCACTGAGCTGGTTAAATTCTCACAGCACCGTCTTTAAATCACAAATGCCCTCACCATTCAACACAGACAGACAACTGATCCCTGTTTACCCCAAATCAAATTTCAGAATTAGCGGTGTCCTGCTCCAGTCAGAATCTACTCTTCCCGTGCTGCGAGGATTTGCGTGGCAATGGCCGGTTCCACGGGTTCAGAGGTCCCACGTGCAACAGCGAACATGCACACAAAATGGGGCGGACAGAGAACCCGTGCACGTGAGCTCCCTGCACCCCAGTCTCCCCACAGTGGGTCACCTTCTCCCGTGGTCCTGCACCCAGCGCTTCACCTTTGCTCTGACTGTACCAGCTCCTCTGTCCAGGGTGATGTGTCTCAGCCCCATGGAGGTGGCTCTGCTGGAGGTAACTGGAGCTGCTCCCGGGGTGCTGGAGGGACCAGAGCCGCTCCCTGGGGTGCTGGAGGTAACTGGAGCTGCTCCCTGGGTGCTGGAGGGACCAGAGCTGCTCCCCGGGGTGCTGGAGGAGAGGAAGTCTGCAGGTGTGATGGGGCAGAGACCAGATGAGGGGCCTGCTGCGCAGGGCCACACTGCTTTGGGAGAGGGGATTCCATCAGAGGTGAAATTGAATGTCAGGAGGAAGCACAAAGCCTGAGGAGAATGGCTGGAGGGTGAGATGGGACCAGGGGTCAGACTTCTTAACTGCAGGTTGCTGGCCCCAAGGAAAAAGGCCACTAAGTGAAACACACACCAAACCAAACCTTCAGGTCAGGCTATTTATGTGTAAACTCCCTCAATTCACAAATGCTGGCAAAGATTCACATGAAAAATCCTAAATTCAAATGAACTGCATCTGTGGGCAGTGCCCCCTGCTCTGGTCTTGGGTCCGAGCTTCTGGATGAGGTAAGTTCAGCATCTCAGCCTTCTAGGTCCTTGGTTGGAAACCATGAGAGGGGACAAGAGGCCCTTCTCTTCCCTGGTAATGTGATCACTGTGCAGTCCAGGTATCTCCCCTTCTTGATCTCTTCCTGCATTTCTCTGGCAAAGGCCCAGACCTTCAATTTTTTAGCACTCTCAGAATAATATTTTAAAAGTGAAATGTAGAATTGACATCTAAATAATTTGTGATTCTCTCTCTTTCTGTCTCCCTTATGCAGGAGAAAATGGTGGTTGGAAGAAGCAAGGTCCTGGGGTAGAAAGTACTGCTCCGAACTGATGTGTGGTTTGACGTGAGTTGGGGCCACCCCCGAGTGGAGGGCTCCAGGGGTCTCCAGGAGGCTGGCAGGAATCACTGGAGAAGGACGTCTAGCATCACCAGAACTATCGCTTCTCTGAATGCTATTCCTTCCACCACCTGCAGAACCCAAATGGTGGGGAGCCTCTGGGTTTCAAACAGCTGTGTCCCCACACCAGAGGGCTGGCTGGGGGTCACCTGGTTGAACCCCGAGTCAAAGTTACAGGGCAGGTGGGGAACTGGGGCCAGCAATGCAAGCCAGCACCGAGTGAGACCCTTTTTGCCAGAGTTCCTGCACCATCCTTGCATTTCATCCGCTGCAGAGACTTGGTGTAATCAAATTCTATAGAAAGAAAACAGATAGAAGAATAGCTAGTGTGTGAAGGAACAGGAAGGGAGTTCTGGTGAGAAAATTCCTTGATAAAAGCTAACATGAGGCTCACGGTGAGCAAACAGAAACACGTCCCTGTTAGAATATATTCATTTCAAACAAATGTTACCTAAACAAGCTACAGTCTAATTTTCAGGTTCTGAAATGGTTTTCTACCAAGCAGAGACAGCCTTGAAGTCCAGAAATGACAGCTAGAGCTTCCTTCGTGTTACATACCTTCCGTGTTCAGAGAAAACATCCCCCTTCTGGCTTGTGTGTTTCATTGTTGATAGAAATATCTATCTAGCTAACTCAACATTTCCTTATCAGTATTGATCATTCACTTGTAATTCCAATAAAAGTCAGAAAATCTGACCATAGTTTGGGGTGGATTTAAACACCCTACCTTTGTAAAAGTGGAGCATGGAAATATCTTTTTGAATGTTTGCTCTATACCAGTCAAAGCCTCACAGACAGCATGCAGTGGAGCTAATATTTGAAGGTAGGACTGTAGGTCTTAAACATCTAGTCTTTTCTCATAAGGAAGTGTCCTGTATGCAGAAAGAGAAAACAGAGTGTGTTATGTTGTAGGAACTGAGAGTGCAGTCCCTACCCCCGAGCCCACATGTGACTCTAGTCGATCCCCTTTTCCTGCCAGAAGAGAGAGCCAGGAAGAAGCACCGCCTCCCTGTAGCCCAGGTGGAAGTGGAGAGATGCCAGGTACCCCGGGCAGGCTTGGCTTTTCCAATGAGCCTGTCATGAAGAGGTAGAGGAGGGGCTGCCCTCTGAGTCTGGGGTTTTCTGATTTTGTAATGATGGACGTCGGCAGGAAAGGCCACGGGACAGGGCTGGAGGGAGTCCGCACAGGAGGGGGGCAGCGTCCAGCTCTGGTTCACGGCCCCTGCGTTTGCATTCACACGCTGCCACCCTGCTGGGCTCGGCCAGGCAGCTTACTTCCCCTCTCTGGGCCTGAACTCCTTCATCTGTAAAATGGGTTTGATATGATGTAAGTTTGCTGCAGGGCTGAGAAACGCAGGCTCCGCACTTAGCCCTCAGTAAGTGCTGGCCCCTCTGATTACCTGAGGGAAGACGAGCTCTGTGGATTGCCTTCAGAGTGTCACTGAGTCCTGGGGTTTCGCAGGCACGACTGGGGCACTTTGAGCACCTAGGCTGTTTATTCAAGCTTCAAAGGGTCCATTGGGTTGTGTGTGCACATGAATTTAAGGCCACTTATTTACTGGGCATATGGCCCGGGACAGCTTTTTATACAACAGCAACATAGCTGCCTCCTACGTCCTTGATTTTGTTCAATAGCAGCCTTTTTCACGATGTCTTGGCCCCCAAAGCTTCCGGTTCCAGCCATAACCTGAGAAAACAAGGTCTCCTAAACTTGAATGATGGGCACATTAAATAGTAATGGCCGAGGGATTTGGAAGCAGCTTTGACCCAATGTTCTGCCCAAAACTTGGGCAGTTGCCCAGACTCAGCTGCTCCAGCCCCTACAGAACAAGTCCAGTCTTGACGTCTCTGTACAAATGTGAAGGGAAAGTCTTCACTCCCCCACCCCGCCTCGAGATTCCTCTTCGAAAACGCATGTTCCCTGGGCTGCATGTTGGTTGCTGCTGGAAGCTCAGGCTGAGCTCAGGGCAGATCCTTCAAGCACGCCTGGTCCACGTCCCCTCTGCTGATCTTTGGGACTCTCATGGACAGTTCTCCCTCACATCTATTCTGTTCCCACAAAAATAAAGTGGGGACATGGAGTGGAACAGGACCCTGAACATGGGACTGGAGTCATTTGCATCCTCTGGTGGTTTGACCTACGCCATGTGCTATGACAACAGGACAGTGGAGGGTCCTGCTGTACCATCCCACCCCTACTCAGTTCCTGCCCTGCTCACTATTCAGTTTCTTACACTGCTCCCCAGAAAAGGCTTTGCATCTTCCATCGGATTCACCTGCTCTCAGGCAGATTGCCACTGCTTTGGGAATGCAACCGCAGGAAACAAGGTTCATGTGACTCTGATTCCATAGGGACGAAGGGATCCCAAGCAGACAGGCTCTGAGTGCAGAAGGAAGATCACTGAGCAGGAGGAGCCTGGCCAGGGCAGGAGGCCCCACTCTGCCATAACAGGCGTGCCGGGGGGATGCTCAGGACAGGTGCACTAAGGTAAGCTGGAGACCACCCTGCCACCTGGCCCCACCAGGCAGACTTCTTTGGACCCTCTTTTGCTCACCGTGTATGTTCCTCATTCTCTCTCCAACAAACCCTGTGAGGCAATCCTCCAACTCAGAGTCAATTTCAGAGAATCCAATCTAAGACCGTTGGTCCTAGGAGTTGTCCTAGAAAGAAGGCTGTAAAATGGGATTTGAGAGCTGGATCTTTCCCCCAAGGGATGACAGTTAGGATCTTAGTGCTGATGGGAACAGGGTACAGAGACCTCCTGGCCTGTTGTAACAGTGCAATTGTTAAGACGTTTGCTGTTGATTTCTGTATGGTGGTGTCCAAGGTGGAGTGGATGCATCAGCCAGTATGGGGGGAATGGAGACCACAAGGACTATAAGACCATGCAATAGGGTGGCTGCCTCTGAGAAACTTCCTTCTCACTCAGGAGATGAAACGATAATCCCAGGGTGATTAGTGGCCAAATCAAGGCACAGTTGTGAAAGCCAAGGGTCCCTGGGCAGCATGCAGCTGGTGGACAGACAGAGCAGCTGACCACTTAGAACTTAATGGGAAGATATCAGAAATTCAAATAAGGTGAATTTGTAGGCTGGCTGGTCTAGGCCAAGGTCAGATCCCTATCAAGGAGGGACTGGGGCCTGAGACTTGGAATGGGGCCCTAGGGGTAGATGCAATTGACAACATTGAACCCTCAGATTCCACTGTCCTCTGGGACTGTAAGAGTGACCAACTCCACTTTTAGGAGATAGTTGAAGGTAGTTGAAGGTAATTCTAAGACCATGAATGAGACAGGTGCTTTACCAGACAACACTTATACTCTTTGGGTTCTAACCCCACCTTCCTTTGTAGAAACTGGGCTGGTAACAGGAGTAAAATTCCAGCCCAGGACTTCTACTTCTGGCCATTATGAAGTAAGTGACACTGAACTTACCCTTCTGCAGTGAACAACTAACAAATTGGACAAAATGTGTGAACATTGGCTTTCGGACATTGGACACCAGGCAGGATGGGACTGTAATCCTGAGAGAAGGAGAACAGTGAGAGGAAGCCTCTGAAAGCCCTGGTTTTCTGCCTGGTGAAACTTTCCAGAAGATTGCACAGGGATTGAGAATCAGACCAGAGCAAAGCATTCCTCCTGAGGTGAAGAGACAGAAATGAGAATTTAGGGGAGCCTAAGGTGGTTGAAATGTTCAGGGCAGACACCCAAAGAGAAAAGAGTCATAAAGGGAAAGAGGTCCAAAAATCTGCATACGAGTAAATATGAAGTTGTACGTGCACCCAGTCAGCCTGCAGGAGGGCAAAGACCAAATACCGTGGAAAGAGCAAACATCCAGAGCTGAAAGTGAACCATTCCCATGGCTCATGTGAGACAAGCGTCATTTGAGTCCTTAAGTCAAAATGAGGATGCTTTGTTGAGTACCTGAAGCATTCAGTTGAAATGCCAGAAGGGTCACACTTAAAGAGGAAGAGGGCTACTCTAGACTAGGAATAGGCTACTCTAGAGATGCTATAGCATATTTATTTATTTATTTTTAAAAGAACTTTGAAATATAATTGACATGCAATAAAGTGCATATATTTTAAGTGTACAATTTGATATTTTTTTCATATTAGTAATGTATATATGGCAACCCCAATCTCCCAATTCATCCAATCCCAACACATGCCCCCCTCCCCCCTGCTTTCACCCCTTGGTGTCCATATGTTTGTTCTATACATCTGTGTCTCTATTTCTGCCTTGCAAGCTGTTTGATCTATACAATTTTTCTATATTCTGCATATATGTGTTAACATACAATATTTGTTTTTCTCTTTCTGACTCACTTCACTGTGTATGACAGTCTCTAGGTCCATCCATGTCTCTACAAATGTCCCAATTTCATTCCTCTTTACGGCTGAGTAATATTCCATATATGTACCACATCTTCCTTATCCATTCATCTGTTGATGGACATTTAGGTTGCTTCCATGACCTGGCTATTGTAAATAGTGCTGCAATGAACATTGGGGTGCATGTGTCTTTTTGAATTATGGTTTTCTCTGGGTGTATGTCCAGTCTAACATATTTTAGAAAAAGATTTAATAAGATCAGACTGATATGGAAATAAATTAACTGCCTGACAAAGCAAAATTCAACAGTTTTCTAAAAAGAAAGCAATATGACACTCAATAATGCTACTTTCAAAATATCCAGCATTTAATTAAAAATTAGTAGACATGCAGAGATGCAGGAAAATATAACCCATAACCACAAGAGTAATTGATTAATGAAAACAGATCCATAGATAAAAGAGGTGGGAACATCAGCAAGGAAACTTGAGAAAAATTGTCATAAATATGTCCAAAGATTCAAAGGAAAACATGAACATAATTAGAAGAGAAAGATGAAATTAAACCAAGTGCAATTTCTAGACCTGTAAAACACATTATCAAAAATTTAAAAAAATACCAGATAGGCTTAATTGCAGGTTAGACATGGCAGAAGAAAATACCAGTAATTTGAGGACACAGGAATAGACAGTACCCTAACTGGAGGCAAAAGGAGAAAATAGATTAGAAAAAATTACCATGACAGTCACCCCAATAAACTCAAAACCTCTTGCACAGCATTGGTACCAGAACTAGCTCTGAGATCCAAAACCCATTGCCTGAAAGAGGTCCAGTTCCTTATGAGAAAATTCCCTACAACAAAGTATCAAATATGTGTAGGACCTGTTTTCCCATTAGTCTTTCTGGCCACCTACTTAGGCAACATGCATTGGGGGAGGGGCATACAACAGCTCTTTAGAGATCTGGGGGCTGGATTGACATTTACACCCAAATGCTTGAGTCCCACCATGGCCCCCTGGTGTGGCGGCGGCATGCTGTACGAGGTATGGCTGACCCTGGATCCACTGTGTCTGTGGATTGCTGTCTGATGTCTACCTGACCCGGAACGTATTGTTAGAATGACAGATGGAGTAGCCGGACAACCTCACAGCTATTCCATGACTTGTAGGGTAAAACCTATGGTCGTTGGGAAGACAAGTGAAAACCTCTAAAACGTCAGCCCCCAACTCCCAGCTATCTTTTCCCCTTGACCAAGAGAATAAACAAAAGGTTTTTAAAACAAAACATGACTGCATCTCAGGGGGAATGGCAGAGAGCAGTGCCACCTTCCAAGACTTAAAAATATGGGATAGTGGTCCCCACTATACATCTACTTAACTTACCAAACTGACCATAAAAGAAACCCGGCTACGTCATGGCAGAAGATGGTGGGGCTGCTGCAAATTCAGCCACCTGGCAGCCGGGGTGCCGCTCTGGGCTGGATGTGGTCTTGCGCAAGCTGGTTAATGCAGGCTCCGGCTGCCGTCTGTGACCGTTGATTGGGTGAAGGCGTTCTTTTCCATCCCCTTCAGGAGGGAGCTCGTGAGTAGTTTGTGTTCACGAGGTGCAGAGAAGAGTACACATTTAGGGTTTCGTGCTAACTCTCCCTGTGATTCTTCCGCCGTCACGATGTGGTCCAGAACCCTGGGCAATCTGAACACCCAGCGTCCAATACCACACGGGTCTGCTATATCCACGACATTGTGTAAGTCAGACCAGTTGAATAAGAAACAGCAAGTTCACTGAAGGCTTTACTAGGTCCCACGAGCTCCAGAGGGTGTGAGACAAACGCTTCGAAGAGTCAGGCTTCTGGGACTTCCCTGGTGGCCCAGTGGTTAAGACTCTGCGCTCCTGATGCAGGGAGTCTGGGTGTGTTCCCTGGTCAGGGAACTAGATCCCACATGCATGCTGCAACTAAGAGTTTGAATGCCACAACTAAGGAGCTAGCGAGCTGCAACTGAGGAGCCTACGTGTCGCAGCTAAGGAGCACGCCTGTTGCAAATAAGACCCGGTGCAACCAAATAAATAAATAAGTAAATAAATAAATAAAATTTAAAGAAAAGAAATCAGGCTTCTGCTCCTTTGGGGACGTCTTCAGGGGCTCAGTAGTCTGGAGCATGCTGGGACATTCCCTTCAGAGTAAAAAGCACAGTGCAGCTGCAACACCTCCCGCAAAGACAGGAGCACAGAACTCGAGAGGCATCACATTTCCCACTTGGGAATGCTGCTCCCAGGATGCCGAGTGTGGACCTGGCCCAGAGCAGGGAAGGGCCCTGCAGCAGGTGCATTTCTGCTACAAGCTGCCTTAGGCTGTGTGAGCAGGTAGATGTTTGCACCAGCAGTGTCTGCAGTGGCGTTTATGGAGAGTCTCAGGAAAGAACCTAGATCCCTTGGGCTCTGGAGCACGGCTGTGGCATCTGCAGCGAGTACCACATGCCATCTGAAAATACCTGCCGGGAGGCTGGGGGGCGCTGTAAGAGATGGAGCATGGGACCACGGGACACCAGGGCACCTGTGGCCAGAGCTGCACATCATGAGCAGATTCTGTGGGTACAGCAGATGTTGAGTGCAGGTGGGCCCAGCAGTTGTGTGTCATAAGGTGGAGGTGTGCATCCACTCGGGCCCTGATCAAGGGCAGGACGCACAGGTGGGTGGCGTGGTCAGAGCAGGTGACACACACTATTCAACACGTCTCTTCCTCAGTGAACACCCGTGGTTCCTTGGTGGGGTTCCTTGTGGCCTTTTGTCTCACAGGACACCCTGAGCCAACAGTGGGCTACGGCGCACCATCACCCCACTCAGACCAACCCCGAGAAGCAGTGGAGAAGGGGAGCCCCACAAAGAGCAGAGCTCTGGGGAACGCACCTGATCGTGCAGCACCCGCCTGGTGTTGCCGGCAGATGGACAGGGGCTGCAGCCTCGGACTGAGAAGAGTGTGGTGACGAGGGGTTCAGCTCCTCCAGGGAGGGGGTCAGAAAGCCATTTGTATCAGCAGTGCTGCCAGCGTCTGTGGAAGGAAAGTCCAGGATGCGGCGGGAAGGGAGGCTGGGGGTGTCCGCTGTGAACACAAGAGCAGCTGTGGTGCGGAGGGTGGGTCTACATGTCACCCCACTAAACCCTTATAATTTTCCCTGGGCTGGGGGTGGAGGGTTAAGAATCCCAGAGGAGCTGTTTTCACAAGGCGCAAATTTTGCTCTAAGAAGCAAGTGGGTCCAAGGGGTGCAAGGGGAGAACTGCAGTGGACATCACAGTGTTCCCCTGATGTCCTCCTCGGGGGAATGTGTCACTGCCCAGTGCTGGGAAATCAGCTGCTCTCGCTCACTGGGAATCTCCCTCAACCTCAGGGAGAGGCGTCTCCCAGCGTGGCCTGCTTCGATCTGAAGGGCTCTGAGGGGTCTGCCGGCCCCAGAGCCCTCCGCGGCGGCAACCACAGAGCAGGTGGGCTCACCCCCTGCCCCAGCCTCTGCTCCTCCATTTCTGACATGTGTCTCCTTCAGAAGTGAAAGGCACCTCATCTGAGGTCTGTTTCCAGGGACCCAGTCTAAGACCACCTCTAACAACCATGGACTTGAAGATCTGCTTGTTTTTCCTATGACAAGACCGGCCTGCTTTAGAGCCCACTGACTCACAATTCACGACACATAGTCAAGGTGAGAGATCGGGTTCTGTGAGCACCCTGGAGGATAAGGCACATTGTCCTACAGCTAGAGCGCTGTGCCCTGCAGACGTGTTCTGGAGGGATCTGCATTTTCTGGGTTTCATGTCTATGATAACTTTTTGGAAGATGTTGATAACTAAAAAACAAAAACATTAAATGCCTAGGAAATACTTCTTTTGTGAACCCAGAAGCTCAAAGTTATAGGGTTTTAGAGCAGAGGAGGGTTTCTGGATCTAATGAAAGCCAGGAGGACCAGGACCTTTTCCAGGCCTGGGGCTGGACCTGGGAGGGCCTGTTCTCTCTGTGCATCTTCTGGGGAGACGTGGTCCTGTTTCACATAAAAGGCCTGCCTGCCTTTATGCTGATTGTGAAGAATACGCTCTCTACCCCTTGTGCATCTGTGTGTTTCCAGCCGGGGTTGCAGCAGGGCCCTGGGGGTGGGGGTGGGGTTTTGGAGAGACCAAGGTCAAATTCAGTCACTTCACTCGTCCTTCACCCACTGGCCTGGGACGTGGGGATACAGCAGCAAACATGGCAGCACTGGTTTCTCTCTGCCTCCGTGGAACAGATGTACCATGGAGGAGAAAGCCAAGAAGTGGGCAAAAAAAGTGCCCTAAGTGGAGGAGGAATTGAACAGCAGTCCACTGTGGAGCTGGGATAACCAGGGCGCTGGCCTCTGTGACATGGACGGGAGCTGGCAGGGTCCCCGCTGAGCTGCAGGAGGAAGAGGGGTGTGTGCCGCCCGTGCGGAGCTGGAGAAAATCCCCCGGGTAGGTGAGCAGCACGAGAGCTGGGCCTGCTCTGGGGGTGACAGTAGGGCAGGACTTGAGAGCAGAGTCGGGTGGACAGGTCCAAGGGGTGAGCGTGTGCCCAGTTATGCCGGCCTGGGTGATGTCACAAGATTTAGCTTTGTTTTAACTCTGAGGGCATCGAGAAACTCTTGAAAGCTTTCAGCTAGACAAGTGACAAAATCTGACGTGCAATTTAAAGAGCACCCTGCTGCTGGGAGAAACGCTGGAGGACGGGAGGATGGAATTTGGTTCGAGGGGCAAGCGTGACACTAGATCTCAGAACCCTGTTTCCTTCTCGGTTGCAACACTCGCTACACAGTCCTGCTGTGAGGGCCAAGTAGATAAATCGGTGCCTTTTGCCTGGCCCATCAGAACTGCTTTGTAAATGTGAGTTATTATTTGACATGGCCTAATGCACTTGAAGATCTCTGCCACTGCTGAGAACCGGCAGAGGAAAGAAAGGTCACCCATTGCTTTTGGTCCTTTCAGGCACGTTGTCACGTGTGCGTTGGCAGAGCGCAGCTGGGTGCATCCCAGACCCCTCCTTGCCCTTCTCGCCTGGCTCTGCGCCCCAGAGGGTCAACGCCAGGGACGGCATCGCTGGTTCCTGACTTTCAGTCCAGCTGGGTGGAGGCAGTGGAGCATCAGGAAGAAAGATGAGGAGGGGGGTGTCGGGGGGAGGGGGAGGTGTTTGCTGCCCCCTCCCACCCTCCCCACCCCGGTTGCTCCCTGCCTTGGCCCCACGCCCCCAGGAAGACCAGACCTGCGCCTCACCCCTTAAGGCTGAAGATGCTGGCCCCTGAGTACGGGTCCACCTCTCGCTGTCGCCTTGGTCTGTCCACACCTCTAAATCCCCCTTCACACTGTCCTCTTCAGCTGGGCCCTGTGGAGGCTGCCACCTCACTTCTGCCAGAAGCCAACAGACACAGTGGTGTTTAGCTTCTTACCAAAGGTCATCCTTCTGCATTTTTACGTTCTATACAAGGTACAGCCCATGGTGAGCCATCCTGAGAAGGGTTCAAATCAGAGCAGTCAACTGCTGGAGGTGATTATTCATTCGGCTTGAGTATTAGATGCCTGCAACACTTGACTGTTAAGCCTGCATCCCAAGAAGTTAGAATCTTGAAGAAGGATTCTAAAGCAACCCCACTTGATTCTTTATTCTCTTTTAAATTATCCATAGGCATTTATCTTGTGAGCTATTTAAAAAAAAAAGCTTTAAATGCTCTGCAAGGGTAGCTGAAAGCCTTAAATTGTTGCTAAAAGAAGTTAACCAGAGGTCTAGAATGAAATCTACTAATTGTACTGTAAGTGCATGGCTGTTTATCCCATTTCTTAATGGAAAAATAATGCACAGTAATCTTTAAAAGTTAGTACTTGGTGAGGGGGAGAGTAACTGCAAAGTTGTATTTATTTATTTTTTGAAGTTTCAATAAATTACTTTTTGCCTGGAGCTCAAGGATTCTGGTAGGAGTCACAGTCTGGTGTTCCTAAGGCTGCTATATTTCTCTTTCATTTTTCATCAGGCTACCTCTTCAGGAAGATGTTTCGCCCTCCAGATTGATACCAAGGCTTAGCTAGGTGGGCATCCTGTACCTAAAACGTGGTCCATAACACTTTCTCTTAAAAAATTCCGTTTTACCTTTATTATGTTTCTCATTATAAAAGATTACAAAGTAACACCTGATCATTTTAAAATTCAACTATTACAAACATGGTTAACTTAGAATTAAAAGTCAGAGATAATCACTGTGAAAAATATTGTCTATTTCAAATGTCTTCCTATCCCTGAATTGTCATTATTTTTGTGTGCATTTACATGACAAGGGATAACATTTATTCACCATATTCTACCTGCCCGGCTTTGTCGGAGTGTTTTATGTGGATTGGTTCATGAGATATGGGAAGTCATGGAAGTTGCTCAGACTGCCCAAAGCCCGGGTCTGTCTCAGGCAATGTGACTGCAGAGAGCCCCTCGTCACCAGCCCCGCCTGCTATGTATGAAAACCCCCCCTGTTGTAAAGTGAGATGTCTCATAGCACACTAGGGCATCTGGATTTGTTTTAACTGCACCGCATTAACTAAAGCACCTGTATGTGTCATATTTTTAGATTATGTCTTTTTTTCTTTTTTAAAAAATGTATTTATTTATTTATGTGTTTATTTTATTTATTGGCTGCACTGGGTCTTCATTGCTGCGCTCGGGCTTTCGGTAGTTGCAGAAAGTGGGGCTACTCTTCCACACAGAGAGCAGGGGCTACTCTTCATTGTGGTGCGTGGGCTTCTCATTTTGGTGGCTTCTCTTGTTGCAGAGCATGGGCTCTAGGCATGCAGGCTTCAGTAGCTGCAGGACTTAGGCTCAGTCGTTGTGGCTCGCGGGCTTAGTTGCTCCTCAGGGTGTGGGATCTTCCCAGAACAGGAATCCAACCAGTGTCCCCTGCAATGGCAGGTGTATTCTTAACCACTGTGCCACCAGGGAAGCACTAGATTATGTCTTAATGGCTGAAAAATACATCACTTATATGGATGGCCAAGAAGTTATGTATTCAGCCTTCTGTTCATGGACGTGTAAGTTGTCTGAACCATGTTTTTCCTACTACACACAGTGCTGCAATGCCTATCATGTTACATGCTTGTGTGTGAACTTGTGATGGTGGTTTTGTTTGATAAATATCAAGGAGAAAACTTGCCACATCAAAGAACAGACACATTTTTCATTTGTTAGATGTTGACAAATCTACTTGCAGCTCCCAACTATAGTAACTGGGAGTGGCTATTTCCCCACATCCTCACTAAATTTGGATATCGTAGGTTTTTTTCTTCAATCTTTGCCAATCTTACAGACATCATGGCAGCTAGTGTTGTTTTTATTTGCATTTCTTTGATTATTAGCAAGGTTGAGTGTCTCTTCATATACATATTGATTATTTGCCTGCCTTTCTCTGGGAAATTTTTATCCTTATCCCTTTTTATATTGACTTTTTAATTTCATTATTTTGATCTTCTTATATGTGAAGGATATTGTTGGATTAGTATACAGCAATTAGAAGCAATAAAGTAGATATTCATAAATCAACATAGATTATAGATTATAGAGTTGAATGAATAAGTAAAAAATATAACCACGCTGATAGCATTACATTCTATGTAATTAAGATAACACATGGATGAGTTCTCCTGGAAATGGTGGGTGAGTTAATTGAGATCAACACTACCACTGAGGACAATTAGAAGAGCTGGGAAAACTATGCTGAGGAAATTAAGAAAGACCTAATTAAACAGAGGGATTTGTGATGTGCATGAATTGGAAAATTTAATATTGTAAAGCTGTCAGGCTCCCCTAATTTATCTGTAGAGGTGGTGAAATGCCAACCCAAACACCAACAGGTTTTGTTTATTTGCTGTGTTTTTTTTTTTTTTTTTTTTGGTTAATTTTTAAAACAAGTTAATGAGCAAATCCTAAAATTTATATGGAAATGTAAAGGCTCCCAGTCAAGGCCGTATTGAAGAAAAAGCAAAAAGTGAGAGAATTTCATTCATATTAATACTTATTTTTGATGAGATCTAAGAAAGTTTGTTGTCAAAACAAAGATAGACTGAAGTAAGAGAATGCAATCCAGATACAGACCGGTGTGTATGTGGACACCTGATTTAGGGCAAAGGTGACACCACAAAACACAGGTAAATAGGTCAGGATGGTCTACTGAGTATCCGCATGGGGAGGAAAAAGAACTTCTCTCCTGTTTACTTCTAAACACAAAAAGTAATTCCAGGTGGATGGTAGTTCTAAATGTGAAGGGTAAGATTACACTTTTAGGGGAATTTCCATTTCAGGGTAGAATTAAGCAGTTGTAGCATCATGACTCCTACTGAGAAGAGTGAGAGAAACAAAATAATAGATGATAGGAACAGAGGTGTTGAAGCAGTGAGAACCAGAGAGACCGAAAACTGAGTCACCAGAGGTATTATTTCTCTCTGGCTACTTGCCAATTCTGGACACAGGAAGCAGGCTGAGGATTTGGGCTTTTTGGCCGTGTCTCAGGCTGGAGACCTAGGAATGCAGGCCTGGGGCCTCACACCTGGCTGGCATGCTGACTCACAAAGCCTCTGAAGAGCAGAAAGGGTTTCCAGAAGAGTCACAGTGTTGAGTGGACAAACACAGAATTCAGGACCCACCAGGGGAAGATGCACAAGTGAGACCACCGGGCTCTTGGCCAGATGCCCTGGTGGTCTCTACTTTGGAAAAAGGCAATCAGGACATATATGTCGCCTTGCTAAATTTACACCTTAGCCTTGACTTAGCCTAGTTCTTGCTTAGACCAGGGGCTGGCAAACTTTTTTTATTTTTTCAAAAGCCCAGATAGTAAATATTTTCAGCTTTGCAGGCCCTGAGGTCTCTGTCACCACGACTTGTCTCTGCTACTTAGAGACATAACCACAGACAAAAGCGAATGTGGCTGTGTTCCGGTAAAACCATTTATGAGCATGGAAATTTGAGTTTACATAATTTTCATGTCATGTCTTCTTCAGGTGTTTTAAAAACCATTTAAAATGTAAAAGCTGTTGTTGGCACACGTGTCACATACCAGCAGACAGCAGGACAGGTCAAGATTGCCTGTGGGCAGCAGTTGCCAATCCCTGGTTTAGTTTGAGGTGATCAATCCCAACTTTATTCATCTAGCAGAGGTAAGAAGAGTAGATTAGATAACATCTAATAACTCTCTGGATTAGATAATATCCTCTGGACGTTGTATACACAATTCTGTATACACAATGCCTGGCATTGAATAAAAAATTATGGGGCATGTGAGGAGATACAGCTATATGATAAAAATGGAGTTAAAAAAAGACAGCAGAAAGAGACTCAAAGGTGATGCAGATGTTAGCATTAGAAGATAAGAACTTTAAAATGCCAGTGACCAGTATCTGCAAAACATAAATTAATATGTGGACAAAATAGATGAACAGATGGATTCACCCATCAAATGGAAATTCTAGAACTGAAAGATATAGTATGAAAAATGAAGGTTGGGTTTAACAGAGTTAGACACGGCAGAAGGCAGGACATGGGAAATGGAAGATAACAAAGATTTCCTAACTAGAGCACATGTAGATAACAAGTCCAGGAAATACAGAAACATCACAGATGCCACTGGAAGCAAGGGAGAAAGTCTAAAGTCATTTTAATTGGAGTTCATGGCAGGGCGTAGAATGTTTTGCCCAAGAAGCTATGTTTGAAGAAATATTTAAATTTACAAAATTTGAAATTACAAATATTACAAAGTTGCTGTAAAATATAATAGCATAGATTCAAAATGACTAGTGACTCCTGAGACAGAATAAACAAAATAAAAACAAAACAAAAGTATTCCAGGCTCTTTATGATAGAAATGCTGTAAACAAGGGAAAACTTACAGGAGCACAAGAAACACTACCTTCGATGGAACAGCCGTGAGACCGACAGCTGACTTCTCAGCAGAAACAGGGGAAGCAGGCCAAAGGGAATGGGACTAGCATCATCAAAGCCCAGCAGCCCAGAATTCTGGACCCAATAAAAGTCTCCTATAACCCTGAGTGCAAAATAAAGATATTTTGTGGGAGAAAAAAACTTATCATCAGCAGAGCTTCATGGAAAGAAATACTGAAAAGTGTTATTCGAGCAGAAAGAAAATGACCCCAATGGAAAAGCAAAAATGCCGTGGAGGTCAGGGAACGTCATGAACCCTGGTAGAAGAAAGGGTAGACACGTGTGTACATATAAATTAAGAATTGATTGCAAAACAAAATTAATATTGTCTGGTGTGATTTCCAGTGTTTGAATTAAAATTTCCATTTGATTTTTAAAGACTATAACATGAGCAGGAGCAACCTGAATGGAGGGAAAGAGTTCCAAAGTTCTGCTATTATCAAGAAAGTGAGAAAAGCAAACTTTTATTAGGTTGTAATAAGAGAATGATGTGTATTTTGATTTCCCAGGCAACCACTAACAGAGCAATGAAAGACTGTATAACTATCTATTTAATGGAGGGAAAAATCAAATCATTAAACATATTTAATTATCCTTAAAAAGACAAAAAGGAAAAGAAGAGACATAAAAGAGGTGGGTCCAACTGAAAACAAATCGAAATGGCAGATACATTCGAGGGGAATGGTAATCTCACTGATGCAGAGTGACTAACTAGATTTAAGACTGGGATCATCAGACTGGGTAAAAGTAATAAGATTTAACTATGTGCTTTTTAAAATAAAACATGTTATGTTTAATATAAAAGTACAGAAGGATTGAAAGCAAAAAAGCATAAAGGGACTTATGACGCAAATACCAACTGTAAATCTATACGCCTCCATCAACATAGCTTCAAAATACATAAAAGCATGAGAATACTATTCAAATGGCAATAAACGCATGAGAAGGCACTTCCCTTCATTAATCATCAGGGGAATTACAAATTAAGCTGTGAAATATACGCTCAATTAAAATACGACAGTGCTATGATGGCTGAAATTAAAAAAACAGTGATACCAGCATTTGGCAAAAGTATGAATTAAATGTACCATCAAGAGTGTGCAAATTGGTGCAATGACTTGTAAAACTACTTGGCATTATCAGCTGAAGTTGAAGATGTTCATACCCTAGGACTTCATGATTCCTGTCTGAGGCCTCTACCCAGCAGAACCGTGTGTATACGTGCACCAATATATACGCATAAGAATGACCACAGCAGCATCATTCAAAACAGCCCCAATTAGAAACAATCTGAATGGCTGACTATCAGCATTGTGATGGATAAACATGTTTTTGAATATTCATGCAATGAAATACACCGCAGTCCTGACATCAGTAAATGAAACTACCCACAGGCCTTGGTTGTGTCTCAGACGTAAGGGGGACAGAGCTGGTCACAACAGAACACATGCTCACAGTCCCCTTCATACAGCGCTGATGGTTTTACGACTCAGTGAAGTGGTCACCTTCAGAAGGGAGGGTAGAGTTACCCAAAGGTGTATGTGGGGCTTCTGGGGCTGGTTGTGTCCTGACCTGAAAGATGGTCATGTCTGTTTTATCTTGTGATAGTTTACTGACCTGGATATTTATGATCTGTGCCTCGATTTCAATGAGATTGTTAAAAAAAGAATACCTATGTAATATGACCACATGTTACAAGGATAATGTCTCATCCAAGGATCTCTAGCATCTATGTCAGAGTCACTCCCCAAGGCTGGGGGTGGGGGTGGGGTGGGGAATAAAGGAAATAAAGAAGAAATTAGAGGAAGAGAGGGAAGCAGAGAAGGATCGAGAGACAGACAAACAGGCATCACACAGACGTCACAACGCGGTGCCGTCCCCCGAGAGCTGAGGTCACTCCCCTCTCTCCCCCGGGGTCCTTGGGTGGGCAGCCTTTTTGCCCCCAGCCTCATGAATTTACACACCTAGTACGTGAAAGGCACACATTGTTTCTTATAAACAGCTCAGTAATCTTGTTCGATGGTCACAGTTCACAGAGCGTGAGTTTGGAGATGACACACACTGTTGTACAGATGCATGTGAGGCATGTTACTGAAAGGGAAACATGCAGGGAGGGTGAGAAACTGGCTCCACTCGAGGGGTCCATGGGGAGGAGCAGGGGCCAGCACCCCCACGGGCAGAAGTGTGTTCCGATGAGCCAGCGAGCAGAGCGACAGCACCCACACCTTCTGAGCAATGTGTAGCTTTCAGCAGTGAAGTAGTCCTCAACACCACTCAACATCTTTCCGATATCTCAAAAAACAGGATCTGACAGGACCGTCCTTAGGAACACAAATATCACCGTGCACTTGAAAAGTGGACCCTGGTAGGAATAGTCCTCTCTGATTGTTGTAAACACAAATAGCTCCATGGTTCTGGTGGGTCCTGGACCGGTTAATGAAAGAAAAGCGTGTAAGATCAGCCCAAATGCCTCCGTGTCAATAACCAACACAGACAGCATCCACCGTGCCCCAGCTCTGGGCCGTGGCGTGTCTGAGCTTGTTGGCTGAACCCACGGGGAGGTGACCTTTTTAGCCAGTCTAAGACCCAAGGTCGAATCCCACGGGTGCAGGGCCCCTAGCCAGTCTCACATGCTCTGGCCAGTGGCCTCATCTATGAAGTGGGGTCATTTCGAGCACCAGCACTGAGGCGGGGTCTGCAGGGTACCTGAGCTCATGCACGTGCCAGCATCCAGCAGAGAAAGGGGGCGGATGCTCCGGGGACAGCACAGTTTCAGTGGCTTCCCCCAGACCCGAGCCTGGATGCCAGGGCGGGAGAGAGCTGAGAACCGTGAGGTCCTGCTCTGCTGTGTTCAAGGATGCTCACTTACTGAGAAACTCTCCCCAGCTCTCTGGGGAATGATGGGCAGATGTGGCTCTTGTTTTATAGATGAGGAAGGACAGACGTTCCTCCAAGGTCACACGCACTCTCTGCAGAAAGAGAAGAAAAACCCCGTTACCAATTTGCAGCGTCTCCTCCATCCCCCAAAACGCACAAGCAGGAAGTCATTTCAGCAGCAGTGGCGATGTAACATTTAGAAAATGCATCTGAGCAGAAACATACGTCATGTTTATAGTTTTTAAAAAGCATTCTAAGGACATTTACCCAAACTAGGTTATTAAGACAACTTTTCTGGCTGTCAGATCCATTCATTGCCTCTTCTTTCTTTTCTTCATTTTCTTAGCCAATGGGAATATTAAAAGATTTGCTTAGTAAACTAATTTTTTAAGTTCCAAGAGAAAAATGCCAGCTGAGGGCTTACATTGCCTGTTCCCTAATTTTTTCAGCTTAGTGAGAACATTTACTGTGGTCCTCTCCATTTTTCCCTTCACAGACCATTGGTGACACATCGTAGGGGATAATATGTGAGAAAATGAAATTCTCTCTCCTTCCAGAGATGCACACGCACATCATTCAGCCCCTGGCACTTTTATCTCCTCTTTCTCCCCAGCTCACCACGAGAGCTGTGCAAGTCCATCTGCACCTTTGAAGGAGGCAGACCGAGGCCGTGAGTAGCCATGCTGTCCGTCTGCTTTGAAGTGCATCTAGAATAACCTCGTTAGCACCCCTTACTCTCTGACAGACCATCTCCTTTCCGGATGGTGGGAGTCCGGTCTGCTGAATGGCTTTTAATAGTTGGGCACCAGAGGGTCTTGTGTTTTTCTGGAAAGGGGAACAAAGGAGCTGGTATTCCAATGGGAGGAAGATAGCTGTGGAGCGTACTTGAAGGGGAAACAGCTGTCCTGTAGACCTTTGTAGTTGCCTGCCTCTGGGATTCTCTGGGTTCTCCGAGCTTCTTCAGGATTCCACGGGATTCTTAGTCCCCCCGGGTCTCTGTGACGACGCCCTGCTGCTCCCTGCCGGCCGGGAAGCACTTGGTCCCTCCTGCTCCCTCCGCCATCCGTCTTCTCTGCCTGCGCTTCTGCTTGGATGACACACACGCCCCAGGGCTCTGGAGACAAAACCCCAGTGACTCTCCTGGGCTCCTTGAGAGTGGCCACGAACGCCACGTGGAGCGGGAGGGGCTTCACATAGGGGCTGCTCTGTGTCTGGATAGTCAATGGATTTCAATCCCTTCAATTCCTGTCAACACGGACAGTACTGTTTCCTATCCCTGGGGAGGTTCTGGGGCCCCTGTGACCATCCACCAGAGGTGCTCTCCCCTCTTCCACCATGCCCCGCCCCAGGTTATTCTCCATCTTAGCCCTGGTGTGTTTCCGTCCTAACAGTCCCATCAGATAAGAGCCAGTCTCTGCACCAGTCTCGTCAATACCCTCCTCTTATCCACCTCATCCCGTTTAGTCCATTCTCCTCTGACGGATCCGGAATCGTTCTTAGTTGCAAAATGGACATTGTCACCCTGCTTAAAGCCCTTGAGAGCTCTCCATTGTCCCCAGGCGAAGAGGCTGTGACCCTGAGGCTGTGACCGGGCTCCCATCTGCCCCTGCTCTCTGCCCCGCACCAGGCGCCTGCTGAGTGAGCGACCGCAGCTCCTCCTGTGGCCCACTCTGGCTCTGTCTCTGACTCCCAGTCTATGCACAGTCGGATAAGCCTCCCAGGGCCGTGAAACGAGGTACCTGGCAGATCCGGACCTGGAGACGTTTCTCAATAGGCATCAGTTGACTGACTAGAGAGGGACACAGAGAGCGGGGAACAGAGGGCCCAGCATCTCCCCAAATCCTGTGTGTCCAGGTCAGCTGAGGATGGGCTGGGGACTGGGGCCAAAGGGAAGATTCGGAGGCTCCATCTGGGGAGGTGTGTGGCTGGCAGGGCAGCCAGGTGGGACCAGTGGCTGCAGAGATGTCCTGGTGCTCAGCAGACCAGGGTCGAATCCATACTCCACTGGATGAAGGACCAC